>NW_003852417.1:21643469-21762080 GCF_000181295.1 Otolemur garnettii | reverse complement strand
TGATCCAATAAACTGGCTGAATTACATCATACCAGAGTGGCACCCAGGAGCCTGTGCTTGTGAAGCTTGTGAATGTTCATGGCTGTAGTTAAGAAGGTCTTTGTAAAATGAGAAATCTAAAAGGTTGCCCCTACGCAGGCCATTGGTCATCAAATCATTGATCACTGCTTTGTGTATTTCACTATGTTGCTTCTTTGAATATAACTAATGACAGAGAACTCATTCCTTGAGACATGTCAGCCAAAATCCTTTTTCATACTGAGCTAAAGTGGGTCTTTAGTCTTAAGTCTATTTGAAGCCATGGAGAAGAAGGATCCCTATCTTCTCTCACTGTGACAACTCTTTGGATAATTGACACCTGAATTATCTCTCTGACCATTCTGTGACATGTGTCTGAGTCCCAGTACATTCTTGGTTGCCCTCATGGATGTGATCCCTTTTGTCTGGATTGGTACTGACTTACCTTTGTGAAACATTGGCCAGTTTATAAAACATTCATTGTTTACTTTCATCCTCAAGATGAAAGGATAGGTTAGGCAGTTCGGGCAGAGTTGGAGCTCTTCCTAGGTTGGTCAAATGCCCTGCCTACCTGTGCTGTTAGAATCTGCAAGCCACTTATTGGTCATCCACTTGTCCCTGGCACACTGCCAGAGAAGGAAATGCAGGTGAATAGATACAGGCCCAGTTTCAGGGAGCTCTGAGTCCAGTGGAGAAAGTGCCTAATGGCTGGAAAGTGAGAGTAGAGAGCTGAGAAGAGGGTGCCTCACCCAGCTGGTCATGGGTTGGGGGACATTTTGAGGGATGCTTTGCCCCATCAGAGGAGGAGGGGTGGGTTGGCTTGATAATTCTGGTGTCTGTAAATGATGGGAACTTACGAGAGTGTATTGGAAACTTAGAGGGAACAGAGGAGTGGGCACCCTCGTCTGCCTTACAAGTTTGTCCTTGAATGCCCTGTTACCAGGCAAAAGTGTTCTCTGGACCAGTCCTGCTTCTTCCACATATAACTTTGGTGGTATTGAAGATGGTGGCACAGAACCTTGTGAAACTGTCAGACTGCAACTCTGAGGTCCACTCAGCTGTCCTGACTCAGGCTAGAAAGGCCTGTGAGAGTGAACTCCCTCTGTTCTCTTTCAGGTGTAAACAAGGTCCACATAGTTGAGATGGAATGGTCACACTAGCTACTTGGTATTTCTGGGACTCCTGGCATGAAATGCAGGCTCCCTAGCATAACCTGTCAGATTGGGCATTTTTGGTTTCATTAAAAATAATGAAACCCTTTAAGCAAAGAAAGCCCAGAAAGCCCTTTAAGCAAAGGCATTAAAGAACATCTGGAAAATAACCCTTTTGCTTTCCCAGGGATGATGTCAGTATGTCCAAGGCAGGATTGATGAAAGAATTTTTGAAGCAGTCAAGAAAAGAAAATGGATCAGGCTTGGGGGAAGTTGGCATAGAAGTGGAGAAAAAATAAGCCCAAACCAGAAAACGTGTCTGTCTCTAGAAACAATAGTTGTGGTGGCTAACTCTTAACAGCTGGTCCTGCTTGATTTGTTTTGGCCCAAGTTCTCTATTCTATAAGTGGAAACGGTGATAGACAAATACTTTTTCCTCTTGAGCCAGTTAACAAGTAATTATTAAGTCTTCTCATTGTGACCATAGTGACCATCACTATGTCATTGGTATTGTAGGGGACTCGAAAGAAGCAAATGACATGACCCATATGTCTTATCAAGCTCATGTCCAGCAGAAGGGAAAAGATGCTTATGTCCCACACCAAAGAGTGAGAAGGGCTAATTAAATGTTGGGTAGGTTTCAAGATGACAAATGCCATAGGAAAGAGAGAGTCATGGTAGGCTAGGGGTAGTTAGGGGCTTTCCAAAGGAAAGTACAGCTTAGTATTTAGATTAGCAGAAAAAATTAGAAAGATATTTAAGGAAGTCAAACAGCAGGCAACAAGACACCTCCTCACCACTGCTAACCACACTCTCAACCAATGATCTGGCTTTATCATTAATTGAGAAATTCAAGACCGTCCAACCTGAGCAACTCATATTTCCTCAATAAAACCTTTAAACCTTCTGGGATCTGCACGAACATTTCCCCCTTTTATTACAGTGGAAGATGTACTCCTCATCTTACCTAAAGCCACGACCTTCCCCTTGTGCTCAGGAGCCCATCCTTTCTTGTTCTTCTCATGGGTATTGTCCTTCCAAAGCTATCTCACCTCTCCCAGACATCAGAATTCACTTTTATTTCAGTACATGATTCCCATTATTATACAAACATACTCTAGTATCACCTCTTCTAAAAATAACCCTACCTAACTGTATATTTCATCTTGTATCAGTCAGCTGTATTGACAATAATGCTGCATAACAAATAAACCATGGCATCTCAGGGGCATGCAATATGCATTTGGTTTTTGCCTGCAGGTTTGTGGGCTTGTCAGAGTTCTATAGATCTAAGGTGGGCTCCAAGTTGTGGGTTGTGTTCCAAGGCTGTGCCATATATCACTCAATCTGGAGACTACTCAAGGTACAATTTTATGTTAAAAGACAAGACCACAAGAGGGTGAGCCCAGTCAGGCAAGTGCATTTCAAACTCCTGTTCAGGGCATATGTTCACATCCTACTGGCTAAGCCCAACATCACTGGAATGGGAAATACACTCCTGCTGCAGTAATCAATGGAAACAGAGTGATGATAATCTGCCATGTTCTTCCATCTTCTGCCTCTTTTTCCTGTGTCTCTTCAGTAGCCAGACTTCCTAGGGGTTGCTAACCCACAATGTCCCTAGGTCCTCCCCCTCAATCTCTCTTCATCCCACTCCATTGGCTGTTGCCACAATCACTACACCTAGGCCCCTCTTTCTCTGTCTTAGTCTGTTTGGGCTGCTATAACAGAATGCCATAGGCTGGGGGGATATACAAAATAGAAATATATTTTTCACAGTTCACAGAGGCTGAAAATTTCAAGATGAAAGTGCGAACAGTATTGGTATCTAGTGAGGGCAGACTTCCTTATTCACAGGCAACTGTCTTCTTACTATGTCCTTGTGTAGTGGAAGGGATGAGGGAGTGTGCTCTGGAGTTTGTTTTATAAGGGCACTAATCATTCACAAGGGCCCCACCATCATGACCTAATCACCTCCCAATGCGTCACTTCAGGGCTTAGGTTTTGACATACAGATTTGGGGGGGACACAAATGTGCAGTATGCAGTGTCATCTGTGTTGCCAAATCCAATGGATGCTTTCTGTCCTCAGCTTACTTTCTCCATCTCTCAGTAGGATTCCACAGAGTCGGCCATTCGCTTCCTCTTGAATTCTTCCTTTTAGATTTTATGGCTTCACCAGGTCATGGTTGATATTCCCCCTCCTGCCCTGACTGCTCCTCTCACCCTCTTTCCTAGTTTTCCCTTTTCTCCCCAGGCTGAGTCGTGGAGCTTCTATGAACTGGGTCTAGAGGCCCTCTCCTCTCCTCTCGTGTCTTACCTTCCCCTCCCCTGCCCTCCTCTTCCCTCTCTCTCTTCCCCTGCTTTTCACAGAGTTTGAAATACCTTTGCTATGTTGATGACTCTTAAATGTGTGTCTCTAGAACAGTTATCTCTGAATTTTAGCCTCTTCTTATATTCTGCTGTCTCAACATTCCCACATGGGTGTCATGCCTGCTCCTCAAGTTTAACTCATCCAGATGGCATTGATGTTTTCCCCTCTATAATTTGCCTCTTCTGTATCCTCATTCTCAGCCCTAATGGTGCTTCAACAGACCACACTGGCACCTGCCTCAGAGCCTTTGTGAGGTTGTTTCTTCTGCCTGGAACAATTTTTGCTTTGTTGTCTTCTGGGTCATGTGGCCAAAGGTGACCCTAGAGAAGCCTTCCTTGAACATTCTGTCTAAAGAAGTCCACAGTCCCTGTGCTGCCTCATTTTTTATGTCAGCTTTGGATTTTTACCAGTTATCATAATTGGTCAGTTTATTTGCACTGTTGGATTTTATCTATCTCGCTAACTAAAATGTACTACCCTTCCTTGCAGGTGCTCAGTAAATCTTTGTTGAATTGATGACCTTGAACAGCCCTTGGAGAATGTCTAGCCCACTGTTTGCCAACCAGCAGGCCGGGAACCCGTGGGGGACTGTGGAGTTATTACCTGGGTCCAGGAGCACACAGTGCACCTATCACTGCTTGGCTGTAGGGCAACTAAGTGATAAATCTCACTTACATGCGCTCTACATTCAAATGGTGGTGTCATAATGAATAAAATACAGATTCATTTGAAGGCATTACTAAATTCATAGGGCCTTTTCATCTTCATATGTTTTCTTAGTTAATGTATATAAAAGTACACTCTTTTATGGTGGTTTTTTCCCCCCACTCTTAAAGGTCGAAGAACTACTAGTGTAATTTATAGACCTTCTATCTTTATGGCTGTAAGAACTGAGACCCAGAGGGAAGGAGTTACTTGCTCAAGGTCACATTCTTCAGCAATGGAAAGACGTGGAGGGGAGGGAAAAGAAAAGACTAGGGGCCTGGGATGTGGTAGAGCCTGGTGACTGGGCACTGCAGGGACCCACCCAGCAAATGTCCCCTAGCTGGGGCCCTGTCCTAATTTGTGTGGCTAAAGACAGTAACTTCTTAGAGGGCAGTGGCTGGTTGAAGAACTAGTAACTCTGTGTGCCTGCAAACTAAGGTTTAGTGTCCAGAGATCCTGGGATGGGGTGAAGGTGATGGACAGAGTGAGAAGTGATGGTGGCAGAGCAATGTCATACCTGGTAAAGAACTGAGCATTTTCAATTAGAGAAACATCAAAAAAGCACAGGCAAGGTGAGGGGTCATAGCAATGCTCTGGAAGGAAATGGAATAACTTCTAATGGGCCCATAGGGTGGAAGTGGAGGAGAAGGGGGTTCTGTAATGGATGTGGTGTAAGTCAGCATGGGCCTCGGGTATTCCTGGGTGCTGTGGCATCAAGCAACTCAGTACCCAGGCCAGGGTGCAGAAGCTCACCTCCCTGCCTGCCTCATGGGCCTGCATCTTCCTGTGGTTGAGCCTCCCTGGTCATCTCTTCATTCAGAATTGAGCTCTTCTGCAGCTGTACTTGGGACATCTTTTTGAGGCCTCTAAGACCGTGCTTGAGCACCAGTTCCTCCCTCTTTCAGGAGGCCTCCTCTTTATCTTGCTATCTTTAGGGTGCCCCTGACATCCTGGCAATGAAGTCTCCAGGATATCCTGGCCTGCATTTCTGGATATCCAGAAGATGAGGAAGTAAGAGATGGAGACCTCAATGTGGATTTCCAAATATTCAAATTAGTCTGGTGTGGTTAAATGCCACTAATGGAGTAGCCACAGAGCTTCTGTTTGGCATGTAGACCTGGCACCCTGGCCAGGTTGAATAATACTGCGCACATATGGAGCAGCACACTGCATCCCATGTCACACACATTAACATTTAAAACGCCCACTGGCCATGCGTGAGCCAGTCATATGAAGAGAGTGAGGCTCAGGGAAGTTAAGTGACTTGGATAAGACTTCTTTGTTACCAAGGAGCAGAGCCGTTTTTCCTGTCTCCTGAGTGAGCAGCTCATGCTTCTCCTCACTGTCCCTCCTTAGCAGGGTTTCCAAGGATGCAGCCTCAACCATGGCCTTCAGATCAGGGCACTGATGCCTTTATAAATGTGGGGGAGCTGGGCATATCACCCATGGTGCTTTATTTGCTTTATTTTAGTTTTTAGAGCTGAAACCTCACTTTTTCACCCAGGCTAGAGAGTAGTAGTGCAATCACAGCTCACTGCAGCCTTGAACTCCTGGGTCCAAGCAATTTTCCTTCTTCAGCCTTTTGAATAGCTGTATGCCTCCATATGTGGCTAATTTTTAAATTTTCTTCCTTTCATCCTTCCTTTTTTCTTTTCTTCTTATTCTTCTTCTTCTTTTTTTTTTTTTTAGAGAAGAGGTCTTTCTATACTGCTCAGGCTGGTGTCAAACTCCTGGCTTCAAGCAATCCTCCTTCCTCAGCTTCCAAAAATTTGGGAATATAAGTGTGAGCCAGCACACCCAGCCTACCATGGTGCTTTAAATGCCACACAGGCTAGTTGGTTCGCAGAAGACTCCTCCTCTGGCTGTAGAATTCCTTGTTTCTCAAATCAACTGACATCAGTTCAGTGTACCTTCTAGTCCATGTCCTGACCCACATCTTCAAGATTTCAGGGTCACCTGACTTAGGTTCAGCCAGCATGCTAACCATGTAGGCAGCTCCACTGTTTTGAACACCTTACTTCACATATCTTCACCACTCTTTCCTCATGAATAAAATGGGGGATGATAATGTGTTTGTTGAGGTTCACATGAGGACAGGCCTGGTAAGGTGCCTCACATGGTGGCTGGTCCAGTATGCCTTAGCTGAGGCTGCATTTGTCGCATGGTTGGCTGAGATGAATACCCACATTCTTTTTTTTTTTTTTTCATAACTAAATCTACACAAACACACTCATCTATGTAACACTTATTTACTAAGTGCCTGCTGTGTGCCAGGTGAGGTTCTGGGTAGCAGGGATACAGCAAGGAACTAAGTCTCTGCTTTCACAGAACTGAAATTTAGGGCACAACAAATAGGCAAACAATTTGAGGGAGCAGTAAGAGCTATGGATGAAATTAAATGGGTTAATTTTTTTTTCAAAAAGTAAATTTATTTTAGGTTAATGTAAGGGTAAAAACAACCAGGTCAAAATATTTGATTTTGTCAGGTAGAGTCCCTCTTGTGGTTTTGTTCCACACATAATAGGTATGCCAACACCCCCACCCCTTGCCGCTCAGTGACAGCACCCCACCTCCCTTCCCCCAACTTGAATTGAAATGAGTTTTTCTCCTACATGGGCAGGTATCAGATATTCTTCTGGCTTCATATTAGTATTGAGTACATTGGATGTTTGGTTTTCCATTCTTGTGTAACTTTACTGAGAAGAATGGGTTTCAGCTCTATCCAGGTTAATACAAAGGATGTGAAGTCACCATCTTTTTATGGCTGAATAGTATTCCATGGTGTGCATGTACCGCAATTTATTAATCCATTCCTGAGTTGAAGGGCATTTAAGTTGTTTCCACCTTTTGGAAATTGTAAATTGAGCTGCAATAAACAATCTAGTGCAAATGTCCTTATGATAAAAGGATTTTTTCTTCTTCTGAGTAGATGCCTAGTACTGGGATTGCAGGTCAAATGGGAGATCTAATTTGAGATCTTTGAGGATTCTCCATACTTCTTTCCAAAGAGGCTGTATTAGTTTGCAGTCCCACTAACAGTGTAAAAAACATTTCCTTCTCTCCACATCCATGCCAGCATTTGTAGCTTTGGGACTTTGTGATGTGGGCTAATCTTACTGGGGTTAGGCGATATCTCAGGGTGGTTTTGATTTGCATTTCTCTGATGATCAGGGATAATGAGCATTTTTTCATACATTTGTTAGCCATTTCTCTGTCTTCCTTAGAGAAGGTTCTATTCATGTCTCTTGCCTAGTGACATATGGGATTGCTAGCTCTTTTTTTTTTGTTGATTAATTTGAGTTCTCTGTAGATCCTAATTATCAAGCCTTTGTCCGATTCATAATATGCAAATATCTTTTCCTATTCTCAAGGTTGTCTATTTGCTTTGGTTGTTGTCCTTAGCTGTCTTTAGCTGTATAGAAACTTTTCAGTTTAATAAAGTCCCATTTATTTATTTTTGTTGTTGTTGCAATTGCCATGGAAGTCTTTTTCATAAAATCTTTCTACAGGCTGATATCGTCAAGTGTTTTTCCCACACTTTCCCGAGGATTTTTATTGTTTCATGCCTTAGATATAAATCTTTTGTTCATCTTGAATCAATTTTTGTGAGTGGTGAGAGGTGTGGGTCCAGCTTCAGTCTTTTACATGTGGATATCCAGTTCTCCCAGCACCCGTTTATTGAATAGGCGTCTTTTCCCCAGTGTGTGCTCTTGTTTTGTTTATCAAAGATCAGGTGGCTGTAAGAGGTCAGTTTCATCCCATGGTTTCCTATTTCGTTCTAAATGTCTATGTCTATTTTTATGCCAATACCATGCTGTTTTGATCACTATGGACTTGTAATATAACCTGAGTCTGGTCAGATGATGTCCCGGCTTTGTTTTTATTACTAAGAAGGAACACCCACATTCTGATTTCAGATTCGATGCTCTTTCTCCTCTGCTGTGCTGTGTACAAGCAGCTGCTAGACATCATGTTCTTGATGTTCTTAAGTCCTTCCTTGAGTCCCCTTGGGAACTGTGGGATCCCTAGCTGCTTTCCTGACCACCCAGTCTTCACCAAGTGTTTTCGAGGTCTTCTCTGCTTTTATGGTTTTAAGATTAACCAGCAGCATGTGAAGCAGTAGATATAAGGTTATGTAACTGCCCTGAAGGAGTTGGACATCAGGCCGCAGCTCCTGCCCACTGAACCATGGCTCTGTTATGGTGATTTCAGCTAAGCGCCTTGGGCTCACAGAGACACATCCAAGGAGGAGCCAACTGGATTCCCACCCACCCCTCTCAGCTTACTCAGATGCTGCCCACGAGGACTGGGTGCCCACCTCATGCCAGGCACCCCCAGTGAGGCATTGAGTGGAGGTTAAAACTAGGTGGGGGTCAGCTAATGCTCAGTGATCCAGGGAGGCCACACTCTGCTTCCTCCCTATCTTCCTCCCACCCCTTTGGTCTATTTTCTTATAAACTGGAACCAACAACAGAAGGAAATGATTAGGCTGAGCAGCTCGTTAATAAATGATCATTGATTAGCTGCTTTTTTTTCACTGGATGCCTTGAAGGGAAAAGCCAGACCTCATACAAGAAAACTCAATGTTCTTCTTAGCAAAGTATCACAGGAATGGAAGAAAAAGTATCCAATGTACACACACCTATTATGAAATTAATTTAAACCTTTTTATATGAAAGCTATAACCTAATAACAACCTAAGGATATGGGGAGGGGGGAGGGAAGCGGGATAGGGTGGAGGGAGAGGGATTCGAGAGTTCACTTCTGTGGTTCATCTTGCAAGGGTACAAGTGAATCTTTCTATGAGTAGAATATGAATGTTTTGACATAATAACTAAGAAAGTTACATGAAGGCTATGTTAACCAGTTTGATGGAAATGTCATGGATTGTGTGTGAAAACACCACACTGTACCCCCAAAGTGCATCAATGTACACAGTTACCATTCAATAAAAAAAAAAAAAAAAAAAGAAAAGAAAACTCAGCTTTATGTTCAAGATGTGGTGCCTGGTTCCAGACTTCTCCCAGCCTCCCTCGGCCTCTGATCCCCACACCTAAAGGTACTAAAGGCCCCCTGCAGGTTCTGACACAACCCAGGTGCTGTCAGCAGAGGAGTCAACCACCCCAATTTGGCTCTTTTAAACACTGAACGTACTGCATCCCGAGAAACTCTTCAGTTCTGGGCAAACCGGACAGTTTGATACCCTAGCAGGGAACATGAATGTTATTATCAGTAGGAGCAGTATTTCTTCTTCTTGATTATCATTTCTACTTCTTCTTCAGTAATAACCAATATTGAGCACTTCCTATAAACCAAGACTGACACCAGGCACTTCAAATCTTTATGAGATAGACAATACCTTCAGGAAGCTGAGGCAGAGAAGTTACAGTTCATTCACCTGATCAATCCTTGTGTGATTCTGTTTCCCTGAATATCTAATTCATGTTTCCAGCTTCAGGCCAGCCTCCTGCTGATACTGTGCTAATCCTTTGGTTCTAGAAACTGTGGTTTCCTCCAAGCCTCTACCTTATCTCTGGCTTTTAGCTCCTTCTGTGACTGATATCCACTGACTATATATGTATTATAGCTCCTGGTGTTTGAGGCCAGCCTTGTTCCTGACCTCTGTCATCCCAGAATTGTGAAAGAGGAATACTGCACTTGAACTCCTACTGGTAAGACTTGGCCTTTACACCTGCTCCCTGAATGCCAAAGTGGCCTTCACCTTTGCCTGCTGCCTGAGACTGGACACCCTCTTGTGTGTTATGCATGGGTCAGGAAGCATTCTTCTGCCCTGCTGCTGGGACTCTCTGCAATCTCCTGATCATTCCAGGTCCTGGCATCCTTGAGACTACTGCCCAGTCTCTTATTAATTATAGCTGGTGTTCGGTTGGCCTTATTGGGATTATCTGCAGCTGGGTGAGTTTGTAGAAACTCCTGTTCCCTGCCCTGCTGATGGGATATAGGGAATGCAACCCTTTTCCTATCAGTCTGAGTACCCAATAACTCAAAAGACAAATAGACCACTGAAAATAACATCTTGCATTCCAAAGGCACGTAAAAATGACTTTTGGATAGGGTGGGCTCGATTAAAATCAAATTGATACAAATCATGATTTGAATCACTAGTCAGGAAGAGTCGATTAAATCAATATTTTCCCTTCAAAAATGCATTCGTTTTTGATATAATTTTAATGCACAATCTTCACAATTCTGACAAAGATAGATGTGGTTTTCATTTTTAGAAGTTACATACCATGCATTTTTAAGCTGTGATTTATTTTGACATTTTGTTGAATCAATTTTACAGCCACGTCTCAGTCTTGAGTGATGACTTGGTTATTTTATTTACCAAAGCTAATCAAACAAATGTGTATAATTTTCCCAACAAAATAAGCATGTGCACTTTGGATGTTTTACTATTTTTTTTTGCTGTAAATGTAGAAATGTGTTTTTGCTGTGATAAATTAGACTGTTTCAGGCAGGCCCAGCCCTACACATTTGTATTATTGTATGTTGGAATAGTCTTTACCTTTCCTTTGTGCTAACTTACATATTCGAGAAGAAGGGTGGTAAGCTTTTCTACTTTTATAGATCTCAAATGACTTTTAAGTTTAAACTAAAACTAAATTAGTTTTTCTTTTTGGAAAACGCTCTTGCTATGTGCAGACAAGAAATCGCTATAATTATAAACTTGATCTTCATCACTGTTGCAAATCCACGCGCTTGTCTTCAGCCCGCCGTTGGTATGACCTTCATACCATTGATCTTATCAGCATCTTCCACGATGAACTGAGCTTTACCATATCTGAAACAATTTCTCTTCCCTGGGATCAGTTGGATTTTATTTTCAGAAAGTATTTTTATAGCAACAAAACATTTGGAATAAGATACAGTCTTAGATAGGGCTAGGGTAAGGAAGGGTATTCTTCTCTTCTATTATATCAGCCTTAGAATGTTTGGGAGGGGCCCCTTACATCCTGGGGACCCAAATAACCTTCTGGAATTTGTGGACTTAACAGCGCTGTCTTTTCTGAGCCTGTTTCTGGCTTCAACCTCATGATATCCTCTCTTACAACGTGGCTATGTAAATTTTCTACCTGCTGGAAAATTAAGTGCCTGCATCTTTCAGCTTCAAACAGGTGCCCTCTAGTTTTGTTTTCCTAGGACTTAGAATGTCCTTGAGGACAGATAGTCCCCAAGTTACAAATATCTGATTTACGTACAACTTGCCCTTATGAATGGAGGCTGTTACAATAAGTCCCCAAGTTACAAACATCCAACTGATGGTTGACTCACACCTATGAACAGAGGCTATTACAGGTAAATGTGACTGTTCCAACATACATACAAATTCAACTTAAGAACGAACCCACAGAACCTGTCTTATTCGTAACCTAGGGACTGCTTGTTTTTATTTCACTGCCTTCATATGCAGTAGAACCCCCCACAGATGTTACACCCTACATTGACTACCTCCTTAAGTTGACCTGATTTTCAAAGACCGGACATCTCCACCTATACGTAATAGCACAGTAGGCCTAGATCCTTATGTTGACCAGTTTGTTATAGTGCCTTGGGTGGTTAACTTACAGAGGTTAAACTGTAGTTCTAATTAAATAGAATCCTCATATTAGGGCTGTAAAGAATATGGTAGATTACTAATTTCCTCCTTACACTAACTTTAATGTAAAAATTAAGTGACTTGCATAGGTCACAAAGTCTGGGATGAGAAACCATGTCCTCTGAGACTTGCAGAGCCAGCTGTTTGCTGTAATAAATAATTCCTGAATTTCGGTAATTTCTCCTCTTCATCTTCTTCTCTGCAATGTAATGATTTTTGAAAAACTATTCTCCATATGCAAACATCTATCGTTCATTTACAGTGATCTTTGCTGACTTCTACAGAGCTGTACTTATAAGCCTAGGTATGGACTGGATGCTACACAGTTCTCTGTTAGAGGTGCCAGATTTAGCAAATTAAAAGAGAATACACCAGTTACATTTGAATTTCAGACAAACAATGAATAATTTATTGAGTGTAAGTATGATTGCCTGATATTTGGGACATACCAAAAAATTATGCATTATTTAGCTGAAATTCAAACTTTACCAGGTATCCTGTATCTTTTCTGGCAATCCTAATCTCCCTGTCATTCAGGGTAACGTGTTTTATTTGGTTTCCCAGGCTGACCTAAGGTAGCAAGTGACATAGTCTACTTAATTTGTTTTCACTGCATATTCTGCTTTTCTGTGTCATGTTTCATTAAAAGAAATTCCTTTAGGTCAGCTTTGATTTTGCCCTGTGTAGTGTTATCATTAATGTATGCCACTGCATCTCTTTAAGTTGTTGTCCTGACACTTGGAGGGCTCTCAGGCCTGCTTGAGACAACCTGTGCTGGCTCCAGGTTGCAGGAAACTGGTCAAATCCAGCCTTGCTGGAGGCCTGAGCAATGCCCTAAGCGCCCAGCCTGAGCCTTACTGGGACTATCAGGAGGGCCGGGTGTCTAGTGGGTGACCACCAGAGGGAGTAGTTGTGATAGGGGCTGAGGGACTGGAGCCTCAGTCAGCCCAGAATGTATTGTGCTGTGGGACCCCAAGTCACCAAGGAAGCCTGTGGGACGCTTTTGTCTGATACTATCACTTGCTGGTAGATGGAGAGGTACCCAGAAAGCGTTATGCCTAGATGCATGGCTTTCTAATGGAGAGTTTCTTGTCCATCTCTCTTCCATCCCGTCTATGAAGGGGCCTACATTGGAGCCTGCAGGAGCTCTGGGAGCCTGGGCTATGGCACTCGGCTCAAACAAGCCAGTGTCTGACAGATGTGCTCACCTGTGTCAAATATTATTAGCATGCATTTCCACGTCTTATTTTTGTTTTCTAGAATTGAAAAGCATTTGTGGCGACACCTGGGGTCCCCCTTCTCACTCTGAACCCAATTCCAGCACTCCCATATAGTGCCCTCTAAGGTGTGGGACTGCAGAGCCCTGAGATGAAGCCCATCTAGTGTGGTCTCTGAAGGTGCATCAGTTTGTAGCCCTCTCCTCCTCTGGCTTCTGCACCCCAGGCTACCCTATTGTCCAGTGCCTGGGTCCTCCCAGGCCCATGTCTCATCCTTGGCCTTGCTTTTGTGTGCCTGTGCTGCTCGGCCAATGCTGACCACTTTGTGCACTTCCAAGCTACCATCCCACCATGTTCTCCAGCTTCTGGATGTTTGCTGTCCTGACTGGGCAGCATAGCCCCAGGGCCTGAGAGAGACCTAGTCCTGGTATTTATGCAGAGCTGGCCCCAAGACAGCTCTCATCAGCTAGGCACAGTGAGGCTGATTTCATCAGAGTCTGGGGGTGGGAAGAGATCCTTTAGTAGGCCAAATCTGCCTAGGATTGCTTTGATGAGAAATTCAGGCTTAGAGTCTTTACTCTAAAGCCACTTAAGTTGGCTTTAACTTGCAACACAATTTTCTGGTAGCTTTTAAAACAGTAATTTGGTTTTCTTACCAATTTTGTTCCTTTAATAAGGGAAGGCCCATTAAGATGGGGCCAGGTTGTGGGGGTGACCAGGTGAACTTATAATTGTCTAATGCTACACAACTTTATTAACATTTTCAGAGCCCTGCTGAAACCCTGAAAGTTGTCCAGGAGGATCGTTACCTTTCAAGTTTTCTCTTTATAATGAGCTTGAACTTTCCTTGCCATAGCTTAAGCCTGATACTTTTCAGCTGTTGTCCCTACTGACTAATAAACATAATTGGAGCTGGGCTTTTTTCCAGCTTCCTAATTTCAGAAACAGTACTGCCTCCACTGGAGCCACTCGTCTCTCAAGATTCCCCTTGCCCTTTTGCTTTTCCTGGTGCATTACTACCTCTGGCACATAGCAATGTCCTCAACTCCTGACTTGAGCTGTTTTCTTCCAAGTTGCTTCAGCCTCGTGGCCTGCCCTGGTCTCTCCCTTACATGGGGCTGAGCTCCCCAAGTACATCTGCAGTCTGCAACATTTCCTTGTGGACACAGCATGAGACACCTCAATCAGGTGCCTCTGCCAGCCCACGATAGCCTTTTAACCTAGACTGCAACTGAAAAGCTACATGTGCCCAATGGGAAATGGGGGGAGGGGGCGATGTGGCTACCCTACCATTTATGGAATGAAACCCAAAGGTGACGAAATTGATAAAAGTATTTTGCTGTACTTCAGGGAAAAGCTGGTTTCTTTAGATATATGCACCTCTAATAAGGAGGTAAAAGAAGATTTCTGTAGCTTCTGAAAGGAGACTACTGGGCACGTTCAATGTCATCATTGAATGATGAAACTGTTTATTATTTTAAATTTTATTTTATAACCTAGACTTTCATTTGCCTCGATAAAAGAGCTCTTGGCATATCGGATAAGACTCGTGTCCTTTGAGGTTTGTATCAGAAATGGAGATAGGGAAAGAAATATTTAGACTGAGAGAGGAGAAAATGTTTCCTGAGATAATTAAAGGGAAAAGGAGTACAGAAGTTAATGAGGGAGACAGATGTCAAAATGGAGAAAAAGAAACCGCTGGAGATGGCAGGAGCTGAGCTATGGATGGTAAAAGATGGGAGTGTATATCAGATTTCATAACCTCCTTGAGGAGTATAGGTGAACAGGAATGGTGGGTAGACCTCTAGCTTATAATTAAGATGAGGCCTTTTCTAGTGGGACTGTTTGGAGATACTCTTGTGACCTTAGGCATGTCACGTAGCCTGACCTCCTTGTGTCTGTTTTACTCTTCTGTACGTGGGTCTAATAATGCTTGCCTTTTATCATTGTGAGAATCAAATAAGATGATGTTTGTAACTGCCTAGCATACATTCTGGGGTATCTAATAAACAGAAGTTGCAATTATTATAAGGATCATTACTAAATTAATACAAATAGCAATAATAATCATTAATCTTTCCCTAAACCTTCTACAGTTAGTGCTATTGTCACAGGGATGGAGGAGCATTGTACAAAAGTCAGTACTCAAGAGGACATTGGAGGCTCAGCGCCTGTGGCTCAAGCAGCTAGGGCATCAGCCACATACACCAGAGCTGGTGGGTTCGAATCCAGCCCGGGCCTGCCAAACAACAATGACAACTACAACCAAAATACGGCCAGGCATTGTGGCAGGAGCCTGTTGTCCCAGCTACTTGGGAGGCTGAGGCAAGAGAATCGCTTAAGCCCAGGAGTTAGAGGTTGCTGTGAGCTGTGATGCCATGGCACTCTACCCAGAGTGACAGCTTCAGGCTCTGTCTCAAAAAAAAAAAAAAAAAAGGACACTGGAAGTTGAGTATATGTAACTTTGGCTAGAGGTCGTGACTGTCTAGCTATGGTGACTTTTTGTCTTGGTTCCTCTTGTCCTGTCTTAGTTTGCACTGTTGTCTAAGAGCAATGCCTCTCTTCATTCTTAAAAGTGTTCCAGTTTGGATGACAAATCATGTAATTCCTTACCTTTTGTTCTTACTGTAAACACTGTCATCAGTAAGTCAGTGTTTATTGTATTACTCATAGTTTCCAATTTTCTCTAATAGATTTTGAGTTTCTTGACGCCACTATAGAGATATGTGTGTGTGTGTGTAAATATATGTATATGTCTACAACCCCCCTGCCCAAAGGGCACCTCTTGAATCTGCAGCAGGGCTCATCACAGAGATATGTTGGTGGCCTGATCCTACAGTGGTCATTTCTGTAGGACCAGTCCCTTGGCACTGTTTGCTGATTTCTGAGCATCTACAGAAAGGGATCTCTAGAGGATGGTGAGCTTGGGGAGGAATGAAGACAGGTATTCAGAGGAACAAAGTTGGTTCTAAAGTGTGCAGCTGTGGCATCCTTGCCTGGCACTTGGAACCTGCATCATCATAGGCCAGTCATTGAACTTCTCTGAGTCTCAGTTTCTTCATACAGGACATGTGAGTAATAAAGTAGACCTTGAAGGCTTGTTAGAAGGATTGTGTGGCACGATGCTTGGTGGGTGCTCAGTAGAGGGGAGGAGGCTTGAGCAGGACAGCTCTCTGAGCACAGGTGGTAGTGGGGCGTCCTTGCCTCCTTCCCATTTAACATTCTCCAGTTCTTCCAGCTGTTCTTCATACACAGTGATTTCCAGGTCTGTGGGTCACCTGGGTCTGCTAGAGTTAAAAATAGCTTCTAGCCAGGTAGATGGATTGGTCGATTCATTCATTCAAAGGAGTATTTATTGAAGTGAGTGTCATGCTCCATGCTTGGGGAATTCCCTGCTAGGCAACCAGATGCAGTCTCTGCTCTTCTGGGACTCGTGGCTGTCGGAGTTGTTTGTAGGGTGCTTTAGGAAGATTTCTCTTTCTACCCAGCTCATGAATGCGTCTGTAGAACCTGCCAGAGCTGCAGAGCTCAGGGTTGGGGAAGGGTCTTTTTACCATGGGCTTTGAACTGCTTACCTGCCTTGAAATCCTGTTATTCAAACAGAACATGTGGGATTCAATAATCAATTCAGCAGTGAAAGGAAAGAAAGCAGCCCTGGTGGAGTAAATCATCCCATAAGCATATGAGGAGCAGCATCCCCTAATAGCTCTTGTAAACAGGCTGTCACTCTCGGGGCTGGGAAAGGGCCAGCCAAACCTGTTTCTGGCGTTCCTGTCCATTTCTGGGAAATGCTGTGATTTCCAGCTGTGACATACATTCTGCATCAGTCAAGAAACACTTTTCAGAATCAGCTTCCAGGACTTGGAAATTGTTTTTGATTGTTTCCAGATCAATCAACAAACCTCTTAGGAGCAGCTTGTAGGTGTGTGGAGGCTCACAGAGACATATTTGCATGTAAAAGATGCATGGGCAGTCACGGGATTGCATCCTCCATCTACTTGCTGTAGATTGATTTAAACGTGGCCCAGCTTCCTCATCCTTCCCTATATCCATACCCTTTGCAATCTAGTCAGGAGAGTCAGTTTCCCCACCTCTTGAGTCTGGTTTGTCTTTTGGCTGATTTCCCTAGGACGATTGAATATTATAAAAGTGACAATATATTAATTCTGAGTCTGGGTTTCCAGAGGGCTTGCATGCATCTTTCCCTCTGTCCCCCACTGGCCTCTGCCACCACCTAAGAACAAGTATAGGCTAGCCTTCTGCAGGACGAAAGACCATATCCTAGTCTTCTCAGCTGAGGCCATCCTGAACCAGCGAGCCCCAAGTGGGCCTGTAAACTAACCACAGACAGCATGAGTGAGCCCAGCCCTGATCAGCCAAGCCCAGGCCAGGTCAGCAGAATACTGAGCTTGCCCAGAGATGTGAGAAATAAAAAATGTTGGTGGGTTTAAGCCAAACAATCTCAAAAGATGCATGAGGACAATGGAACCCCTGTTGTGTGCCCACTTCTGCACACATGCTATTATGTGCCAAGAGCTCAAAGGCTAAAAGCATCAAAGCAACTGTTCCTTGTTAGCTCCATTTTACAGACGAGGAGCGTGGAGCCTGGGATACAAATGACTTCTCTAAGGTCATGAAGCTGACCCAGCTGGCTGTGTGTTTGGCTCAGCACAATCTGCTGAAAATCACCCTTGGTCTGAACAGTGAGCTCTATTCCTACGTTTCCTATTTCCCCTGTACCTTGGGGTCATGTCTTATTCACGTTTACCTTTTTCAGATCTCCAGCTCGCAGGCAGCTGTTGGCAGTGAAAACTTGGTGGATTGTTACACGTATTATGTGCCAAGGGCTCAAAGCCTAAATACTATACAGATAGATAGGTGCCCAGCCCAGGCTAAGGCAGAGGACCTGTGTGGCAATGGGAAGGGGGGTTCCATGCCTCCCCTTAACAAAGTCACTGTCATCTCTCCCCTAGACTGTCCAGTGGTCTCTAACTGCTATCCTTCTTGTCTTCTGCCCCCCAGAGGTCAATGCTACCTTAAAAGGTCAATGCAGACCAAGCCCCAGCTTGGGGTTAAATGCACAGTCCTCACCAAGACCTCCAAGGCCACACAGGAGCTGGCTCCTCCCTCCCTCCCTCCCTCCCTCTCTGACCTCGTCTCTCCCCTTCTGTCCTTCACTCCCCACCCCAGCCACATTGGCCCCAGTGGATCCTTGTTGGGTTGTTTCCCTCGCAGAAGCCAATAGGTTTGGTCAGGGGGGCCTTCTCTTGCATTCTGCCCCAAAGGCCACTCCCCCTTGCCTTTGTATCCCCAGATTTATCTTTCTTCATAGTAGAGTAGGAGAGACACTCATCTACTCTCTTGTCTGTTTCCTCCACTGGAGTGCAAGCTCCACAAGGGCAAAGGTCTTTGTTGTTTCACTGGCCACTCTATCTCCTGTGCCCAGAATAGCACCTGCATGTTGCTGGTATGTAGTGAATGTTTATGTATATTTAAGTCCCATATTTATAACTGACATGTTTTGAGTGCATGTAACATGCCAGCCCATGTTATTTATTTAATTATGTCATCTAAACCTCATGCAAGCCCCATGGAGTGAATCCTGTCAATGTTCTCATTTTGTAGACGAGGGCCTTGTGCATCAAGCAGGTGTGTATCTTGCCCCAAATCACAGAGCTGGTTAGTGTAGGAGCCAGCTGTTGGGTTCCAGATTCCAGGGAGCCCTTGTATACTTGCTGTGTCACTCAAGCAATGAGGGGAGAGTTTTACCTGCAAAGGTTGCTGATGCACGTGGTTCATGCTGTTGCCCCTGAACTTTGGCACTTTCCTTATCAGCATCTTCTTCCATGTATCCAGCATTCAGCTGTTTGAGAGCAAAGGCCAATTTATTATGTGCAGAGAACATAGGGCTCAAATAAACTGCAGCCAGATGATTAGCAAGCCCAGTGCAGGGCAGAGAGGCCATGTGTGGTCATGCAGGGAGTCCTGGGCTTGGAGTCTGGAGGCCTGCACCACCCCATCTGGCCCACCTCTGCACGGGGTCCTGGTCTGCATAGCTCCCCTCACTCTTGCCTTGTCTGGAGGCCTGCACCACCCCATCTGGCTCATCTCTTCATGGTCTGCATAGCTCCCCTTCACTCGCACCCTGTCTAGTGGGCTGCAGGAGAGGTCATTTAGTCCCTGTCCACTGAGATGAGGGATCCTGTAAGAAGGAGGAGTGAGTCAGGTTTGTAGTGGAACTGAACGTCCTCTGGGTCTCCTTCAGCTCCAGGAGTTCCAGGCTGCCAGGCTGTAAGTCCAGAGAGGCGTAGGCGGAGGAGGCAGAGTTTTCCAAGCAAGCTAGAGTAAGGGGCTATGAAACAGAAAGGAAACGAGAGCAGGAAAGATGCAGGGCAGAAAGAGGATGAAGAGAGGAGAGGTCAGGAGGACTTCCGAAGGTGAGAATGAAAGAGGAAGGGAACAAGAAAAGAAGAAAAAAGAACAACATTAACGTAGATATTTCTGTGTGTGTTGGAGAAATAAATACAGTGGAGGGCATTGTCTGGAGGGAGGGAGGAAGTGGACTGACCACTACACCCCTGCCCCCATGGCTTGCTACACCAGGGGCCGTATCTTCCTGAAGTGCTCCTCCCTGGCCCAGGTTCTCTGTGTTCTTCATGTGTCCCCGGCACGCCTCCCTTCCCGGCCCCTTCTAACATCCTTCTCCTTTCTCCCACATGTGTGGGTACCAGCTTGCAGCCTCACTATCCCCCAGGTGCCATCTCCACTGGCAGTTGCTAAGTCAGCATCTCCAGGCCGTGTCCTGGTTGTGTAACCACACGGCTGCAGAGGGGTCTGTTCTTGGCTTCGTGCTGTGCTCTTGCCATCTTGCAATTCCCTAATGACTTTTGAAGGAGGAACCTGCATTTTCATTCTGCACTGGGGCCTACCAATTCTGCAGTTAGTCCTGCTCCAGAGCCCAGATCCCTGCTGCAGAGTCTGAAGGAGCAGAGAGCTGTCAGAATTCAGAGGTGCTAGGGTGGGAGGAGTCTCAGACAGGAAGGGGGGCCCAGGAGCACCTGGAAACCGAGGGACAGAGTACCAGGTGAGCCAGGTAAGGCGGCAGTGCAGGACCGGCAGACTAGAGACACAGGGTCAGAACCCACAGAGCCTTGGCCACCTTGGATCTGGCTGGGTGAGCCGGGAAGGGCTGGAACAGTTGCGGTGAAGGAGACAATGTCATTTGACACCAGTTTCTGAATGAAGCTCCTCTGTCCAACCTTGATCTCAGATTCTAATTACTCTCCTCAAAGTTACTGGCTGTCTGTTATCCTCTGGATGTTCTGATGTCCTCTGGACCTTATTCGAGAAATAGCTGAAAAGGTCAAGTCCAGGGAGAACTCAGACTCATTCTTGGTGAATCCTGGTTCTATTTTCACTTTTCCCAAGTCCCAGGAGGTCCTGGAGCCTCTCTGCTAATAAAGACAGTTGACACTTACTGCTCCTGCAAGCATAGTGCCCATGCCTGAGCAGGGACAGCCTCCCTGCATGCCTTCAACATCAAACTACTCAAACTTCCAAATTTTCCTTTTTGTAATTGGACAAAAGATCTTGGTTGGATCATCCTGTGAACTCAACAATATGGGCATTTGGCTACAAGCTAGAATTTGGATAGACCTGAAAAAGAAAATCAGACTTCAGGAGGTAGGATTTCACCTTAAAATGAGAAGTGCAGTTCCTAGCATTGCCCTTGTTTGTTTCGGCTGCGCTGGCTCGTGGCTGTCAGCTGCCTCCCCTCCGGCACACTGATAAATTGCTGCTGAGCCTTTTTCAGGCTGGTAGAAAATGGATGAGTCACAGGGTTTGGGAGGCTAACTGCAAGCTTGTTTGAGTTAGGTGTAAAATGAGCAGGTGAAAAGAGGTGGTCCTCAGGTCAGGGGCACACCAGGGGTCTCTAGCATCCCTTTCCGGAGGACAGGACAGCTTGGGATAGTGTTGCCGTTTCTAGGTTCCTTCCAGAGGAACGTTGGCACCTAAGTGGTCCCTACGCTGCTTTTCTAGGTTTGTTTATAGGTTCTTTTAGGAAGCTGGATGAGTGCTGGGACCTGATGGAATTTAGGATGGTGGGACAGTCGGGGATGACCTAGGAAGAAGGCCTCTTATGTCCTGCCTTGGGGAGCCAGGCTTCCTGGGACATTAGTCCAGTGGTGGCTCCTACTTCCTCTCTGTTCTCTCAGATGTGCTTGGAGGATGCTTCATGAGACTCAGAGGGGAGGTGTCAATGGACCCAGAAAGAATTGTGATTTTGCACTGGTGGATGAAGCCATCCTCCTCCTTTCCTGGGGTCCAGCCAGCCTTGATGCGTTTCTGTCTTCTCTTTCTCAGCACCTGCTTCTGGCTGAGCACGATAGTTCATCACCCCATCGGGATGGGGAGACAAATGATAGCAGTAACGTGAACTGAGCAGGATTAGATAAAACCAAAGCGCTGTCACACACAACAGTGGACAGTCATTTAACAGAAATCCATCTCCCTGTTGCCCAAGGCCTCTCTGCAAGAAAAAAGATGTCTTCCTATTGTGAGTTCAGCTTTTACTGCTGGGTATCAAGTCCTCAGGAGGCCTCGGGCCCTGCTGCTTGGGCGGGTGGAGGGGGGGCATTTGCAATTCTGGGTTGTCATAAACGAATGCTCCCAGGGTCAAGGTTAAGAGGGGGAAGGCCGTGGAGACGGACTGCCTGGGTTTAAATGCCAGCACCATGGTCTGCCCATCCTCCGCCAGGTATTACATTTAAGCTCCCGGAGACTCCATTTCCCCATTTGTAAAATGAAGATAATAAAAGCATTTTCTTTATGGGGCTATTGTGAGGAATAAAAGGAGGAATACAAGTCAAATGCGCACTATAGAACGGGGATGCAGTAAAGGCCAAATACAATGATTAGAGGCGGATTCAGGCTCTAACCTGTCTATAGACAAATACACACTAATAAGCACAGGCGATGTCACCGTCCTTGTGTGGCCTTGTGATCAATAACATTGAGAATGCTTAATGTTATTTCAGAGATCTTGGTCTTCTCCCTGTCCTTCTCCAAAAAGGAAGATAAAGTTGAGTGATTGCAACATCATTTTAAAATAGCTTTATTGAGATATAATTTACATACCATAGGATCTACTGTATAAAAATGTGAAGATCAATGGTTTTATTATATTCTCAGGGTGACCATGACCATGATCTGATTTGAGAACACCTTTGTCCCCGGAGAAATCCTATACCCACTGACATTCACTTTTTATGCCCCATCCAGCTCTGGGCAGCCACTGATTTGCTTTGGGCTCTGTACATCGCCTGTTCTGGATGTGTTGTATAACTAGAATCATACAATGTGTGGCCTCTGGGGACTGGCTGCTTTCACTTAGCAGGGTGTTTTCAAGGTTCCTCTGTGTTGTAGCATGCGTCAGCTCTTTATTCTTTTTTATTAGCAGATAATACTCCATCCTGTGGATATGCCACCACCTCTGTTCACCCATTCATCAGTTGCTTCTACTTATTATGAGTAATCCAGTGGTATCTTAAACACTTAGAGGCCTCGTTGTTGGCCTGGCTGCCAGGGGCCAGTGGTGGCTGCTCCGTGTTCAGGAAGGTTGTCTCTGGCTACCTTGGAGAGCATGGGGCTTGAAGGTGAAGCAGATAGCCCTGCAGCTTGTATTCCTGTTCCCATCGGTTAGCTATGGCCCTTCGTGGTGTGCAGACTTTCTCTTCCTTCAGGAGCAGCCAGAGTGTGGGGCCTGCTGGGCTGGGGGCCTGCTAGGCTGGGCCTCAGGGTTCTGATCAGAGGTTCCGGTTTGGGAAGTGGACTTGAAATCCCTTTTTGGGCAGAGTGTGGGGGCAGGATGAGGCTCCATCAAGGCAGAGCAGGTGGAGGCTCTGAGCTTTGTCTTCGATGCAGAGGGGGAGAATCAACACCCGTGGAAGGAAGAGCAGATTCCGGAATGGGGCTCTGTGTCCTCAGCCTTCCTACCTGCTACTCCCCCAGGCCCAAGGCCAGGGGAGTGGTAACTCTGTATCTGCCCAGACTGCCTGATATGCCTTAGCCAATGGGTGGCATTGAGCAGCCACCGAGGACCTCTGAGCCTGAGTCCTAGTCAGAAAAATAGGACGAGGCCTGTGCATTTCATAACATTTTCATGAAGCTTCAATAAGCTGACGGTGTGAAAATGTGTCCATACAAAGGGTCATTTTCCTTGTATCAATTGGCACAGACTCTCAGGTCCTCCCTTTGCCATAGGGATAGACTCTCCTATCTTTGAAGCTAGGTAAACTGAGGCATAGAAAGCCATCTCATCCATAGAGCCAGCAACCAGCGTCAGGACAGAGCCTGTGCTCTGAACTGCCTTCCAGAGTAAGTGTGCCATCTAACCACTGCTGATGGGGAGGTGCGCCAGGGGGACCCCTGTGTCTGCACAGTGCCGGGGATGTGTGAAGAAGACGCAAGTCCCTTGGTGACTCCTCTGCCTTCTACTCTCCATGGCGTTCCTGGCCTCTCGTGGCTTCTCTGGGGGTCCCAGGGTCCCCTGCAGGGACATGTGTCCCTTGCTTCTGGCCTCACTGCATGGTGGATGTTTTGAGATTCCTCCTGTTCAGTACAGAATGCTGGGCTTGGGGGAATCTCCTGCTCAGCCTCCTGCACTGGCCCAGGTGACACACAGGGGATAAAGGCCAGGGAGGCCTGATGTAGGGGAGAGAGGGCTGGGCCAGTGGGCAGTGGCAGCAGGGCGGACGCTGCAGGCAGTGAGGAGGAGTAGTGCTGACTTTGCTAGGGGTGAGAAAGGAAAGCCTTGGCCAATGGGAGATTGTCCTGGCCCCACTGAGTTGCTGGTGTTCCTGGGAGCATGGAAGGGCTGGTGTCCAGGCTCCTAGGGGTGACGAGAGTGAGGTAGGCAGCTCCCACCCAGCTTGGCCTGTTTGGGAATTGGGTTTTCCACAGCTCAGGCAGCTTCCTGCTATGACTAGATTTCTCCTTCTGTTTTTGGAGGGCAGCCCAGCCTGGAGGCTGGCGTTGTATGGCCCATAGGGGCGAGCAGCCCAGCTGGGGCCAGTGGCGTGGTAGCAGCATCCTGGCCCAGTGACTCCCTGTGCACCTGCAGGCCTCTAGGCTGCTTGCTCTGTGCTGAGCTCCTTACAGAAACCAGTATCTGCAGCCAGTTTCATCTGCCCACTGGGATCCTGGGAACGATAGTGTTTTGGCGGAGATGAGCTTCATGTCCAGCTCCTGTCAGCATTTCTAAGGGGAGATGCTCATTAAAGGCTCCCTGTGCGGCCCCTGCCTGCTTGCTCAGCCTGAGTGACATACGTAAGGCCCTGGTTCCTCTTTCCCTGGCAAGCCCAGGCTCGTCCAGGTGGCTAGATGCTGCCCCCTGCATCCCCTGGCAGTTGCTGGTGTCTTCAGGCAGAGCCATGAGTAACAGCCACTGTCAGGGCCCAGCCTCGCTCCCCAGCTCCTGACAGGCTGCTGCTGCTGCTTTATGGCTGGAGGAGGATATGAATCCTTCCTCCGTCTCCCTTGACGGTGGTGCTCTGGCTCTGGGAGGCCTAAAAACGGCTTTGCTGAGGAGCTGAAGCAAAGCATGGAATGCAAAGGGGAAGCAGGGTCACAGGAAGGCGCTCTGCCACGGGTGCCGCCTGCTCGGGCTGGACACCTGCAGCTATTGTCTCATCTCTCTCACATGTCAACCCTGTGTGGGAGAGAAGGTAAGAATCAGAGAGGTTGAGCCACTTGCCCTAGGTCACACAGTAGAGGTGAGGGTGGGGCAGGGATTTGATTCCTGACTTGGAGGCCTATGCTTCTGCTACTGTGCTCTCCAGCCTTCCTATGGCTTACGTTTTGGGGTGGTCTCTGGGGATATTTAGGTAAGTTGGAGCGCTAACCCAAGACTGCCTCCTGCCCGGCTCTTCATTCTCCCAGGGCATCCAGGGAGATTTCGTTAGTGGGCACCTAGGGGGATTTAGAGGGAGTTTGTTATGATCTTTCTCCAGGTGCAAAGCTCCCCAGCACAAGTGCTGTGATTCCTTCTGCAGTGTTGATGCTGCAACAGCATTTTTTCAGGGCACAGTGGTGACCGGGACCTCTCAGTCTGGACCCTGTAGAGCATTGTCACGTTGAGGGGCTGGCAGGCATGCTGCAGGATTGCCTGCCCCAGGGCCTTCCTCCTGTCCTCTCACTGGTCCTGACTCACTCTCCCCAGTGCTCTGCCCCCTCCTTCTGCCTCTTGTCTACTAGTCTTCGGCAGGCACGGAGCTGTATGTTTTATCTATGGCATCTAATTTGTCTTAATTCTCACCATTCTCCTCAAAAGCGTTCTCTCCATTTTCCGGTTGCAGAAAACAGAGTTCTGAGAGCACCATTAACTTGCCCAAGTTCACACGCTGTTCCTCTCTCCAGGGGAGGGATTGGGGCTGCCCATGGGAGTGCTTTCCCCACTGCCACCCCAGCCTTCCGGGGAGGAGGAGCCAGGAAGAAGCAAGAGTGTGAAACTTCAGATATCCCCTCTGCCCCCAGGGCTCCCGGGGGCTCCAAGCTGGATACGTGGGCCTTGTATTCTGTGGGAGTCCGGAGCCAGGAGGTCTCGGGGCTGATCTGGGAAGGAGAGGTCGGCTTGGAGCTTGCTTCCAGCCACCCATCTCCCCCACTTCTCCTCTCCCAAGGAAAAGCTGTGCCAGCCTGGAAGCACGAGCACTTCATCTGCCCGCAGCGAGGGAGGAGACTAACCGCTCCGAACGTGCTTGCAGTTTTTCACTGCTCTCTCCCTTCTCATCCTTGTGTGTTCTGGAGATCGATACAGACAAAGGGAAAGTTATTCCCACGAGAGGAACTGGCCAGAACAAATGCACTTAGTTCTTCTTCACTGGTCCTCCTCACTCTCCCCTGTTTGCATTTTCTTAGAGCAATGCATTTCCACGAAGCAAGGTCAGGTTGTGGTGTTGAACTGGGAGCTCTGACCGCCCATGTGGACCTCCCAGTGTGGCTGCATCTGGGGGATCTGGTAGGACGGTCTTAGTTCTACCAGCACGACAGAAATCAGTTAAATTATAGCAACATGTAACCACCAGGTCCTGTCTATTCTATAAGGTAGCTGAATAACCTGAGGACATTAGAGGTTGATTTTCAAATGTTTCCCCCAGTGGATTCTTTTTAGTTCAGTTAAGTTCCCAGATATGAATTGGGTGGAAGTGGAGCACATCTGGTTTGGGGGAACTAGAGGTAGGAACGGGGTTGAGGCAGCACCTACGACTTCACTTTCCTCTTGCACCACCGTGAATCTGGGGCCCTGAGGATGCCCCAAAAGTACTGCAGTGGTTCACCCTGGAGGTTGCTTCTAGATTGGACATTTTGGAAATCTACCATCTTGTGTTGTGCCTGTGACTAGACTGTGCAGGGAGCGAGTGAAAACTGTGTGGCAGAGACCTTATTTGACGTTTGATTCGTGTCCTTGCACACAGGAGGAACATGGCAGCAGATGTCATGTGCTTGCGCTTCGGTCTCCTTTGCCGCTAAAATCAAGTGTTTGCAGCACTTTCTCCAGGGGAGAGAGCCACTACCCACCGGTCTGGATGTGACATTCATCCTGAGCTCTCGTGGAGCCAGCCCTGAGCTTTGCCATCTGTACACGGGAACTCTTTGCCCAACAGGGATGCAATGAGAATGAAAGTCCCCTCCTGTAGAGTTGTCTTCTCAAATCTTTTCCATCCAGGCAAAATTATATTTAAGTGCTACCAGGCAGGAATTCAATTCATTTTCAAGAATTTATTGAAACCATTTGTTTTAGGAGCTGTGTTAAATGCCGGGGTGTGAATAAACGCAAACTGTGATCCTGCCTTCAAGCACTGTTCAGTGCGGGTGGCAGCAGTAGGCACCTGGGGGTAGATGACAGGGTTATAAGATATGATATGATGGTGAGTGCTCAGAAAAGCAACAGGTTAGAGCAGTCGGTAAGGACTCTATTCTGAAAGGGAGAAGGAACAGGGTCTAAAGGAAAAGCAATAAAGACAAGAATATTCCAGGTTGGAGGACAGCGTGAGCCCACCTTTGGAGGCATTGTACACCTGCCTGTTTCTTATATTGAATGGTAGACAGGACTGCTCAGAGTGCTGGGATTCCTGGGGAGAGTAGCTTGAGGTGAGACTGGCCAGAGAGTTTGGGCCCAACTGGGAAAGACCATTGGAGCTATAGGGTAAAGGGTTTGTTTCTAGGAGGGGAATCTACAGCCATTGCCCAGTTTTAGGGAAAGCGCCCTGACAGTATAATGTTTTTGAGAGTGCACATTGGAGTGGGGAGGAAGGGGGTTTCAGTTGTTTTGGGGAGTAAAGATGGGATGACTTTATTTAAAATGGGAGAGAAGAGCAGGGTGAAAACTGGGGATATTTGGAAACAAAATAAATAGACTCATCATTGGATGGCTCAGAAAGAGCAGTGAGGGAAGAGGCCGAGTTTCTGGTTTGAGAAACTGGATGGAGACAGGAACTTCCTGTTGAAATTGGGGTTGGCTGGAGAAGGAGCCCCTGGGTTGTGGGAGGTGGAGATATGGTTGTAGATATGTTAAGTTTGAGAGGCCGATGGGCCATCCGAATGGGATGTCTGGTGGGGAGGCCAGCGCTCAGGAGAGAGGCGGGGAGCATGGGTGATGGAGGGTGTGGATGGCCAAATCGGGAGCCCTTAAAGGAAGGAAGAGAAATGCCAATTAAAAGGGGAAGAGACAGATCAGTTGGAATGTCTTAAAAGCTTCCTGGGAAGAAAGTCTGCAGTTCCCAAAGCAGCCTCCATCAGTCCTGTGGCAATAGAGTCCCATCACCTTGCTGTGTCCTGGGGCTTCCCTTAGAGGAGCCCTAACCAGGTGGAGCCCAGTCCAGACCCAGGACGCAGCAAGGCAGAGCCAGGTGCTTCTGTAGCATTGGCTGCCTTTGGGCCCCTCACTGGCTTTCCTGGGAGAGAGGTGACCTGCTGGGCCCCAAGCACTGGAACTAATCAAGAGAGCTGTTTAACTTAAGCACATGGCCTCAGCTGTGCTGTGCCTGGGCCCCGGGGTGTCGTGTTGACAGCCGCTAGCCCATTAAAGGTGCAGCTAGACTGGTGAGGCACAGTCCTAAGGAGCTGCTATTAACAGCATTTAATAGCAGGACTGTAGTTAATGGTTAGCAAATGTTTTATGAACAGGTTCGTGGTGCTCTGTAAAGGCTGATTCAGTTTATTCGCAATGGATTTGCCTTTCCCTGGTAAGCTTAGGAGTGTATAATTAGTTCTTTCCCTCTGCTGAAGAGCTTCCTCTCTGGCAGGAGCGGGGCCTGCTTAAACGGGCCCTGTATAAGTGAAAGAGGGCTTGCTCTAAAGGAGGCCTTGGTGGGCCTGTGTGGGCCTGGGGTCTTGCAAAGTGGAGACCAAAGTGACTTGTTTCTTTTGGCTGCAGAAGCACAATCTGGAAAAGTGATGGTCACAATAGACTCTACCTGGCTTGGTAGGGGAAGCTCTGACCTGGGGCCTCTTTGGTTCTGGTCTTGGCTGGAACACTGGTTTCCTCCTCATCTTTGCACAAGCCCTATAACCTTTCTGCCTCTGTCTCTTCACCTGTGAATTAGTGACCATGGAGCATTTTGAGGGCTGGGGAAGGGAAGGAGTGTGGATGAGGTAAGCACCAAGCATTCGAGGAGAGTTGGGAATTCCCAGTGAAAGGACAGGGGAAATGTAATTAGGCATTGTCTTAGTCTGTTCTGGCTGTTGCAACAAAATGCTTTAAGCTAGGTCGATTATAAACAGCAGAAACTTATTTCTCACGGTCCTGGAAGCTGGGAAGTCCAAGATGGAGCCAGAACAGCCAGCATCCGGTGAGGACCTGCTTTCTGGCCCATACACAGCCCCTTCTTGCTGTGTCTTCACATGGTGGAAGGGGCAGGAGGTCTCTCTTGGGCCTTTTGTGAGGGTATTGATCCCCTTCTGAGGGTTCTGCCCCTATGACCTAATCATCTTGCAAAGGCCCCACCTTCTAAAACCATCACTTTGGGAGTTAGGGTTTCTACATACACATTTTAGGGGGACACAGACATTCAGACCCCAATAATCATTATCCATCAATCACATATTAAGTTGAATTTCTGATAGTATTTATTCAGGATAAATAACATTTTTAGGGTGGCTACATAAAAGCCTTAGACTATGTCTATTCAGAATAGAAATGGACTATGATTTCTGTTTAGAACCAATACTGTTTTTGTTTGTTTGTTTCCATTAATGCTACATAGGGAGGGAGGAGGTCATAGCTACCAGGCTGGCTTACTTTCGTCCTCAAAGCCAAGGCTGCTGACATGTTGTCTCCTGGGAAATAGAGAGGTTAAGATTTCCAACCCTCCAACTTGTCCTTAAAGATGTCTCTTTCATCTGTGTACTTTTTACTGAAATTATTTTTTACTAAATTTCACGATGAAACCACTCTCAGTGCTGAGTAGACAGACAGATGCCTGCATCTCTTCAAGCCGTTCAGTTCCTCAGTGGAAGGGCCTCTCTCTTGCCCCCGAGCTACTGAAGGGCAGAGTTTCGGTTGAGTCTTTCGTGTCTGCCATCTTAAGTCTTTCTGTTGGGAACACATTTGAGGGATTGCTTAGAAAACTTGTGAACCAGGCCTTGTACTGAAATTTATAGGATGTATGACTTTGGACCAGTTCTTAATATTTCTGAATTTTGTCTCATCCAAAAAACTACGTAGTATAACAAGGCTCCCTTCATAATATTATGGAGACCAAATGGGACACTGCAAATGAAAGCCCAGTGCCTGTGCCCGCTGTGAGCATTTACTGCCAATGTGGGGAAGGAGGCTGGTGAAGGGGAAATCTAGGGGTGTCAGCTAGTCTCCTAAGTGTGAATGCCCCCTTGCTCTCCTGGGGCTAGCCTGACTTCCTTCTTTCTCCTGGGGAGACCCTGTTGGCTGCTGAGTGCATTTATAGGGCAGATGTCTTTGAGCCTTTTGTGCCACCAAAAGACCTCCCCCAGAGAGGTCCTGGCCGTCCTGGTCAAGGCAATGCTCCATGTGTTTGCTAAGAGTAAGCTGCGCAGTAGCCTATCTTCAGAGTCCCCTGCCAGCCTGTGGCTCTGCATTTAAAAGGGTCAAAGAAAACCTCTGAGGGGGGAGCAGAGGGAAGGGCCAAGGGAGCACAGCCAGGAGGTGTGACATCAACGTCAGGGCCCTGGCATCATGCCTGTCAGCTGCGCTGGTGTCACTGGCTCCAGGAGAGTGTGGGCTCCATGATGTCAGGCTCAATGAGTAGAAAAAGTAAAGCACCTGGTGTTTGCTTCCCCTGGTGGTTGTGAAAGGGCTGTTGGCTGTCAAGTGCCACTAGAGCCAATGCCCCAGCGGCTAGGCTGCCGCTCTCAAGCTCTACTCTGACATGATGCTGCTCTTGCAGGTATTTGGAAGTGTTTTTTTTTTTTTTTTTTTTTTTGAGACGGAGCCTCAAGCTGTCCCCCTGGGTAGAGTGCCATGGCATCACAGCTCACAGCAACCTCCAACTCCTGGGCTCAAGTGAGTCTCCTGCCTCAGCCTCCCAAGCAGCTGGGACTATAGGTGCCCGCCACAATGCCCGGCCATTTTTTGGTTGCAGCCGTCATTGTTGTTTGGCAGGCCCGGGCTAGGGATTCGAACCTGCCCCCTTAGGTGTATGTGGCTGGCGCCTTAGCCGCTTGAGCCACAGGCGCCGAGCCAGAAGTGTTGTTTTCATCTTGTCACCACCTCGAAATTGCAGCCGTTGTGAGACCTGCTGCTAGATCTTATTCAGTGCATTGGTGAATAAAGGCTACTCTGTGCTACTACAACAGAAGTTTAAAAAGTATTTTGGAAAACCACATTTCAGTATAACTTATTTCCTTTGTAATGCTATGCATTTGATTTTATGAATTTGTGAGCGTGATTCTGGGGAAGGATGCACAGGCTTCCCCGGCATGCACATACACAAATGACTCTGAGAACCTGGGCTGGATGATCTTGGCGGTATGTTTACCTGCAATCGTAGGTACCAGATTGTGGAGAGTGACTCTGGGTCATAAGGCCAGCCGGGAGCTTCCCAGGGGCTGAGGTCAAGGCCCTGGACCATGCTCCAGGGGTGTCCCTGCAATGGTTTAGGTTCTTTCTGCCTCTGGATACTCTGATTTACACATTGATCCTGAGAAAGGAGAGTAGGGATGGATGAGCCTGAACCTACTGAGTTGACAGGGGCGTTAACCTTCAACTTGGCATTTCCTCCAAGTATGATCCACACATCCCCTGTCTGCTCTGGAATCCCTTGGGAAGCTTATTAATATGTGGACTTCTACAGCTCCACCCTCACACCTGCTGAATCAGAATTTTGGGAGCAGGGCTTGGGAATCTGCATTTCATAAGCTTCTCGTATGATACTTAAGAACCAGAATTGCTGCTGTGGATTGCCTGTGCCCCAAGGGCTTTTAATTTGACCCTGAAGTTCAAAATATTAATTGAATTTTCGGCAACACATCTAGTTTCTAAACCACTACACTCCCATTAGGTTGAAAGATGCTGGCGAGGGAATCATCATTGCTTTTAGCACTGTCCCGGTCTTTGCCTGCTTCTGTCCAACATGACTAGAGGTCCTGTCGTCAGGCTAGTTGTGGCTCTTTCCTGTCCTCTCTGGCCAGGCCTCTTTTCATAAGGGAAATAACATAGTCACCATACTAATCGGGTCTTTCCCCTGCAGCTCTGGAAGGCAGAAGTAAGTTTCTACTGTTAATTTCCCTGGAAGTGGCCACTCTAGGGATCTGTGGTCAGAGGCAGGCTGGCCAGCCAGAAGCCAGTCCCCTTTGCAGTGAGACTGCTCGAAGCCTTCCCATTATAGCAGGGGGCTCCTACCAGGACTCAGTGCCCTGCTGCAATCAGTGATAGACACTCAGTGGCAGGGGCTCAGGGCTCAGAGATCAGATAATGGCATAATAGCCCCTTTGGCTTCTGGTATTTGGAGTCTCAGTTGACCTGGGCTGTTCGGCTTTGACCCTGAAGTTTTGCATTCCAAGGCCAGTTATTTGATCAAATGAAATGACAAGGCTGTGGCTTTATGTAGTGCCTTTAGTTCAAGAATTTAAAGTGCTATTCAAAGGTCAGAGCTTCCAGAGGGTAAGTGCTCACGTCGTTTATGCTTTTTGAGATATTAGAATAAATGAAAAGCAGCATGCCGGCACCCCACTGATGAGTACACTCTCCAAATCTTCATTAGCCCTTCCAAAGACGGCTGGTGTTTTGTGGGTGATCCATTTGAGAGCAGCGAGCCTACAGATATGCAGTATCTGTGCTGCGAATAATAATTTCAGCTTTCATTTAAATTGCTCCTTTTCCAGAGCATGATTTCTTTTATGAGCAATATTTTTATGGCCGAGTCTCATCCTCCTTTGTCCGGATGGTTTAGTGGGCTGAAGTCTGGCCTGCGGTTTCCTGCCTGTGGCTCTGTATGGCCTCAGGCCTGGTTTAGCCACCCAGGAAATAGGTGGCTGTTCTCAGTCTCTTGTCCTATGAGATGCCTTTGGTGCTTTGTATTTAGCTTCTTGGTGTCCTGTTTTCAAAGATGTTATCCATGAAATAAACGGCTCTGATGTTAGGATGTTTTTGTTTTGTCCCTTTTGATAAGAAAAATATATTTATTAATTAGAGTTTCTGATTAGCATGGGGATAAGTTATACTGAGTTGATATCATCATTCCAGTCAAAGGCAAAGAAATGTGACATTTTATTTTGCCTGTGGGGCTTTATCAAGGGTAAGTAAATGAAGCCTGTTAGGCTCTGGAATATATTGAAAATAGCTTGCAGTGATCTGTTAGGACTTTCAAGGGCCCCTGGAGATTGGTCCGTACAGGATGGGTGCTCTTTGTTCCCTCTCTGCTTCATTCATTAGTGGAGTAGAACGGGATGGAGCAGGCATTGTGCTGGGCGCTGGGAGTATAGCATTGAATGAGACAGACAAGAATCTGCCTTGGCAGAGGACAGACGACCAAACAAGAAAAGGCCAGGCATTGATAAATGCCACAATAACAATAAAACAGGATGAGTTGATGGGGAGGGACAGGCCACTTGAGATGAGGAAGTTGAGGACAGCTGCTTGGAAGGGGGGACATTTAGGTGGGGGCTGGAGTGACAGCAGGAGCCAGCCACTCCAGGATTATTTTTGGACACATTGACAGGATGGCCAGAGTAAGTCCCCACATAGATGTAAATGTGGCTTCCATTTCATCTCAAACCATTTTTTTTTAAAATTATAATAGCCATTAAGCAGACAGCTCACCCCCAGGGATCAAAACATTCACCAGCCTTCCTTGAAGTAGCCTGTTCATTTGTCTCTCTCCCTAAATAATGTGAGATCTCCTTGTAGACAGGGCCACTGCCTTGCTCTCTCCCATATCCACAGTCTAATGCAGTGCTTGGCATGCAGTGGGCCTCGCTGAGCCAGGCCTGGGGAGGCATCCAGGAAATTCAGTGGGTGAATGAATGAATGAGCAAACAAATCATGTTGATTTTCACTTTCCTTGGGCTTTGCATAACTCTGTAGAGGGGTTCTTACTAAACAGTGGCAGGGGCTTGAAGGTAGGCAAGAACTGGCAAGAGGAGTCAAGCAGAGTCTTAGCAGCCGTGATCAGATTTGCTAGTCCCATGAATGCTATAATCTAAAGATTGGCATGAGAAGAAAAGATTTACTTCTTAGTGAAATATTAATGCCCTACTGTGTCTCTTTTGAGAAAGCAGGGATGCCAGGATGATGAAGAAGCTCATCTAATCAGAAGCTAATTGTTTTTGGACTTTCAGCTCCTGGGAAGCAGCGATTATAGGGAAGGCTGGTAATGGAAGCAGATAACTGCTTCCTAGAGTAGGCAGCACAGTCCTGGGATTCAGGCCACAAATGGAACAGGTGGTTCGGGGAAGTGATGAGATTTCTAGTGTGGCATGGTCCCTGGTTGCATTTCTGTGGGCCTTATTTTGAAAGGTGGTCTTAGGAACCATAGTTGTCCAAGAGCTGCTCCATAGCTGTCAGAGTTGGAGCTGGGTGGGGCAGAGGACAATATGGGCAGGTGGGGAAGGACTGGGATAGGAGGAGCCTACGCATGTGCGGGGAGAAATCCCTCAGCTGGAGTTGCTAGTTGGTGAGTTGACACCAGCAACAAGTATGGGGTGCAGGCACATTTGTTTTCAATTACTGATCCATCAGAGAGGATGGTGATACCCAAGGTGAAGTGGCCAATACCCTGGGCAGATAGTGTCCTCCATCCATTTAGGACTGGGGCCAGACTCTCTTCCACTGCTAGCAAGACAACAGGTCACCCAGTTATTTTTGAATTTCAGAGAAACAACAAAATTTTTAAAATCATGTGTTGCAAAATTGCATGAGATATTATTTAGAAGAACTGAAAGTTGTACTTAGTTGGGTGTCCTTTATTTTTATTTGCTAAATCAGGCAGCCCTAGTTTGAAGGGAAAAGGCAGAAGCTGCCAAAGAGGCCCCGGGTTTCTAAAGTGCTGGCTGTTTGTCCCGTCCTCTGCGGTTATAGCTGATCAGGGCTGGAGTTTCTCTTCCACCTCTCTGAGCACATGCCCTTCCTGTCCTTCCTGGGCTTGCATTTGGGTGAGGGCAGGAGCTGGAGTGGAAGGCTGATGAGGAGGGAAGGGGTGTCGATCGTGACTGAGTGGAGGAAGGATGCCCTGGTGTTTCCCAGGAGGCCAGGTCTCCAAGGGGAGCGGGCTGATGCTCTTGGTAGCCCTTTTGAAAAGTGTCTCAAGTGCAGGGTATCAGCCTCTGGACGTGCCCAGGTCTCACTCTATTATTTGGCTTGTAGGGTGTGCTATAGTGACCCATAGGTCACTCTAGGATGTCATCCACCCACCTCTAAGGGTCACCATCTCTGTTAGATGAAGGTGCTCTGCTCTGCACAGCAGGGAAACTGAGGCTCACAGGAGCACAGGGAGATGAGTGAGGTGCTGAGGCTGCAGGGCTCAGACTTCTGGGTCAGGGAGAGCCCCCAGGCCCTGGGCAGCTTCAAGGGTGCTCTTTCTGTCTTTGCATTGATGGATCTGTGGGCAGTGGGGTGCCTCAGGAGGGCATTCAGCCTGTGCCATTGGTGGCCCCTGGGCACAATGTTGGGGACCTTAGACTTAGTGGGGATTCCTCCTTGGCAGGGGGCACATTGGCCTCACTGCTGGGAAAATTCTGTCAGCTCAGGGCACATGTGGCTGGGGGTAGGGGATAGGATGTTGAGTGACATGCTTTTTTGAGTTGAGAATGAGAGTTAGTGAGGGCGGGAGCGGATGTCCAAGAAGCTATTTCTGAAACCTTTGTCATTTACTGTCACTTTTGGAGACAGGGAAAGACATCCTCGAACACAATCAATATGAAGTCTTTATTTTGGTGATTGAACGATGAAGTGATGAAAGGCCTGGCAGAGGGTGTCACAGTCTCTAAACCACAGAGGGATGGCAACAGGGCAGCAAAGGGAGGAGGTGCCTCCGACCCCTGCCCAGGATCGCTGGGCTCTCTGCTGCCCTTGCATTAGCTGGAGTTTAGAGAAACAGAACACAACCAGGAAGAGAGAGAGAGAGAGAGATTCATTTTAAGGCATTGGCTCGAGCAGTAATAGGGGCTGGCAAGTCCAAAGTCCACAGGGCAGGCTGGCCTCCTATAGGTAACCTCAGTCTTCGCTCTTAAGGCCTTTAACTGATTAGGTAGGGCCCACCCACGTGATGGAGGGTGATCTGCTTGAATCAAAGTCTGGTGATTGCAGATGTTAATCACTTCGAAAAATATCTTCACAGCAACATCTGGCTGGTGTTTGCCCAAACAACTGGGCACTGCAGCCTCGCCCCATCCACACAGGAGATCCTCTGCATCTTGATCTGCGTGCCCACTGCCTCCTGACAGTGGGAAGGGGCTGTGCTGTTCCCCTGCATGTGAAGACAGCCAAAAAGGAGTGTGACTACGTGTGTTCAGAGACAGAAATTTGGTGGGAACTGGAAGGTTTCTCACCCAGTTCTTCCTATGGCCTCTGTCCCCTGGACTTTTCACCCAGGTGGTGCAGCGTCTCCCTGCCTGATGCCTTTACTTACATCTCTTTGGTAATGACCCCCCTCCCAGGTCCCCTGAGGTCTTTTCCTCTTTAGTTTATAACCTGGCTGTGATTTGCAGGCTGCTTCTGGGGTGAAGTTCCACACAGGGACGCTCCCTGTGGGCATGGGGCTGCCCCCGAACCCCACTGTCCATGATAGAGAATCCCTCACCTCTAAGAAGATTGCACATTCAGTGTTTTAAAACATAAACTTTCTAGTTCAGAATAATCTTAGGTTTATAGGCTGGATGTGGTAGTTTATGCCTGTAATCTTAGCACTCTGAGAGTCTGAGGCAAGTGGATCGCCTGAGATTGAGAGTTTAAGACCAGCCTGAGCAAGAGCGAGCCCCCATCTCTACTAAAGATATAAAAACTTGCCGGGCATTGTGGCAAGCCTCTGTAGTCCCAGCTACTTGGGAGGCTGAGGCAACAGGATCTCTCGTGCCCAAGAGTTTGAGGTTATTGTGAGCTATGACACCATGGCATTCTAGCCTGGGCAACAGAATGAGACTTATCAAAAAAAGAAAAAAGAATTATTTTAGATTTACAGAAAAGTTAGAAAGGTAATGGGGAGTTCCCACATACTTCTCACCCAGTGAACCCTAAAGTTATCACTCGGTTACTGTGGTACATTTGTCGTAAGTGACACCCATCAGAGTGCATCACTGTTACTCCAGACATATCCAGATTTTACTAGTTTTCCCACCGATGCCCCTTTTCTAGTCCTGGCTCTGAGCAAAGCCTTGTGTTGGTTTAGTGCCCCCTCCTGGGCAGGCTTTGTCTGCTGCCCCTCCTCCCTTCCCCGCAGTGTGCCCTTCTTCCCTCCCCAGACTCCCCTGGAAGCTCCCTGTGGTGGTGGTGGCCTCTGCTCATCAGTGGTCAGAGGCCTGACCCAGTCCTTTCTAGGAAGAAGGGAGCCGCCTTGGCTGCCTGGTAAATATTTTACAACATCTAATGGAATCAAGTTGTTTACTCTGCAGGAAATAGAAAGGCATTAGTTAAGGAAAGTAACAAGCTGGCTGTTGCTGATGCTTCAGGTTGAGTGAGAGGCCTGGGAGCTTGAATGATTTCCACTTAAGGAGTAGTGACGCTGGCCTGCAGCTAGAACATCCCAGCAGGGATTCGCTCTGCTCTCACTTGGGGCAGGGTTCCAGCCACCAAAAGGCCAAAGGGCTGGGACACAGGAGCCGGGCTCCCTGCAACCTCAGATGCATGGGAGACCTTGCTGGGTTCCCACTTAACTCTGTTCCCTCAACATTCCCATGCAATCCTCCTTCCCAAATAGTTCTCCCCTGGGCCTTTTTCTCTTTCGCTGGCTCTCCCAGCCTGTTCCCTTTGCTGTAGACACTACTCTGAGTCAGTGATGTCTGCACTCTGGGGGAGCCCCCACCCCTTAGTGCCACATCCTCCTTGTCTGTGGTGAGAAGGAAGCACACGCAGTGACCTGGGACTGGTCGTGGTGGGTGCAGAAGTTGGACCCTCATATATCCCGTCCCTGCCCTGGGCATTATTTCATACTCCTTTTGCCCTCCCACCCCCACCTCTTGGTCCCCTACTTTTCCATACTTTGCCCCCCAAGAGTTTCATTTCACAGAAGAGTGAAATAAAAATGTTTATTATTATTTAAACCAAGGCACATAAAGGCTGTCATAAATTGTTTGGATGCCGTTTACAAGCCGTGCTTGTAGTAAAGTTTAATGTGAAGTCAGAAGGGAATCAGTAGAGGAGGCTGTACAGAATCCTGAGTGGGGAGGAGTGGATTTTAGAGACCCGGGGATTGTAACCGAGTCCCCTCCTTTCAGCCAGGCGGGCTGCTGCTGCTCTGAGAAGACCGCAGTCTGCTTTAGGCCTCCCTGTTTGCCCTGTGGCTGCTTCTCCCTCCTTGAAGCCCGAGCACTGTCCCCTGAGATGGGCTGCATTGTGGTTCCAGCTGCCCTGGCTCACCAGCCACCAGCCTCCACTGCAGCCTGGCTGGCCCCTGCCTGTCAGCAGAGCAGTCCTGGCTCTGGCTGGGAGCATCCAGGAGCCCTTGGCTGGACTTAGGACATTTCTGCAGTGCATGGGGTCCCTTTTTGGGTAGCGCTTAGTGATAATCATTCACCCTCTGAGCATTTAGGAAGTATAAGCGTGTGTGTGATACCATAGGACAAGCTGGAGACTCAGACCCTATCCCTAAGAAGCGGGGGTCGGGGGGGGGATCTGAGACAGATAACTAATGTTGATGTAGGCAGACGCATGGCTGCCCCCTGGTAAAGCAGACAGGACTGAACAGAAAGCCTAAGAGTGGGTCGTCGTGCTACCCTGTGGAGAACTGCCTGGTACAATGTCCATTATTGCGAGCACAGAAATGTCTGTGCTTCCTTCCTCCTGTTCATGAGGAAGGCGGCTGGCTGTGGGGATGCAAGGAAGGGGGTTGGATCTGTGGGCTGGGGGTGCATTTGGCCCATGAAGGGGCCTACGGGAGTGGGGTGAGAAGCCGGATAGAGGGCACAGCCAAGTCCTACTGAGCAGCAGGGGAGGCAGGGTCAGTGCTGGTCACAGGGGCAGCTGAGGGTTCTCTGGGGCCTGGGGTAGGGAGCTGACTTGGCCTGAGAGGAGCACCGTGCACGGGTGTCAGCTTGGCCCTTGGCACAGAGTGTGGGTAGAGCAGACCAGTGAGCACCTGGCTCAGGGCGGGGCATCCTGCCTGGAGGGGCGGTCGTGGCAGAACTGCCAGGAAGGACAGGGCATGGCTGCAGAAAGCAGACAGGCAGGTGGGGGGTAGGGGGCGGTCCCCAGACCTGGTCCTCTTTGGTACCCTTTTTATTTTTGCTCTCAAGAATCTGTCCATTTAGTGCATTAGCTTCTGGGCAGGGGTTTCCCCCAGCCTTAGGCTTCTAGGCTGGGTTTTGCAATCCAGCTGCCTGGAGGGCTGTCAGCCAGCAAAGCAGAGCCCTCTTTCCTCTTGCCTTCTCCTTCTCAGGGCCCTCACAGGGAGGACCGGCTGGTGAGAGGCACATTTAGGCATTTCATGGCCTTAGTCAGAAGCCACAGCACCAGCAGGGCCTTGGTCTTGGACTTCTAACAGAAAGCAAGAAGAAAGACAATATGGTTAACCTCCCTCCACCTAGCCCAGGTGGGCCACTCATACACGGGCTGATAAGGGTATCCCCGACCCTGTGCATCCCCCTCTGGGTCCCTGGTTATTGTATCTGGGCTGCTTCTCCTGGCTCTCGGGTATTTGGAGGCATCTTACATGCTCAGCAGCTTTGGATTAAAATCTTCCAAATCTACCTATTATGGCCTCTAAGCTGGAGCCCCAGGGGGCTGGTGCTGGGCTGGGAGCCCAGAGTGTGTGGGGTGGTGGCACTGCAGTCAGCCTGGCGCTGTGGAGGAGAGGGCCAGCATCACCACCTGCAGCATGGCCCCCACTGTGAGTATGGTTCCCTTTGTGGTCCCAGGTGGGAAGAAGACTTCCTCACCTCCTTGTCCCTTAGGGCACAGGACTTACCTGCACAGCAGGTGCAGTGCACACCCCAGGTTTATGATTCACATCTGGGCTGTGGCCCTCCTGGGTGACCCTGGTGTGCTGCTAGTTTGGGAGCCCTTGCTTGAGCCCACTTTCTCTCTGGACACTAGCTGAGGATTTCCTGAGTTTGGATCTGAAAGGGAGATTAGAGAAAACCTTGCCAGGTGCAGTGGCTCACTCCTGTAATCCCAGCACTCTGGGAGGCCAAGGCAGGTGGATTGTCTGAGTTCACAGGTTCGAGACCAGCCTGAGTCAGACTGAGACCTTGTCTCTAAAATTAGCTGGCCATTGTGGTAGGTACCTATAGTTCAAGCCACTTGGGAGGCTGAGACATGAGAATTGCTTGAGCTCAGGAATTTGAAGTTTTGAGGTTGCTGTGAGATATGACATCATGGCATTCTACTGAGGGTGATAAAGGGAGACTCTCTTTAAGAAAAAAAAAAAGAACACCTTGGGGCCTCCTCTGTCCCTTTATTTTAGTTATTCAAAGGCAAGAAATGTTACCTGTAGTGTCCCTCAGATCTCAGAGTCCAAAGACCTGAGGAAGACCCAATTGTGAAACTGCTCAGAGCCCAGCAAGTGCTACTCGTGGGAATCTGGGCATCCTGTCTGGTAGTAAAACAATGAGGTAGGGACAGTGTGAGGAAGAAGAGGGGGGCTTGGGAATGGGGTGAATTAGGGTTTTCCCAGCAGGATGACCAAGTTCCCCAGGTAATGATGCTTCCACAGAAAGCCTGGGAGACAGCCCACTCCCTAATTTCCCTTTAGGGGTTGGCCACTTCTCCTCCTGCCTTGCCTTGCTGGGTCTGATGTGGATTGTGGGGCAGGGCTACAAGGTGAGGCCTCCTGGCTCCCCACGTACCTGCCTGGCCACTCAGCTGTCTGTGGGAAGCCTTGCTGTCTGATTTCCCCAGCCAACTGCCGATGCTGTGCAAGTCTGTTCTCCCGGTGATTGGTACTGTGGGGTGAGGCCCCCTCCCCACCTCAACCCGAAGCAGAAAACCCGACAGGGCCTACTTCCATCCAGGAGACTAACTGGCCTCTGGGCCCAGGTGAGGGCTCCACCTCCTGGAGCCTTAGTTTCTCCATTTATAAAAGAAGGTTTTGATTTCTGTCTTACCTCCCTTGTTGAAACATTTCAAAGGCCAAACGAGGTGATACATGGAGGTATGAGAATATCTTGAATTCTAAAGCAAGGTCCACAAACTTGGAATAAGTCACATAGATGACTGAGATGGGCAGTGACAGGTGGTGGGAGCTGTGGAGAACTTGAAGACCAAAGTTACATCAGATCAGAAAAAAAATAAACACTACAGGTTCCCAATAACTCATGTCAATTGGCCAAATTTGGTTCATAGGCCAACAGTCTACCTCTACTGGAAGGTATCGTTCAGAAGCAGGTAGTTATCATAAGTTTCCATACCACATTCATCAACATCATATAACACAGCGACTAATGCCCTGCAAAGTATTTTACGCCTGAGAGTGTGGCCTCCAGACTCAGCCTGCTCAGATTCAGACCCTATCTCTGATACTCAGACACATTGTTTCAACTTCTACTTTCATTCTGTTTCTTCTTCATGTGTACAACGTGGATAATAATAGCACCTACCTCACTGGAATCCTGTGTGGTTTGAATGAGACAGTTTCTGAAAAGTGGTTAGCAGGATGACTGCTCAGAACTTAACTCATTCAGTAACAATTTAATAATATTATTATATTGTCATTGTTGTCTTTATTGTCCTCTGCTTTGTGCCCCAAAGGATTGGAATGGTGTGTGCAGCCATAACAGCAGGATGGCAATGCAGAATAGGAGGTACAGGAAAAGAAGAGGAGGAACATAAGAACAGACAAAGATAACCACCAAGGTGTATGTGGTTCCTGTTATACAGTCTTTACATTTTACTTTAAGTTTCCTGATTAACCACGGGGACAGGGAGAAATGGCCAGTAACCAGTTGCTTATGAGAATAAGGGAGGGATCATGGAATTTACTCTTGAGTCCACACTTACCCTGTTTTAAGACGTAGAAAAGACTTCCATCTTGCATTTAATAGGTTGTGAGTGTGCCTGGATAACTCAGTGCGTGGAGTTTGGAGACCAGTGTTTCCTTATTTCACGTGTCTGACCTCAGCTTAATACCTTAGTTGTTAAACCCCAGGTGTTCCCTTGACACTGGGACGCCTAGCAGCACTCTAGAACTAGGCCTTTAAAGTTCAAGGTTTGGCCCAGGTTCCATATCTCTCTGAATGCCCCAGATCATGGGTGCTACTCAGACCCGGCAGTCATCTCATCCTTAGCCGCACCTGTACCTGACCCTCTCCCTGTGCAGCCTGGTCCTTTTCTTCCCAGCATGCATGTGGCTCCTGACACCTGCCTCTCCACCCCCCATCTTGAACTCTTTTCTGAAGGTTTCCCAGATGGTGCTTTCCTGTGAACACATCTGGTTTAAATTCCCGGTGCCTAAAAGATCTGATTCCTCATGCTTCTTACTACTGAAATGCACTTGGGTTAGAGTGTAGCCAGTATGGAATTTCTAGAGGAGTTTTTTCTGGTTGGTGCACCGCTGCACAGTAATATGGAGTATTGAAGTGTAAGTTTGTAGGGTAGAAAGACTGCTTATCTGTTCATCTTGCTCTGAATTACATCCTAGGCACAGAGGACACTTAATAAATCAATGTCCTGATAAAGATGATGGTGTTGTCAGTAAATGATAGTAATCGAGAATGCAAAAGGAAAACATTACTTGTTTGGAATATGAACCTTAGTTTTCAGGGAAAAGAAAGCTCTAGCCAATGTGTTTATTGTAAGAGGGCAGTGTATTGAGTTTGCAAACACAGGGTGATGGCAGGATGAAATGAGCAGTGTATTATTTTACTGCCGAGTCCTTCCAAATGTTTTTGGGAACTCTGATGTGTTGGGGCAAAAGGCCTATCTTTTCACAACCACTTGTGGCATTAAAAGGCTTACTAATGGGAAGGTAAGAAACAATTACATGAAAAAAAATTGATCTATAGATGATTAAAGGGTCTTAAAATAAGTTGCTAGTCCTTTGCCATGTTACAGATTACAGTCCATGAACTTGGCAGTCAGAAAACTTGACAGAGGCGTGGAGGGCGAGTCCTCCTGGCGCTGGTTTCCACGGTGCAGGGAGCACCCTGCAACCTTGCAGGGTCATTCTCCAGTCATCCTTTACCCTGCCCACCCCTGCCACCGATTTCATCCCTATTGTATCCATGAGTCCATCAGACCTTGTATAGACACCTGCCATCTCACTGTGGTATCGTTTCTTATTGACAGGTCACTTTCTCTGGCCTGCGGGGAGAGTCTAGTGTGGGGTGGTATCTTGTTCATACCTAGTATGGTTGTAGGCCCTCAATATGTATTTATTGAGTGAATTAAATAATTTATGTCAAAATACTAGAAAAAAAAAAAGAAGAAGAAATCACCTGGTCCATCCCTTCCTGGTAATATAGACATTTCTAGAAATTTTAATATCTTCTCTGGAATGCAGCCAGACTGTGGGCCCTGCGGGGACTGGATCCTCTGCTTCCCATGTCCAAGTGCAGAGTTTGTGGCTGGAGTTGGTGAGTTGTGGGTTTGTTTTTCCTCCTCTTGTTTGTCTACGTTGTTTTTTCTTCACTCATTAACTTATATGTACATTATTGAGCAGCCTCTGTGAGTGAAATATAACTCACAGATAAAGACCCTTCCTAGCTTTTATATTAATGTGGGAAAAGAGCCAATAAATAATGAGCATAATCAATAGGTAAGGAGGAAGTAAATGCTCTGTAAGAAAGAGAAAGGAAAGCCAGGAGGGAGACTGGTAACACTGAGGAGGGGCAGGTAGCAGGTTGAAGCATGACATGGGGTGAGAATGAGAAAGTGAGATTTCAGCAAAGACCAGGGGAGGGACTTGGTTTTGCACATCGCTGGGGGACGTGTGTTCCAGGCAGAGAAAACTACAGCAGAAGCTTCAAGGTAAACGTTCTTGGAGTGTTCGTAGAACAGCAAGGGGCGAGTGTATCCTGTGTGGGGTGGGCTGGGATGAGGGGAGAGAGGAGAAAGAGGAGAAGAGGGGAGACAGGCAGCCAAGACCAGTGTAAGCTGTGGAAAGGACTTGGCTGAGAGTCAGAAGGAGGGGGCAGTCATTTGGGGGTTTTGAGGAAAGGAATGATATAATCTGACTCATTTAAAAAAGGACTGTTCTAGCTGCTGTATTGCCAATAGACTTCAGGAGGGCAAGGATAGAAAGAGGGAGACCGTATTAGGAGGCTATTCAAATAACCCAGACCAAAGATGTGGATGGGGGTGGTGTGGATGCGGGTGGGGGTGGTGGGGGTGGTGGTGGGGCTGGACTGCTACCCCCCAACCCCCAACCAGAATGTAGTTTTATATCTGGGGTGAAAGAGTGGTAAGGAGACTAGGAAAAGCCTCTCACCCCGGGGGGACTATGAGCCCCCCCTTACTGTGCTGGAGCCTTTCATCTTTTTTCTTCACCACTTACCTGTTACCCTGTCACTATCCCTTTTAAGATTCATCACTTCCCTCATGACACCTACCTTGATTAATTTTACCTGGCTCAGGTCTCCCAGTTCATTCCATATTCATACATAGATATGCTTTACTTAACACAATAGATGAGTTTTTGAAAAGAGAGGTGTAAGTCACCTTTAAAAAAAATATTAGAGCCTATTTTATATTCACCAGGGGACCTAACTATTTAAAGTACCCTATTATTAATGCTTCTGTAAGGTGAGGAATCCTTTTGTTAGATGACTGTGGATCTCCACTAACTTACCAGTTTTGAAAGATCACGTTATAATATGTAAGACTGAGAGCTCACTTACGTAACGTCTCTGCATGGGGTCCCTGCTAAGATCTCATCAGCGGGGCCTTGGGCCTTCGGCTCAGGGCTCTATCACCTGGGCTCACTATTTTCCTCCTAAGTCCTCTTCTCCCCACACCACTCCCTATTTCACTCCCTCGGCAGCTCATCCCTTCCGCACATCTGTGAACTCTCTCATGTCTCCTGCACTTGCTCTCTGAACCTCTGTGTCTATTCTTGTTTAGGTGTCAAGGACATTGCAGTGGACTTCTTAACTCTTCTCCCTGTAACTACTTCCCCCATCTTCTCTAATGCATCTTCTCACATTCAGAGATCTGAGGAAACCCTCAAGAGCATCAGTATCATGACCCTGCTCTGCTCAAAGAACTGGAATCCCTCCATTGCTTTGCCTGTAGTGCGCAATCTAAGCACTGTGGCATGGTCCCCAGAGCTCTGTGTGTGACCGACATGGGCACTGTCCCCACCCTCTCGCCACTACTTACCCATACATCCCCACACACCACAGCAGCATCTGTGATGAAGCCTCCAGGCTGCCCTGTGCCCCTGAGAGTGGCAGGTGGGGTCCTGCACCTTCATCTCCCCTGGCTGGCAGTGCCCCTTAGACCATCTCACTCTGCTCAATTCCTTCCCAGTTCTTAAAGTCCTTCCCAAATATCTCACTCTTTTTGAAACCTTCTCTTTCTTCGGGCAGAAGTGACCTCTCCTTCTGTAGCACCGAGTGCAAATCATTATCATAGCACGTGCCCATCTTCTGGAATGTTATTATTCCCCTTCTCATATCTCCCTCACCAACCCGTGTGCTTCCCCCCGGGTGCTATCTTAATCCTCACCTTCATCCTTCTGCTTTCTAGTGTGTGCAGTGAGTGCTTAATAAAAATATGCTGCACAGCTGTATGACTGTCCTTTTTCTTATTAGCATTTTGTAGTTGACATGTGCTATGCTAAATCGTAAGCTTTGTAAGGTCTGGAGCTGTCCTTGGCTTCTTTCCTTCATCTCTTCCCATACAGTCCCCACAGTTGACGTGTATTATATGAATGTGTGATTCTCCATGGCCCTGTGTGTTCAAGGTTGCAGGACCCTGATGGTGGATGCACAGCAGATTAGGAATTCATCCCGGGCACTCTGGCCTCTGGTTTGTTTATTTATTCATTCATTTATTTATAGCCCATGTGGCAGGCATGAATTTCAGGCCACAGCAGTAGGGTGCAAGAAATGTCACATTTCTTTACTTCTGTAAATCAAATTTAACTGTTGCCAAGCTTCCATCCTGCTGGGCTGTCAGGGAGTGCAATCAGTCTTTTGAGAACCCTTCCTCCCCACCACCAGGATTGCACACAAAGGCCTCAGGATTCTCACTAGTTCTGAAGCCCTGGAGAAGAGCTCTTTGGTTTGAGGTCGACACTGGTCACTTCTAGCTCATGTGGTCCACAGGCCGGTGGCACCCATGCTTCTGTGTTAGGAGAACATGGTTACAGAGCATGATGGTCACAGAGCAGGAGGAGGAAAGGAGCCCCAGCCTTGACCACTCAAGGTACCTCCAGAAATCATGCCCCTTCTCAGCCTCGGGGATCACTCTCAAAACCTCCTTCTTTGAGGTCTATGGCCTTTTCGAGGCTGGATAAGGCTGTCTTCTTAGTGTCCAGCACCTTCTGCTTTTAGCCAGATGAATTCATAATAACCTCTGAGGCAAGGTCACACACACAATTCTCTACCCAAAGGAGGGAAAATACCTCTTTTTCCTTTTTGGTATTTTTGCTATTGTAAAAAACAAATCAACCCCCTGCCCTCAGACCCAAAACATTACGATCTGAATGACTTTTTTTTTTGTCACACATCTCAATAAAGTGATTTATAGTGAGTACATTTACTATACATTTATGACATTATAGAAATAGAAATAAAGTATCTGGTCCATGGAAAATATAACTGTGTGGATAGTTAAGACCAGGAAGGAAAAACTCAAATTTCCAATAACTATAAGCTTTATGGTTAAGCTTCCCATTTGTTTGTAAGCTTCCTAGTAGCCAACGTGAAAAGGGACACACACTATTTCATGACTTTCTTATCAGAAAGAGAGAAACAATCCCTTTCTCAAGGTAAGCAAAGTTTTTTTTTTTTTAATTACTTGATTCTGAAATAAATTTCTTAGGTAAGACTTTAAGAAGTGAATAACAAACAAAAAGTCTAATATAAACTTCTTAGAGTATTACATCAATATCTCTGCTTCTTATAGCTTGTGCCTCCCTCCAGACTACTTGTAAGAAGGGTAAGTGTGCTTGGAGGCCTGTACTTAGGAGCATTGACTGTAAATGATGGCCCCTTCTTTTGCTACTTTTTACCTCCTATTCAAACTCCTAAATATGGCCAGATATTGTTGATATCATTGCTACACCGCAACCTAAGCAGAACAGAAACTGAAATAAAACATCTCCTAAAGATCATGAGAGAAATGCATGGCATTTCTGGACAAGGGACTTCTGATCCTGAAGGTGACTTTACCTGTTGGTGGCCTTGGCCAGTTCTATCTCCTGCTGCGATCTCACCAGGCATAGGGTCTGGCATTCCAATTTATCACAGAGTCACCAAGCACTGTGCTTGGCATTTCACAGATGCTGAATGAATCCTTATTGAATTAACATGCTTGTTTTTTATTTTATTTTATCTGTAATGTGATCTTTTAAGTTACTTCAAATGTCTCAGGAGTCATGCAGAGTTAAATGAAAGGAGAGATCTTCTAAGATGGATCTTTCTCCCTTCAGGGATGACCAGTATGGGAAAATAGACCTGAGTTTCCATCAGTGATTTGGAGAGTATAAGAATAAAAGCATTTTTGTTTTTTGTTTTGTTTTTTAGATAGTCTTATTCTGTTGCCTGGGCTAGAGTGCCATGGTATTATCATAGCAACCTCAAACTCCTGGGTTCAAGTGATTCTGCTGCCTCAGCCTGCTGAGTAGGTGGGACTACAATCCCTGGCTAATTTTTCTATTTTCAATAGAGATAGGGTCTTGCTTTTGCTGAGGCTGGTCTTGAAATTCTAAACTCAGTGATCATCCCCTGTTAGCTAGGGATCAACCCAGAGTGCTAGGGTTACAGGTGTGATTCACTTTGCCTAGCCAGGGAAAGTGTATTGTACGCTCAGTGAGGACAGAGACAACTGGTTGGCCACTGGGTGGAAAACATGAGGATATAGGATATAGAACATGTGGGAGATAGTAAGGAGGAGGCGTGATTCAAGTCTTAAGAGCGAGTCTTCACTGGCTGTGAGAACTTGGGAAAGTCATTTAGTTTTCTCATCTGTAAGATGAGGACAATATCATCTATCTCACAGTTTTTGTTTGAAATTAAAAAGCTCTCTGAAAACTGAGATTTGCTAAAGGAAATGTCGTTATTTATCATCATTACTGGTTGTCATAGTAAGGGATAATTGTTCCAGCAGAGAAACCGCACACAAGAAATCTGGCGAAGAATGAACAAAATATATTTGAAAGTCAGTCACTGAAACACTTCCAGAATGGCAGCATAGGTACCTCCAAAATACCACTCCTCCATAAAAGCAGTAAGAACACTGCAAAGATTGTCAAAATTAACTTTTTAGAACTCTAGAAATTAACTAAAAACTGGAAACAATTTAGGGAGCACTTGTTCAAGAAAAACAACTGAATCTTGGTAAAACAGCATACTTCGTGGCATTTTTACTTACTTTCCTTCTATTCACCTCTCCCCAGCTTTGCAGTATTCTTAGGAAGCCCAACAGCCTCACAACCACAGTAATTGTAAAAATCAGCAGCCTGGCAGCCACTAGAGGGAAGAGGATAGAGTTCGAACCCCACCCCCAAACACTCCATCTTAGGATTATTACAGTATAACCTGTCTGGCAAACTCCCTAGAAATAACCCTATTCTCAGGGATTGTCTATTTGACCAGACTCCCAACTCACTGAGTGTGTAAGCCCCATCATCGTGGCATTTGTCAAAAATAATCAGTGTAAGTGTCTGCCATCAGTGCTGTGTGAATCAATGATACCAAGTAGGGCAGATAAGAACTGACCAAAATACTTACAAAAAGGAAAATTTGAGAATGAGATATTCTACTTTCAAAAGCTTTGGCACATTCCTGAGAATCTAGACAGTCCCATAGAGCCCTTCAACAAAGGTTTGGAGACAAAATGACTCAACACATTTAAGGAAATCTCTGTTCAACCTAGACTTCAATAGCTACACTGATGAATACAAACATTATAGAATTAGTCCAGGAGAGTCACTAAACACAGAAACAGAACAGCAACAACAAATCCTGGGGAGAGTTTCCACATAATATTATTTAAAATGTCCATTCTCAAGTCAGGCATGTTGGCTCACTTCTGTAATCCCAGCAGTTTAGGGGGCCAAGGTGGGAGGATAGCTCGAAGCTAGGAGTTTGAGGCTAGCCTGGGCAACACAGTGAGACTCTATCTCTAAAAAAAAAAAAAAAAAGACAGAAAGAGAAAAATTAACCGGGTATAGTGGCGCATGCCTGTAGTTCTAGCTTCAGAAGGCTAAGGCAGGAGGATCACTTGAACCCAGAAGTTCAAGGCTGCAGTGTGCTGTGATTGTCCATTGTACTACAGCATGGGGGACAAAGTAAGATCCTATCTTTAAAATGAATGAATGAGTGAATTAAAATTCCCAATTTCCAACAACAATAAAAATTATGAGAAATGCAAAGATATAGGAAAGCTTGACCTATATACAGAAAAAAAAAAGGTATCAATAGAAATTGTCCATGAGGAAGTCCAAACTTTGGACTTAGTAGACAAAGATTTTAAATCTGTTATTATAAATATGTTCAAAGAAGCAAGGAAGGCTCAGTGTCTGTAGCTCAAGCAGCTGAGGTGCCAGCCACATACACTGAGCTGGCAGGTTCAAATCCAGCCTGGGCCTGCCAAACATCAATGACAACTACAACTGAAAAATAGCCAGGCATTGTGGTGGGTGCCTGTAGTCCCAGCTACTTGGGAGACTGAGGGAAGAGACTCACTTAAGCCCGGGAGTTGGAGGTTGCTGTGAGCTCTGATGCTATGGCACTCTACCTAGGGTGATAGCTTGAGTCTCTGTCTCAAAGAAAAAAGGCAAGGAAAACCATGTCTGGAAAATGAAAAGAAAGTATGAAAACATTGTCTTATTAATTAAAGAATACCAACAAATAGATAATTTTTTTTTTGAGACAGACTCTTACTATGTCACCCTTGGTAGAGTGCCATAGCATCACAGCTCACAGCAACCTCAAACTCTTGGACTTAAGCGATTCTCTTGCCTCAGCCTCCCAAGTAGCTGGGACTATAGGTGCCCACCACAATGCTCGGCTATTTTTTTGTTGTTGTTGTAATTGTTGTTTAGCAGGCCCAGGCCAGGTTTGAACCCACCAGCCCTGGTGCATGTGGCCAGTGCCCTAACCATTGAGCTACAGGCACCAAGCCAAAAAATATTGTATTATTATTATTATTATTTCAGTTTTTGGCCAGGTCTGGGTTTGAACCCTCCACCTCTGGCATATGGGGCCAGTGCCCTACTCCTTTGAGCCACAGGCACCACTCTCAAAAAATATTTTAAATAAAAGAGCCAAATAGACATTTGCATGTTGAAAAGTATAATAACTGAAATGAAAAGTTTACTAGAGGGGCTCAACAGCAGATTTGAGTTGGCAGAAGCAAGAAACAATGAACTTGAAAATTGGTCAATTGAGATTATCAGTCTGAGTAACAGGATGGAAAAAGAATGAATAAGAATGGATAGAGCATCAGAGATCTATGAGATCCCACAAGTGTACCAACATATGCATAATGGGATTACCAGAAGGAGAGGAGAGAAAGAGGCAAAAACAAATTTGAAGAAATAATATTCAAACACTCCTAAAATTTATGAAAACGTTAGTCCATACATCCAAGAAGCTAATTAGATTTCAAGTAGGCTTAACTTAGTGAAATTCAACCCTAGACACATCATAAACTATCTGAACTCAGAGACAAAGAATCTTGAGAGCAAGAGAAGATATTTGTCATACCCAAGGGAATTCTCAATAATATTAAGAACTGACTTCTCATGAGAACCTTGATACCAGAAAACAGTGTTATGACATATTCAAAACTCTGAAAGCAAATGATTGTCAATCAAGAATTTTATAGTCAGTTAAGGGTATCTTTCAGAAGTGAAGGACAAATTAAAACACTTTCAGATAAACAAACATTGAGAGAAATTGTTTCAGAAGTCTTGCCTTACAAGGAATAGTAAAGAGAGTCTTTCAGGTTGAAATGGAAGAACACTAAAGCAGTAAAAGGTTAACTGCACAGGTAAACATAAAAGATATTATAAGTGTAATTGTATAACTCTTTTATTTTCCTCTCTGACTTAAAAGACAACTACATAAAGCAATACTTACAAAACTGTGTTGATAGGCTCCTAATGCATAAAGGTGTAATTTGTAAGGCAATTCCCTACACGAAACAGGAGGAGAGACTAGAGCTACATTGGAGCAAAGGTTTTATGTACTATTGAAATTAGGTTGGCATTCATCCAAACTAGATTGTTATAAATTAAGATGTTAAGTGTAATCTCGAAGGAGCTACTAAGAAAATAAGTAAAAGAAAATAGCATTAATGGAATAAAAAAGGGTACACTAGAAAATACCCATGTAACATAAAGAAGGCAGAAATAAGGAGAAATAATGGAACAAAATGATGGAGAAATAAGGGAACAAAAACGCAAGACATACAGAAACCAATAGCAAAATGGCAGACATAAATCCTACCTTATCACTAAGTACATCGAACATAAATGCACTCAACACTTCAGTCAAAAGCAGAGACTGGCAAACAGGTGTTTAAAAAGCAAGATCTAAGTATTTACTATCAATAAGAGACACACTTTAGATTTAAAAAAAAAAGGTTATAGATAAAAGGGCGATTAAAGATAGAATATACGGAGTAACCAAAGAGAACTATACTAGTGTCAAACAAAATAAACTTTAAAACAAAATTTATACCAAAGACAAGAATATGTTATAATGATAAAAGAGTCACTCTATCAGGAAGACATAACAAATGTAAACATATATGCATCTAACAACAGAGACCCAAAATACATGAAGCAAAAGTTGAGGGAATTGAAATAGATCATTCAATAATTACAGATACATTATAGATAAAGACTTCAATCTCTTACTTTCAATAATAGATAGAACAACTAGACAGAAGATCAGCAAGGAAGTAGAAGACCTGATCGTACTATAAATTAATTAGGCCTAACAGAACAGGTTAGATACCCACAGAACAGATACCCGCAGAACAGTCCCCCTGGTAACAGCAGAATATACAGACATTCTAGTCAAGTGTAGTGGACCATCCTCTGGGATAGGCCATATGTTAGGTCCTAAAACAACCTAAATACATTTTAAAGGATTGAAATCATATAAAGTAGGTTCTCCAACCATAGTGGAGTAAAATTGGAAATCAATGGCAGAAGGATATTTGGGAAATTCGCAAATACACAGAAATTAAGCAACATACTCTTAAGCTACTAATGGGTTAAAGAAGAAATCATAGTGGAAATTAGAAAACAGTGTTAGGTTTCTAATAGATTAGAGAAAGGCAATAGATTTGGGCTACAGGGTAATGGAATATTTATAGGCAAGATGTCACGGTATTAGTGACCAAGTTGTATCTAACTCATTTAAGAAAACTGCAAACAAAAACAACATACCAGAATTTATGAGATGCAACCAAAGCATTGCTGAAAGGGAAAATTATGGCTGTACATGCCTCACTTAGAAAAGAAGAAAGATCTGAAATCAATAACCGAAATTTTCACTTTAAGAAACTAGGAAAAAATTAGTAAACTAAACCTAAAACAACAGAAGGAAGATTAGAGCAGACATAAATCAAACAGAATAAAAAATCTGAAGACTAGTAAAAGAGCACAAGCTGGTGGCTGGAACAGCCACAAGGATCTCAGGAGGATGAATCTGGCAAAGCTGCAGAGGGCAGGGAGCGGCTGTTTTGTGAAGGGCCCTGGTGCTGGGCTGGGTTCTATTTCAAAGTGTGGGCTGGGAGGAGACATTGAAACTTTCACCTGGAAGAGAAACAAAATAAAACAGGTGTTCTAAGGAACTATTTTGGTGGCAGTGTTCCAGATATATTATAAATGGCTAAAGAATGTCATCAGTGAGGGAAGCAATGTCCAGGCAGCTGGGGACAGAAGTAGAAGGTCACAGTCAATGTGAAAGGACCTGGTGGGGTGGGGGGTGGGGCGGATCACAGGACTTGATGGCTGTGTGTGTGGAGCTTTCATCTGAGAAGGAGGAAAACTGAGTTTAGTCCTGGCTCTCTAATTTATTGCCAACCTGGTCTCCATCAATTCCTCTGAGCTCTTAGTTCCCTCACCTGTGAAATGAGACTAGCAATGCTCGCCTGGCCTACATCACAGGATTTCCGTATGATTTAAATGTATGCAAAAAAGGCTTAACAGCCAGTGGTGAACTCTCAAACTCTTCACAGGTGTGTGGGTTTGCTTGCTAGTATCATCATGAGTTCAGTCTTTGACATGCTTTTTTCAATAGTGATATCACCCAAGTGGAAACGTTGAGTGGGCAGCTGGGAGCATGGGTGGGCATTCTGGAGAGAAATTAGAGCCAAGACTAATGTATAGGCATCACCTACCTATCTCAGGGTGAAGAGAGGAGTGTAGAGTGGGCCTGGGGGTAGGAAGGACGAAGACTCAGTCAGTGGAGAAATCAAAATGGTTAGGAGCAGAGGCAGGAGGGGCGGGAAGGGGCTGAGGCTCAGGGTAGTGTCACAGAGCTGCAGGCGTCACAGAGCTGCAGGCATCACAGAGCTGCAGGCATCAGTACCAGGGGTGTGAAAGAGAAAAGATGGAGGGTCTGTGGGCGGAGGTGTCTGTGAACTACACGCAGGCACTTTCTTAACTATAAGAGAATTTATTGGGATTTAACTGGAGGATCAGGAGTAAGGAGAGGTGGCCAGCAACGTAGACTGTGCAAGTCAAACCGTCAGCTTTGCAGAGACAACAGGGACACTTTCAGAATCTTGTATGAGATTTCAGGATTCTTTATTTTGAAAGAGAAACTGTGTTGTGGTTCTGCTGTTAGTAGACGTGCTGAGGCCATGAAGGGAGCCAGTGGGAAAATGGGGGCCCCATCTTGTCCCTGCCTCTGGAGCTTTGGGTCTTGCCAGGATGGGCCACATCACACGTAATGAGTAAGTGAGAAGTGGGAGGGAAACGCCCGGCAAATCAGAAGTATCCCAGAGCTTCAAGAGCTCAGTTTCTTTCAGAGTCTTGAGCGTGAGCATTGAGGGGAGGTCCTGTTGCAGCCAGCATGATTCTTCAGCCCCCGGCACCTCCCTGGCAGTGCTAGCCAGAGTGTTCACTGATCACAGTTGGCACTAAAGTTGGGCAAGGGCGTGCTTCCAGGCTTCCCCTGCCCCAGCTCAGGGCTGCTGGGGTACAGCCTCCTTGGCTTGTTCTCCCACAGAGTCCAGGTGTTTCTCCAGCTTTGAGACACGCTCATGCAGCTTCCACGTGCCCGTCACATCTGCTTTTCACAGCACATGTCCCCACACTCGGCAGTGCTGTGGGGTGGTGCTGAGGAGGGGAGTGTGAGGGGGAGTGTGCCAGCAGCGTCCCTGGTAGCAGGATTGCAGAATGAAGTCGTGCACTTGCTCACGTGGACCTCTGGGCTGCTCAGTCATTTCATAGCCCCAGGACTTTTCTTAACACGCTTGACCTCCGAAGGCACCAGAAAAGTAAAAGCAGCAAAAGCCGAGCCCAGCTGCTCTGACCTGCCTGCTTCACCTGCATTTAGCCTGGAAATGAAGAGGGCCCCGCCTTCCAGTGTGGCCCAGTGGCATTCAGAAGCCCTCTGCTGTGGTCCTTGTGGTTATTTTTGTTCTGCCTGCTCCCCACCTTCCCGTGTTTCTCATTCCTGACCCTGGACTCAGGTGAGGATGAACATTCAGGGGTGCCAGTGGCCAGGAGGTGTCGTGAGTAAGTCCTTAACCAGCCATCCCCACCAGTTCCCCCAGAAACCATGGCTGTCTGAGAAAATTCACTCTCTTGTGGGTTAGGGCTTTGGCCCCACCCCTTGTTGGTCCCCTATGTCAGGGCAGTGGCCTCACCACCACAGGTCTGAAGGCCTCTTTTTGTACCCACGAGAGTCTTCCCCAGAGTGTTCTCACTCCCACCCTGTGGTGGTTTCATCATGACCTTCTATAAGGACAAAGATGCCTCCTTCCAACTCAAGAACAGTCCTCTATAGACGAACATGGCAGCCTGGGGGAGCAGGCAGAGGGAGCAGGGCACGGCTCAGAGGTGCCAGAAACACAAGTTCACAACAGGAAGGCTTGTTAGAGAAACATTATACCCCAGCATGGTGTGTCCAGCCACAAGCCTGCCCCTCTGTGGGGGTGTGGAGGGGAAGCAGAGGTTGGACTGTGTTGCCAAGATCCTGCACCCAAAGTTACATTTCTTTCTAGGATTCTAAGGGTGCAGCTATTGTCAAGGCTTAAGCACTTAGGGTCCTTCTTTTTCTCCGTATGATTTTGTACAGATGGACCCTCATGTTGTGTATGTGTGCCAACAAGCTATAACAGTTTGGGGACTAGGCTTCCTTCCCTTGGTGAGTTGGGGGTAGGAGATAGTGGTGAGCAATGTAGGAGGGTACTAGGGGCCTTGGTAGGTGAGGAGTCTAACCAAAGAATCTGCAGGGCAGTGCAAAGACAGACTGGGCCAGAAGCATGATTGTTAGGTATTTTAGTGAGCCTAGATACAATTTCCTCATCACCAATTCTGTGATGCTAGAATCATATCTGATAGTAATTGTTTGAAAATGATGGTCCACTAGCCTTAAAGTGAAAATATGCCCAAGTCATAAGCTTTCTTTTATAGAGTTTTCTGGCCACCCACTTGAGGCTATCTCAGGGCAAGGAGAAATGAGACTCACTTCCCAACTCTGGGGCTGCCTGCGCTGTGGGGTCTCTGTGCTGTGGACTCTCCTACGCGCTCCGAAGACTGTTCAGAGATTCAGCCCTCAATTAAGTGATCTCATGATGTCAGAAGAGGACTTAGGATGTGTGCAATTTCGAGAAAGGACTTGTAGTTACTGAGAGGTTATGACACTAAATTACATAGTCATGTAACTAGAGGTTATGACACAAAATTCTTGAGCCTAGAGTGATCTCCGTTACAGGAGATCCCATTCTCACATTAGAATTTTACAGTTGGAGCTTGCTGGTCTCTGTGTGTGTGTGATGTGCACACACACACTTTCTTATGATGCTTTAATATGAATGGCTTTTTGTCCTGAAATGGAGTTTTCAAGATCCTTCAGCCCCTAGTGGATCCAATATCCACAGATTAAATAGGCAACTCAAGAAAAAGAACTGCAATGAATGTGAACTTTCAACCACATCTAAATCCAGGCTGTGACAGATGCTGAGGGTTGGGGCCCAGCACCATTTCTGTCCTCCTTGCCTGTCTCTCACATTTCAGGGGCTGGAAGTCTGCAGACATTCTTCAGACTCCCTCACTCTGGGACCCACCAGGGAGGAACATTTGCCTAAGCATGGAAGGCAGGAGAGAGGCAGAAGCCATTGTCACTTCAGCAACTTGGTGGCAAGGCTCCTGGTCTTCAGCAGATGGCAGATACAAGGTTTGCAGGTTTTGCCAATGCTTCTGGGTGTCCTGCGAGTGGTAACAGAAGCACCACCCACTTCTGTGCTGCAGGTGGCTGAGACCATTGGAGAAAGGCTTAGACAATTCTGGTGTTTTCAGATTTCCTGAACTTTAGTGATAACTTTCTTGGCTTTTCTTTTTTCCTTAGCCTTTTAACCATTTTATAGGTCTCTAAGCGCCTTTATTAAATCTCTTTTGTTTAACATACCCAGAGTGGTTTCTGATACACACCCTTGGATTTCCTCTTTTGTCCAGCCCGGGATGGGTGTGATTTCCAGATGTATAGGTGCTCCTGTGTCAGCCAGCATTTCTTACACTGGTAATCAGGACCAGCAGTAGTTCCCGCAAGGCCTGTTGGCTTCGTCCCTGGCATGTCAGTTAAGTCCTGGAGGCCCCACTGTTTTCCTCCTGTCCTGTTCTGAAAACTTAGACTGTTTAGGCTCTTCCACCCACAACTGATTCCTGATCCAGTTCTGTAGTACTGAGGACTCTTAAAGATGTCATGGAATAGTCTGTTAGAGAATTTATTTATTTATTTAACTATAACTTTAAGAGCATCTACTACGTGGTAAATACTATTTTAGGCTTTAGGGATGTCGGAATGAAGAAGGCACAAATCCTGCTCTGCACCTGCTCTAGAAGACACAAAAGTAATAATCGAATAATTGTACATGATATGCAAAGTGCAATCATAGAGCTGATGTGCTGGGGACTCACAGAGCAGAGAAGGACTTACTCTTCCCAAAGCACAGTGGAAGATTTATTAGTTAGAATACGGGTTAAGCTGCTATAACAAAGATACCCAAAATTATAGTGGTTCAACCACTATGCAGTTATGTGGCACTCTGCAACATGAGGGCTTGTGGACAGCCAGGGCATTATTCCTCCTCCATGCCTCAGGGTGTCATCCTTGTCCACATGGCTGAGACTGGCAATAACCCAGACCAGGGGAAGAGGAGAGAGAGGGCTGCAGGACTGTCCTTTTCCATTTTAAAGGTCTGGACCTATGTGTTGTACACACAATTTCCACTCCTCTTCTGTTAGTTATGTGGTTCTACCTGGCTGCAAGACTGAGAATTAGAGTTGCTAGCTGGGTGGGTTCTGTTCCCAAATGGATGAAGTGGGGCAAGGCTCAAGGAGACAATTAGCAGTCTTTGTTTAGAAGGTGTCACTGAGAGGGGATGCAAGAACTGCTGTCTCCATGAGAGACTGGCTCTAGGGAGCGCCAGATGGTGGGGTGTGGATGGAGAGGACAGTGGTGACAGAGGTGATGCAGTGGCCTCTGTGACAGTGAAAGTGCAGGTGGCCAGATCTGTGCGTGAATAGGCAGGCTGGCTCTTCCTGACTTTGGTTCTTCGTATTCCTGAACTTACTAAGAGTCACAGGGCTTGCCCAGCCCTTCCTTTCTCAAGTGACAAAACAGATCCTCCGAGTGACTTGCTCAGGACCACACTGTGAGTGAGTTGTTGAATAGAGCCATCCTCCTCTCTTCTGGGGCTGTCCTCCTCCACTAAGGGCAACACCTGAGTTGTTGAATGGAGACTCAGGGCCACCCTCCTCTCTTCTGGGGCCGTCCTCTTCTGCTCAGGACCACACCTGAGTGAGTTGTTGAATAGAGCCACCGTCCTCTCTTCTGGGGCCGTCCTCCTCCCTCTGCACGTGTGGGAGTTCTTGCTGGGTGGGACGGTTTGATAAGTGGGAGCTGGGGGGTGCAGGCAGGAGGGCTGAGAGGGGAGAAGAGCTTTAGAGACCTGCTGATGAATGTCGTCACCCATAGCCCTCAGACTTCATTCTAGCAGGCAGCGTCTTTGGGTTTTTCTCTTTTAACATGGCCGATCCCTCAACTTTAAGCCACTCTCAGCTGTTGCTACTCAGCACGGGCGCCGTCCTTCCCTTCTCCTCACCTTCTCTTCCCCACTAGATATCGTGGCAGTGAAATACCACCTTAGCTGACTTGGAGAATTTGTCATTTTTACATCTCCACATCCTAGTGTCTTCTGCTCCCGGTGACAAATAAATCCCGAGGTTGATGGCTGGCCCAGGCCATTCATTAAGCAAATAAAGCCCCAGCGTGGGAGTCAGAGGCTCATAAATAACCCCTGGTGTTTTATCCTCCTCGCCGGCCGCTGCCTCCCAAGCTTTGCATATTCATAATAAAGGAGCAGTATTTCTGACACACTGTTATGTGTGGGAGCACGTTGTGGGGCTGGGCGGGCAGCCGGGCTCCCGCCGAGGTGGAGAGGGTCCCACTAGCCAGGCCTGGCTCAAGGCAGTTACTCTGAAACCCTGAACATTGGTGTCCTCGTCCCACCAGGGCACAGATCTGACCCTAAGTGGACAGAGGGTTCTGCTCTGACTCTCTGCCTTGGTGGGGGGGGGGGTAAGAGGGAGAACTGGGGTAGCTAGCAGCTCTAACCTCTCCTCTCTTGGAGCTGGAGAAGCAGGATTATCTTAGAAAATGGAAGCAGCTGGAATACTTGTGAAGTCCTTGGCAAGGTAAGTGCTTGCCAGTAAAGGAAAAGTTTAGTGATTTTCCCACTCAGAGAGGCCAAGCACCCTGACACCTGTCTCCCTAGGCTGCCTCATGGGTAAGTACTTCTGCACTGAGGAGCAGGGAAGAGAGGAGGGAAAGTTCATGCCAGTGACAGCAAGAACAGGACTGTTTAACATTACAACGGGGCTAGGGGTCACCATCGCACTTGCACACGTGCACTCACTGCACGTGCTCCTTAGCAGTGGACTAAGCTGACCTCTTTCACCCGATGAAGATGCCACCAATCTCCCCCCCACCACACACCCACACACACAGCACGCCATAGGCTCTTAGGCTGTTGCAACCCCTGGGCAGCACTTGTTGCCTAAAGCCTTCTGGAGGCAAAAATTATTTTTTATAGAGTTGTACAGCCGACACAAGCACACTGTAGTGGATGTGAATTTAATTTAGATTACTCGTTCACAGTACAGGGTGAGGACATAAATTGTGGTGATAACAGAAACCCAGTAATGGGCGACCAACACTGCATACCAACCGCAAAGGGGAAGTCTGGGACAGATTCACAGAGCCCCAGTGGTCTCCACATACCAGGTTTCTTCTTAAAGTTGCCGGGGTTGGCTGATCGCAGACACCACCCTTTTTGTCTGAGATCTTTTGCACCATGCTAAGACCTTGGAGGTTGAAGGTTGGTCCCTCTCTGGGCCCCTCGGCTTCTCTGAGTGGGAAAATGCTGAGGGCAGAGCCTGTCTTGGATGCTCAGGTGAGAGCTTCTGAGTCCTGGTTTTTAACCATGCCTGGGTATAGTGCCTGATGGATCAGGGATATTTTTTACTTTAAGTAATGGATTGTGTTGGATCAGTGAATTGTATTTTTTTTAAAGGCATGAGACAGAAGGAGAAAGCATTACAAGGAAAAAAAGGAAAAGTATCATTCGCAAAATGTTGGTCTCCATCATGCTTGTAGGTGTACTGGTCCAGTATGAAATGTATTTCTTACCTTGGGTTAGACCCCCTTGACGTGAGCAGCTCTGGGAATGTTAGAGAAGAAAGGAGTCTGGACTTGAGTGGGATTGAGCCTCAGCTGTGCCCCTTGTATCCTTGGGCACATTTTCATACACCCCGACACAAGCCAGACCCCCTTCTTTGTATATAAGCATGGTAGAAGTGATCTGCCGTGGTGACTGGAGGACTTCAGAGTGGACCACACCTTGGAGATTTCCCAGGGTGGTGGGGAAACTGAAGGCCAGGGGCTGGTCAACAGTCACCTGGCACATTAGTGGCAGAGGCAGGACTAAACCCCATCATGATTCCTGGGGCATCTCCACTTCTGATAGGCAATAGGCACAAGAGCCTCAGGAACCTCTGTAGAAGCGAACATTTCATGTGGCTGTAAGGGTGAATTGGCTGCACCCCACGGAGGTCTCATTCATCTCTGAGCCAAGACAGGGCGGCCATTTATCCATTGGAGGCCATGCTTTAGCGTCTGTCTGGGGAGAGACGACAAGACACTCTGCATCCAATTAAAAGCAACAGGAGGATGTAAGGGAGACAGAAAGTAATTCTCCTTCTTGGAAGTCAGCCAGAGCATCCTTGTGTTAAGATTAAGAAGGATAATAACAGCAGCCATAATAATGGGGGGGGGGGGATAAAGCTTCTACAAAACCTCAGAGACTTGGCAAAGTAATAAGAAGAAAGGGGGAAATCAAGGTGGATGCTCTGACCTTTGCAAGTCTCCTATAGAAAGCCAGTGGCCCTGGCCCTTACTAGAAGAAATGTCCTGAAAGTGCCCGACATTCCACGGGGTCTCCAGTCCGCTGAGCATGTTCAGCGTGACAAAGGATGCGTTCTCTGTGATGGTCGGTGTTACGTGACAGCTCCAGTGAGCTGTGATTTGGTTAGACAGCAATCCGCTATGAAGGTAAATTTTAGTTGTGTTTAACACTTAACTCCGTAGTCTTTAAGTAAAGATTAACATTGAAATCAGTAGACTTAGCATCAAGTAGATTGCCCATGTGGTGGGCCACATCCAACCAGTTGAGGGACTGAAGAAGGAAATCAAGACTGTAGCCCGGAAACCCTGCCTGAGTTCCCAGCCTGCAGTGTCACCTCCTGTGGGAATTTTCATCCAGCTGGCCTGCCCTGCAGACTTCTGACTTGCCAGCTTCCACCTTGCATGAGTCACTCTCTTAAAATCAATCTCCTCTCTTTCTCTATACACTTACTCATATACCTTTCCTGTTTCTCTGGAGAGCTCTGCCTAAAACACTTGCCCTCTCAATTCCACCTTTCTTCAGCCTCAACTTCCCAAGTGAGAGCTCTCAGAGCTGACCTCAACTCTGGTCTCTTCCAGTGCCCTCCGCCCGTGCCCTGCGCCCATGCCCCGCTGGCCAATAAGCTCGTCGGTGTTTTCTCTGCTGCTGTCTCACGTGCAGCCCTTTGTGGACCTTCTCCAGCAGGTCCCTTTTAATCTCACCTCCGGACACCTGCAGTGGCCTCCTTTGCCTGCTCACTCTCACGCTCTCTGTCTGTCCATATCTTCCCTTGTCAGCCTCCCCCGTCTCTCTTTCCATACCATAGAATGTTAGTGGTGAGAGGCCGCCTCCCCGGTCATGAGATACAAACTGCACTCATGGGCAGGCAGAATGAGGCGGGGACAGACCCTGGAGTCAGGCCTCCTGCCCTAGGATGGAGGCTGTCAGCGTCCTGGCATGATTGTAAAGCTTTGTGCCTCAGTTCCCCATCTCCAAGATAGGGGTAACTGAGTTACGGTAAGGATGAGAGGAAATGAGCCACGTAAAGTACTTAAGCCAGTGCCAGGACTCAAATCGATCTTTACTATTTTAATAATTATTATCACAGAATTTTTTAAAAATTGGCCCAAAGAGAAGAAGTGGCTGGCTGGTTGCACACAGCAGTTCATGGTAGAGCAGAGCCTCATGTCAGATATTTTTGACTTTGGTCTAAGGCCCCATATGTTATCCCGCTGGCCTGCCATCGTGCCATTGCTGCTAGTTGACTGTCCTGAATCTCTGCTCGGTAGGGTTACTCTTCTCCGAGTTTGTTTCAGTGGTTCCCTATTGCTTCTCTAAGTAAAATTCATACTTTGGTGCCTGGCATTTATTCAGGAAATATTTATTGAGTAGAACCATGCTCCAGGCTCTGGACCTTATTTGTTAGGGATGCCCAGGTGGGGTTCTGCCTAGGCTAACATTCTAGTGAGGGGAGATGGAAAGCAAATAGACACATAATCTGTGCAGTGGCGATGAAGGAAATTAGAGCAGAATAAGGGAAGGTGGTCTGTGCCAATCCTCAGAGGAGGTGAGATTTGAGCAGATTTGAGCCAAACAGAATGTGGAGGAAAGGCTTTCAGGTGGGAGGAGTGGCAAGTGCAAAGGCCCTGGGGTGCTTGGCTGGCATGGAGGGGGCAGCCAGAGCCCGGTGTGCCTGGAGTGGAGTAAAGAGAGGGCAGTAGGAGATGAGGCCTTGTGGGGACTTTGGGCCACTGTGAGGACTTTGAGTGAAAAGTACAGGCAGGAGAAGGCTTTATGCCAAGGTGTAACGTGATCTGACTTGCACCCTGATAGGTTGCTGTATGGAGAATGGTCCATAGGGAAAGAGGAGAAACCTGGGAAACCAGGTAGGGTTCAGGTGAGATGCCAGGGTGGGCTCAGGTGATAGTGGTACAGGTGTGAGAGGCTGCTGGGATGTATTCCACAGAAGGGACTTGGGGAGGGAGCGAGAGGAGCAAGGGTGACGCCTGCATATAAAGCTGGAGAAATGGGAAGAATGGGTTTGCTTCTTATTTGAATGGGAAAGCTTAGTAGGAGCAGGTGTAGAGGGGAGCCGAGACTGGATTGGAGACGTATCCTCAGGATGTATTTTAGAAATGAAAGTGGAGATGCAGGTAAGTAGTTGGAGGTGAGAGGGAGAAAGGCTGGAGGCAAAGATACACATTTGGGGGCCATCATGGGGTCTGAATCCAGAGGGCTAGATGAGGTCACAGAGGGAGTGTATGGAGACAGAAGAGAAGAGGGCTGGGCGTGGAACAGGGGCTTCAGTGCTGAGTAGGGAGGACTGGCCTCAGAAAGGGAAGCCAGAGAGCTGGGAGGGAATCCAGAAGCTAGGTGTGCCCCAGAGGCAGGGGAGGAAGCGTCCCAGGGAGGGTGGGTTTACTGTGTTACAGATGCTGCTAGATCCAGCAGGATGGGGTTAGAAATTGCTGACTGGATCTAACCATGTGCAATTTCATAAGGATTTCAGTGGACTCATGGGGTAAAAGCCTAATGGGGTCTGGGCCAGAGAGAGAAAGTAAAAACAGCATTCTTCTTTCTAGTAGAAGCTGAGAAAGGGGATGATTGCTGGAAAGGGTGCTGGGGTAAAGGGAGGGTGTCTTAAAGATGGGAATACTCTGGGTGCATGTGTGCTAATGGAATGATCTGGCAGGATGGGGACCTTTGAAGATGTAACAAAACGAAGGCAAGATGGCAGGGAGGGATTCCTGGATGAGATAGAAGGAGGGGAGACCCAAATAATACACCTGATAATAAAGGCCATCCACCCTCTAGTCTTAACTCTTATTAGCATTATTTTTTTATCCATCAAAACCTAGTTTACTAGGTGGCGGCTGTGGCTCAGTGGGTGGGGCGCCAGCCCAATATACCAAGGGTGGTGGGTTCAAACTTGGCCCCGGCCGAATTGCAACAAAAAAAAATAGCCGAGTGTTGTGACGGGCGCCTGTAGTCCCAGCTACTTGGGAGGCTAAGGCAAGAGAATAGCTTAAGCTCAAGAGTTGGAGGTTGCTGTGAGCTGTGTGTGACACCATGGCACTCTACCGAGGGCAATAGAGTGGTACAAAAAAAAAATACCTAGTTTACTCTAGGCCAAGTTAAGATACCCACCATTTCTTAAAACCTTGCCCCCCTCTGTACTTTTGTTGGGCTAGACCATTACCTAACTTAGAAAACTTTCTTCAACATCTCAATCCGTCAAAATGTCCCCTCTTAGTCAAGGTACGTATCACATGCACCCCTGCCTCACCCCATGCAGTTTCCCACAACAGCCCTGCTGAAAGGGGCCCTGGGACTCCCCAGGTCACTTGCTGTTAGTGCCAAGCAGACAGAGCTCAAGTTGATGGCAGGAGCTTAGCAGGTGGGGAGTGAATGACTTCGGTCCCTGTGAGTTTATCCAGGATTGTGGTGTTAGAAAGTCTACACAGAGCCTCTGTCCATTTCAGTATACTTGTAAACCTTGGGCTTTAATATTGCATACTGCTTTTATTTAGAATTCTATGTTGGGATATCATAATTTCTTCTGTGTTTAGGACCCCCAACGATCCTAATCTGGCCCCACTCAATCTCTCATTCTGCTAGGAAGCTGTGTGCTCCTTGAGCAGGAATTGCCATCAGTCTAGGGGCCCCTAAAGCACCTCCTTAGTTCCTGAACACACACGTGCTAAGTGCTACACCCATGTAGGATGATGTGCCAGTCTCTGGGGAGCGTGGAGTGTTGGTTAAAAAATGGCTCTAGTCCAGACCTGGGTGGAGGTGGAGAATGCAGGGCCGTTCAAAGTCCATCATACTCAGCCCAGGGGAAGCTGACCAACTAGCTGGGCATTGAGATGGGGCCCAGCTTCCCACCATCCCCTCTGAGGGGACCCACTGGGGCTACACAGCCACATTTGGCGTATGGCAATGTCTGTATTAAAAACAAAGGCAGGCTTTGATTTGCCTGCCTGTCACTATTTCTCCTAAGAAAATCAAGTCAGTGCCGAAGGACAACTCTCCCTCTCCCCTCCCTCCTTCCTCTTTCTGATACCACATCTTTGCAAAACACAGGCAGGGTGTCTGACAGTATTCTAGCTCACAAAGAATAGAAAACTGGGATGCAAAAATATTCCAGAACCACGGGGAAGAAAGAATCTTTCTTCTCTCTCCCTAATTATGCACTGATGCATCCACCTTTAGGGCCTTCACTGTATACACGACTTGTCTCCTTTTCATTAATTATGACAGCACCCCTGTAAGGTAGGTATTGTACCCCCACTTTGCAGATGAGAAAAACTGATTTTTAGAGAAGTGAAGGAACCTACCCAGGTTGCATAGGGAGGATGGGATAGAGTGCATGTTTAATTTCAAGTACTGTGATTTCCAGCCCTCTGCACAGTGCTCTTTCTGGGCTCAGCAAACTTTTTCTTTAAAGGGCTGGAGAGTAAATATTTTAGGCTTTGGGGGCCATGCAGCCTGCAAAGTAGTTGGAACTACTCAGCTCTCTAACGGAGTGAGGAGGCAGCTATAGACAGTATTGTAGCAAATAGGTGTGGCTCTGTTTTCCCAAAACTTACATATAGAAAAACAGGTGGCAGCCTGGATGAGCCCTCAGGTCTGAGGGAGGAGACCCTAGAGAGCCTGCAAAAGCTGCCCTTTGGTGACCACAGCTCTCTGGTCCTTGGAGCACCCCTTTCACGCCGCAGAATGGCCCACCTGTGCAGCACCTGCTGGCTTTCCAAGCTCTTATGTAAGTCTGTCTTGGCTTCAGGACGGGCATTAGTGCTCCCACCTTCCCTCTAGGCCCATTGGCGGGTGATTAAGAGCCCAGCTATACATTTCTGACAGCGGAGGCTGAGATAAGCTGGGCCGTGCAGGGGCAGAGGGCTGGCCATGTGGGATGCGGATTTCATTCCTAGAGAGGAGTAATAAGCATATAATTGGCTTTTCAGAAATGTGCAGGCTGCTGGCAAGCCTATTTCTCTGCACACCACACTCCCTTCAGAGTGGAATGAGCTAGATGGACCCCACGTTGGCAGGTGGGGACCAGCTTGTGCTAAATGATCGCTGTAAGCTGTGTGGCTTGTGGAAGCCAAGAGGCAGATCGGAACAAAACAGAAGGTGGATTGATTCCACCAGCCACCACTTCTCCTCCCTGAGGGGCCAGCTATAGGTGGGTCTGAGGAGGCTATTCTTAGGCCCGGGATCGAAGTAGATGAGGAAAAGATCACGCAGCATCCTCAGGGTGGTAGGTGCTTTGGATCTGTAGATGAGACTGTCCTTAATGTGACATCAGAAGCCACCTTGAATTCCAGGCCTGGGTAGGAGCTATCCCCCCACTTTGTGCTATCTGGGTGGAGGCCTCTTGGCAGGACTGCTTGAACTTTCCTGTTTCTTCCAGAACCTCTCTGTTCCCAGGGGTGTCACTGACCCTCATGAAAATACTAAAAATTGTAGCTGTGTTTCTGAGGGAACCAGTTGTAGAAAAATCAGCTTTCACTGTAGGTTCATTTTTGGTTCAGTCTCCTTCTAATGAATATAATTAAAGTGTACAGTTCTGTAGAGTGAGTCTACTTCTGTGTCCCAGATAGTGATCCGACAGTTTTCCTGTGTTGTAATCACAAAACACAGCTCTCTAACTTGCATGCTCCCAAGTTCCCAGTGGATGAGAGTAAGTCTGCTCAGCTGAGATGTATCACCACTCACCCCTACTCTAGTACGATCCTATACTTAAATTCTGGCCCTATAGAAAACCTTGGTATTTGGAGAGAGCTGTTAGGTTGTCAAGGCACTTTTCCATGTTTCCTTTCACTTAATTCTTATAATGCTTCTGTGACCCACGCAGGCCAGGATCATGGTTCCCCTTTTACAGAGGGGCACATGGAGGTTCCAAGCTGGTCTCTCAGTCACATGGGAAATGAGGGCAGAGCTGGGTCTGGAGCCCAGGACCCTTTCCTCTGCCTCAGGCTGCCATCCCCAGGAGGTCCAGGCTCCAGGATGAAGCCAGAGTGCCTGCCTTTCCCCAGTGGCCAGTCAGGCTCTCACTTCCGACTGCAGGCTCCTTGAGAGTAGGACTGGGTTGGGGCTGTGTGGTGGACCTTGCGTCACCCTGCTTCCTTCTGTCCACCCCAGGCCCTGTTCAGTGTGAGAGAATAACTGTGTGAGCCCAGGTCCCCTCCCACATGACAGAATGGGAAGGGCTGGTGAGTTAGGTGTCAGGCCCAGGCTCTGCAGTTCCCAAAGGAGGGGTTCTAAGCAAATGAAAATTCAAGCAAAACTCGCTGTAAACAAACTCTAACATTAACAGATTCTCAGCTTAATTAGATTCTAAGTTTCTGTTGGAATAGCGTTTCAGCAGAAGGGCTGAGTGGAGGCTCAAAGCTCTACCCCCTCTGAGAAGGGACTCGCCGGGAGCTCTGTCCCCATCCGTGGGGCTATGGGGCATGGGGCTGGTGATTCAGGGTGCCCGTATATGAAGCCTCTCTGCCTCATGTCAGCTTGTGGCCTTGGGGATGTACTTAATCTTCCCACCTCGTGGAGCTGTTCTCAGGATAATATGAGATGATGTCTCATGAAGCATAAGTATAGTCGCTAGAGAGGCCTGACTCCCCACCTCCAGCCCCCGCCATGCTATTCCTTGTGAGGGGGCCTGGGCCCACCCATCTGTCTCTCATCTCATGATTACATGCTGAGAAACTAGCTGGGTCCTGCAGGACCTAACTGGGTGGGAGGTCACAGGTCCCCCCCATGGCCACAGTGAGAGGTCGTGAGGGCTGCGTGTTGGGTGAAATTCACTGAGCTTCTTGTTTTGTGACCATCCGGAGGAACCTGTAAAGATTACCGTACTGACTCCCTCTGTCCAACCATGCCCAGAAGTCCTCAGTGTTCCAGACATTGTTTGTCACAAACAAAAAGAAGTGGCCACCCCGTGTGGACTCTCAGCAGCAGTGCATAGTACCTGCTGGTAGGGCCCACGCTCTGCCCGAGTCCCTCAGAGCTGGCTCTTCCCGGCATGGAGCCCTGGCTGCGGGGAGTCCTTGGAGCTGCTCCCCTCTTGCCACTTGCTCTCTGAGGCTTTCTTCCATTCACATAGCTCCAGGCCTCTTTTCTTCTCATGAAAATTGCCTCTCCCTGGACTGGGAAGCCGCTGAGTGGTTGGCCCTGACCTTAATGGGAAATGAGCGGCGTGCTGTCCACGAGGCCGAGGGCCTGTGGTGAGGGTAATTCCACCCCTGTCACCACAACTACAGATGCCCTTATTACTCACGCAGACGTCGCGCCCTTGTTGAACAACATATTAAACCATTAGTCTCCATGCCAGTGGGATCAGAGAGTTCACAGTGGTAAAAGCTGATCATTTAATCCCCTTTTCCTGCTTAATCTCCTTTAAATTGGTCACCTTTTAATTTCCTCAAGTGCCTTCTTTCTCATGGTGCCCTGTGCAGTGGCTCTGGCGCTCCCTAAGTGGAGGGGCTGGACTTAAAGGGGTTATCAGGGGCTCCCCCATCTGGTCTCTGTGGATGGTGAGATTTGGGGTGGAGGCTAACTGAGCAGGATGCCCTCCCTGCAGAGTGGACCTCCAGGAGTGGGAGGGTTGCTAGTGTTGCTCCCCTCACTCCCCCCAACTCAGTACCCAGAGCAGAGGATTCCAGTCGTTAAGACCTTTGCTTCACCAGTTCAGGAATGTGGGTAAAAATAACATCTTCTCTCTCAGTAGGAAATTTAAATATGGTAAAAATGGACACTGTGTTGTGTGTATCATTTACAGTAAATCCAAATGTCATTAAGGTCACAGTAGAGTTGGGAGAATTTATATTGCTGGGGGTCATTGGCAATGCCTATGGTGGGCAGGGGATGGGAGATGGCAGGGGAGTGCTGGGTGTTGGGTGGCCACAGTCACTGCTAGCAGCCTTATGGGCCATGGGAGAGAAGTCCCACTTGCAAGGGGCCAGGGGCCAGGTCATACCAGCTGAGGGCTATGGGGCTGAGCGGGGATTAGCATCTCAGGAACCTGCATGAAAATGTGGGGACAGAATTGGTATAGAAAGCAGAAATGGCACTAACAGAATGAGCAGGGGGCCAGGCAGACTGGGGTCCAAATTAGAAGTTTGCCAGGGTTAGCTTTTAGGTCTCCACTCAGCTGTGAAATGGTCATCCATTAATTCACCTTGGTCATCCCATTAATTCACCTTGAGGACTCAATGAATGCTGAGTATAGTGCCTCTAGCATAGGGCTTGACTCATGGTAATGATGACAGCTGACATCCTGTGAACCACTCCGTGCCAGGCTCTGTTCTAAGCTTTAGAAGGAGTCCATCGTGTCTTGAGCCAGATTCTCTAGAAGTGGAGCTCTCCCAGAAGAAGGGGAACGAGAGAAATAGAACAGCGTGGGGGAAGATGGTCTGCCTGGCTGTGTCTTGGCTAAAGATTAGCTTTGGTCTAGTCCCAAGGGGAGCCTTGGAACAGAGATTGCTCAGCCACCAGCACTGTTCACTCCCCAAGGTTGAAGAGGTAACTTTCCAGGACAGGTGAGTTTTGTTCCATGGATGACAGAAGGGAACAACTTCTCTGTAGAAGGGAACAACTGAGCAGTGGCTGAGTGGGTGTGCCTGCCCAGAGGAAGGATCTGTGCTGGGCCCAACAGCACCCACTGTGGTCCACCCTCCCACCATAGTCTATACTCCATCCAAGTACAACTTCTCTGGGATTCTAGGAAAGCTTACAAAGCAAAGTGTTATGGACTGAATTGTGTCACCCCTACCTCCAATTCATATGTTGAAGCTCTAACCCCCAAGGTGATTGTATTTGTAGATATGGCCTGTAAGGCCTATACCTGAGGCTGGTGTAATCCAATCTAACTGGAGTCCTTACAAGAAGAGGAGATTAGGAACACAAAGAAATAATCTCGTGAGGACACAGCCAGAAGGCAGCCATCTGAGGCTAAGGAGAAAGGCTGCAAAAGAAACCAACTCCCCTCCCCCTTGCTGATACCTTGAACTTGGACTTCCAGCCTCCAAACCGTGTGAAAGTAGATTTCTGTTGTTCAAGTCTCCTGATCAGTAGCCTTTGTGATGGCAGCCTGAGTAGATAGCAAGAAGGCTCGTAGGGGAAACTGCAGACCCTGGCTACTCCCTCCTCCACCTGTTCTACATTCCCACCCCCTTAACCTGCACCAGGGTCTCATCTAGGTGGCTTGCCTGGGAGGGTGACCCCAGGGGCACTGGCTACCAATCCAGGATCCCCATTGCATTTGATTGTTGGTGACCATTTCTCCATCTTTCTTTGTCTTTCACGACCTTGGCACTTTGAAGAATATTAGTCAGTTATTTTGTAGAAGGTCTCTCAATTTAGTTTTGTCCCATGCTTTCTCCTGATTAGGTTGAAGTTATGTATTTTTAGAAAAATTGCTAGAGACGTGATGTTGAGGCTTTCTCAGCACAACATTTCAGGGGCCGTGCGATGTTGATACGTCTTATTACCGGTGATGTTAGCCCTGATTGCATGGCTCAGGTGGAGGCTGCCAGCTGTCTGCATGGTAAAGTTAATATTTATTCCTGGTAGTAATTATTAATAATATGTATCTTGGGGGATGTAATTTGAGATGATGAAAACACCCTGACTCATCTCAGGATGAGTTAGCCCATTGATTTTAGGATTACTGGATGCAGCTTTTCCTGGATGCTTTTAATAAGGTGGAGTTGGCTTCTTTCGGCAGTTCTCGTATCAGAAGGGACCTTGGAGTCTTCTGTGCAGGCTGGAGGAGCTAATGCTCGGCTCTCACAGGCAGGGAGGGAGCTCACACTTGGTTAAGGGTAATGGCCGGGTAGATTCTGCCGCTGGCCCTGGGCCACAGAGCGTTGGCCTTTCCCTGCCTCCTTTTCCCATCACTCACCTCGGTCTCATGTTTCCTTCCTCCTCCTTTTCTTTGAGGTGCTTGTGGAATTAGTTATGGCAGCAAAGACTCCAGTAGGGTAGCACCCACTTGGAATTGCCCACTGGAGGTGCAGCGGACCCAGAGGCACTCTGGGGATCACTGACTCCCACCCTCTTATTCTAGTGATGAGGAAAGAGACACAGGGAGTTTCAGTGACTTGCTGCGGGTCACACTGCTGGAATGTGCCAGGTTGAGTCTGGAATTTGGCTTCCTGACCTGCGTGTGCTGTGTGTCCTAGTTTGCTCTGTTCCTCAGGGCTGGACACACAGAGACCCACCCAGGCCTTCAGGAGGAGGCGCCCACTGGCATACTTGCCCCAGAGTCTCTCACCAGGTCTCCAGATCTGGGGCCAATGCTCCTTCCCTTGCTTATGTTGGGTTTTTTGTTTGTTCAATGTGCTGCTGGTTCTTATCCTCTATTACTGAGTTTGTCATTTTGAACCATCTTTTCATTGGCTGGATTTTGTCATCTACTAGCACATTCTTCAACCCGGGCTCATGGGCACTATAATCCCTGAGCTCGGATGGTGGGAAGGTCAGGCTCTCCGCATCCGTCCTTGCATACCTCTAGCAGGTCAAAATGCTGTCCTTGTCCTCTGATACCGAATGCGGCCAAGGGCAAGTTCCAGGTCAGCTCAGCATTTCTCTTTCTGTCAGGGACTTGCTGTTTCTGTCTGGATGCTTGATGATTTCTTTTCTGAATCTCAAAGTTCGGTACCTAAACTGGGAAATGTCGTCACATCAATCATTTTGTATCAATTTTTCATTGAACTTGGCATGTGATTTCAATACACAGGTCTAGTTCTTTATTCATTTCAGGAGCTTAAAAAAAAAAGAGATGACACCGTTCTTTGTGTTCCGTCTATTTCTCTGCTTCAGGGTCGTTAGTACTCTGATGTCAGATCACCTTTTCTAGTTTTAGACTTTTCTTTCTCTTCTCTGGTTGCTTTAATAACTTAAATCTTTCTAGAGTCCCAGCAACTTGCCCAAGGTCCCAGTGCTGGTAGGTGGCCCAGCCAGGGCTGAAACCCCTTAGCTGGGGTCAGTAATTAGATTTCCTGCGGTGTTTGCTCTGCTTCTTAGAGTTTCTACATTTATTTATTGGTTCTGTAGAAGTTGTTTTGTGGTTCTCAACTTTATAATCTTTCACTGCTTTGTTTCATCATCTAATCTTCATTAAATCATCTAATCTTTATTAAATTCATGTTCTTAAGCCATTCTGTGCTATGAAACATGTATGGGTAATTTCCTTCTGTTCCATAGGTTATTTTCTTTCAGACTGAGATTTTGGGGTATGGTGGTGTTTTCAATTTTTTTCATGCTATGGCCTGTTTGTTTGTTCATTTGTTTGTTTTTGTTTTCATCTCCCAACCCCCATGACATAGTTGCACCATTGCCATGCAGTTTGTTTTAATCTTTGCCTACCTACTCACCCTGATTTAGGGCGAGGCCATTCTGGGCTCCTTTCTCACCACTGCTGAGCCCACGAGGCATGGCTCCCCAGCTGGGAGTTCTGGGCTGTCCACTGCTCTGCCTTACTGGGTGAGGGTGGGAGGGACAGCCACCCTGAGGCTGAGAACAGTCTTCATCAGGATACCCAGACTGCCCAGTGTGGAGATTCAGAGAGAAAACCCATGCGTATGACTCCAAGGCATATGCAGTTTTGGGGAAGGAGCCCAGTAACTCGAGTAAATGCTCTGACATAAGAGGAGGGGACACATCTAACTACAGGGACCAGATTTACTCAACTTACTTCACCAGGTGGTGTTGGCAGTTTAGTGTAAGGATACCGGAGTGTGGGAACCGGGTTTAAGCCAGAGTGGGCCAAAGGTCCAAGGCAGGACTTGCGGACCATGGTGAGAAACTTGGCCTTCATTCTGTCAATGGGATCCAACTGCATCTTAGCAAAGTCACTCCAGCAGCAGTGGGAAAATGTGATAGAGGTCTAAAGACATAAATCCCCAGCACTATCTGCTGATCAGCTCTGCAGCAAGGACCGGGAAATATCTTCTGTACTAGGAACTGGGTCACCAAGGAGTAGAGAGCTTCTGGAGCACCTGCCGTCCCCACTTTAACTCCATACGTTTCAAACACCTTCAGCCTTTGGGCAGCAGCTGAAGTACACTCAACTTTCCCCCTAGTGCTCTAGACCTCTAAAGGTATATTCCAGGGCTATGCATTAGGGTGGCAGGGCCAGAGAGGCACAGGGTTGTTTTTTAAAGTACAAAGAGAGCAGGGACCAATTATCAATTCCCTCTTCATGACTGTGCCCAGCGTAGAATGGGCAGAGGCTGGCAGAGCAGGGGAACCTCTTCCACCCCTAAGGTGTTGCCAAGAAGAGAGAAGGGGATGTTACCACTGATTTCTTTGCTGCCCAGCAGGCCTGCCAGGCAAGCTCATCTTTTTAGAGAGGCGCCCTCTCCTCTAAACTTGACAGCCTGGTGCCTCTTGTGGCTCTGAGGTCGTGCTGGGTCTTAGAGAGTATGAGCAGAAGTTTGTTTCTGTGTCTGCAAGTAGAACTCTCTAGGGAGAAGGACCACGGCTTCTATCACTTTGAAAAGGGGTCCCTGTCTTCTCAAATAATTAAGAATGGTGATTCTATCCCCTACTTTTATAGATGGGGAAACTAGCCAGAAACCCAATGAACAGAAGTGTTTTACCCAAGGATACACATGCCAGGTAGTGAGAGTTGGATCCAAAAGTCAGATCTCCAGCACATTCTGGGACTCCTCACTGCCTCCCCAGAGAAATGACCTTCCTGCCCCATGGACACATGGTATTATCTTCACTTCACTAGCAAGTAAAGTTGTCGCTATGATTTATTGTTAAAAGTGTGCATGACACATGTTGAGTGCTTTACTTATATTAATCCATTTAGGTCCATAAAATAGTATTACGATTTTACAGAACAGACAGCTTACCAAGGGCAGCCTCTTGCCCAAGGTCACAGGGACAATAACTGGAGGAGAGGCTTCAGACCCAGCTCTCTAGGATGTCCACCCTCCCTGCCTTTCCCTCCCTGCCTTTTACGCCCCTGTTTCAGTCTGATTTGTTCTTATAGGCTGAGGCCAAGACTGCCTCCTCCCTGAATGTCTCCCTGAGTGGCCCAGCCCTTGCTGCTGGTCTTCCCTTTTCTGGGTGTCCAGAGCCAAGGTCATTGAAAATTCTAAGTTTCTGGTCCTGTTACATCCTGGCTGGCCACCTTTGGTCAGAAGCAGAGTGTCCCAGGCAGAAAGCCCAGCAGGCACGAAGGCCTGAGATGGGCAGTGATGAAGGCTGGAGTGTACTGAGGGTGAGGCTGGAGAGTTTGCAGGCTCAGGCTTGGCAGGGCCTTGGGGGGCCATGGTAGGGAGTGAGGATGTCATTCTGAGAACAGGGGGCCACTGGAACACTTTTGAGCCAGAATGGGAGGTATGGGACATCATGCCATTTCTAAGGAAATGCGGAAAATGGATCGGAGGGGCTGAGAATGGAAGAACAGAGTTGGAGTGGGGCCCACTCCAGTGGCTGCCATGTCCCCCAAAGAGGCAGTGGTGACTGGGCTGTAGAGACGGGAGAGTGAGGAGGGTTTGGTGAAGGCACGTTTTAGAGGCAGAGTCTACAAGAAGTAGTCCTGAGTCAGCTGTGTGGCTTGGGTCCAAGTGGTGAGGGTAGAGTGAGGGTGAGGGAGCAGGATGACCCTGGATGAGCCTCAGGTTCCTGGTCTGTGCAGCTGTGAGGCTGGTGGTGCCATTTCCTTCCCCCGGGGAGCTTGTGGGAGGGGTGGCTGTGATGGGCAGGTCAAGAGTCCCACTCGGTCTCTCTAGGGCCAGATGCTTATGAGGCACTGCATGGCCATGTCAGGTAGATATTCCTATAATTCAGACCTGGAGCTTAAAAAGAGATCTGGGATGGGAAAAAACATATTTGGAATCTTCTACCTTAAAGCCACAAGAACAGAAGGGCATGGAATGAGAAAGAGGGACCGGGGTTAAGTCCATGAGCAAGTCCAGCATTTAGGAGCCAGGGGAAGGAAGGAGCCAGCAGAGGAGGGGGAAGGCAGCCAGAATCAGAGACAAAGCCTGGACAAGAGGGGTCCTGAGGCCAAGAGACAGGAGCACTTGAAAGGGGACTTCATCAGTGGGGTGGGACATCTCAGAGAGGTCAGTGTAGATGAATGTGCTCAGCCCTGGGCACCCTGTAAGCACTTAATAAATATGAGATTCTCTTTCTGGCCCCTTTCTTCTTCATCTTTTCATGTTTCTGACTATCTGTTGCCTTTTTCCCTCCAATTATAGTAAGAACATAAAAAGTAATGAATAAATGAATGAACGTGTAAAGTGAATGAATGAAGCGAATTTTCAGTGCAGCCAGCATTCAAGGGTAACTACCCTCGGCTTGGCGCCTGTGGCTCAAGTGGCTAAGGCGCCAGCCACATACATCTAGGGTGGTGGGTTCGAATCCAGCCTGGGCCCACCAAACAACAATGATGGCTGCAACCAAAAAAAAAAAAAAAAAAATAGCCAGGCTTTGTGGCAGGCACCTGTGGTCCTAGCAACTTGGGAGGTGGAGGCAGGAGACTCGCTTGAGCCCAGGAGTTGGAGGTTGCTGTGAGCTATGCCACGGTACTCTACCCAGGGGGACAGCTTGAGGCTCTGTCTCAAAAAAACCAAAAAAGAGTAACTACCCTCTTCTCTCCTGCAGCCCAAGGCACTGATTTTGTCCAAGGGCTAGGCCACTTGCCAGTTCCCTGGGAGCCTATGGCCCCTGTGTAACAGAGGGCCCTCTGGGGAGTCATTTCTCACTCTTGTCAGGCGGCCTGGCCTGGGTAGAGCTGCACCATCTCTGGCCGCCCATGCAAGGAGCCGCCTCCCCCAGCAGGAAGCCAGAGTCCTTGTCGCCTTTCCTCCCAGAGCCGTGTTGACTGCACTGTAATCACACAATTATGACGCCATTAAAATGTCACATTTGAAGAAATCCATATAAACAGAGCATTAACAACCGTTTGAAAATTGTAGTCTTTACCACTAATGACCTACTTTCCCTGCACATCGCGCCTGGCTGCCTCTCTCCCCACCCTTGATTCGGGAGGCAGGCGAGAAGGTACAGTCGTCTTTTCTGCCTGGAAAGCCTTAATGTTTAATGTGCTGGGTCGGAAATGGGCAGGCCAGCAGTGGTGGGTGGGGAGCCGGGCACTGAGCCACCAGGGAGGGAAGCAGGAGAAGCTGGACCTGCTCAGAGTTAAGGTTCCCAAGGGAAGAAGGGGCCTCGGGGAGAACCTGGTCCTTGGGAAACTGAAGAGAGCCCGTGGTGCTGAAATCTCCAAGGGTCAGGTTCATCCCCTTGGCTTAAACTTCCTCCTCTTGGGAAGAAGAGATTAACCTGAAACAGCACAACTAAAGGCGGGAAATGTGCTGCTCAGAGGTTGTGGACCAGAGAGCTCTGGATCTTTGCCACCGCGAGTGGAAGGTGAGGGCACAGGTGGGCAGAGAGACAGGGCAGGTGATAGAGCTTTTGAGAGTTTTGACCTCATTTCCCAGAGTGTGGCTCTGGGATAGTTGTTCAGATACTGGTTTTTTTGTTTTTTTTTTTTCCATCTCCAGAATCTAATTTTAGCACACTAAGGAAACAGATTACTTAAGGGAATCTTGTAGTGAGTATTTTTATAGAGTAAAACATATACCAAACAGCTCTGCAAAATGATTAATCTCTTCCCAATGTATCTCAATTGCAAATCTGGATTCCCACATAGGGCCGGATTTGATTAAAGCAAGAGCACACTTGGTTCTAAAAAGGGAGAAGAAGACCTCTGTGGATGAACAGAAGTTGGGTTAGAGTGTGGGAGACACTTGACATGTCACCGTCTAGTACTTTACGTCCTTCCAGAATGGACCTGCAGAAGGAGTTGTACTGCTGGTTCTTTGATAAATGACAAGAATGGTTGGTGACAAGCACATCACTTGGGGAGCAATTACTGGTACATCGGGAGGTGAGAGGATGCCCTCTGGGTCTTGTTTACAGAAGCAAGTGCATCTTAAGTCCCTTTGTGATGGTTCATGGAAGATGCCCTGGGAGAGGCCCTCGTGTGCCCTGGAGATGGGCAGTGCTGTGCGGACAGGCTTGCAGGATTTATCCCAGTTGCTCAGCCCGGTGCCATTACCACTGGCCATGTCGCCGGTGGTGCTTAATTTGCCCTTATCTGAGACAGGCATCTTACCCCCTCCAGATTCAGCGGGCATGGCATCTGGGTACGCTGGGTCTGCTTTATATATAAAAAGAGCCCCTTCTATTAAAATCCAGCTAGCATCCCCCTGGAGTCCCCTGAGATGAAGTCATTTCAAAGTCGCTCGCTCCAGCCCCACACCTACATATTCAGTGCTGCCCTAGTTTTGAGGGAGCCAGAGGGTATCTGGATGTCACCTTATTTACAGAGTGGATAGAAAATGTGCTAAGCTCCGGGCCCTTGCTGCACATGTTATCTCGGAAGATCTCTCTTCCACCTCCGAGGCGTAGAAGAGCGGGGAACAAATCCTGCTCAGCTGAGATCTGAAGCTCTTGCTAATGTCACCTTCAGGGACTGAGTGGCAGGGCTTAGGGGACACTCTGAAACTCTCTTTCTAGCCATATTCTAGTTTAGTGCCTTTTGGCACATGAATTAAGGATGCTGTTTTTAAGGTGACCTTGACAGAAAATGTACAACTGAGCTTCTGGCCGTGTCTGCTCCCTCCTTCCGTTGTCTCTCCGGCAGGCGCCAGGCTGGGAAGCCGGCCTCCATCAGGATCCCCTGCTCTGGCCAGGACTGGTCCCAGGTGTGCACAGAGCCCAGCAGCCTGGGTCTAATCCCAGCACCTCTACTCACTTGCTGTATGACCTAGAGGGATATTTGAGGAAGCTGCAAACGTTGCTAAACCCATCCCTGTGAGTGCAGCTGTGGGACTGGTCATCCCGATCTGTGAAGGCAATTCCAGGAGGCTGGAGAAGTCCCTTTGGAGCTAAGTGCAGAGGAGGAGAAGGGATCAGACATCAAGTAGGTTGCTCTGAAGTCCAGGCTACTCTGCCTACTGGGACACTGGGGATCTCAGGCAGGTTTAAGTTTCTAATCCTGCCTAAGTCTCTCTCCAGAATCATACCACACAGCTCCCGTGCTGGTCCCAGCCCCACCTCGGAGTGCATAGAAGGGAAGTTAGCATAAAGCTCCCTTTCTAGCCCTCAAAGCTGATAATAACCTTATGTGCATGTATTATGCTTCCTAAAATAGTTTTTCTTGTCTTATCTTTTGCATGACACTGTGCTCAAACCCAGTGGTGATGACCAGTTCCTGCAGATGGGCGGTAAGGGGAGGCGTCCAGCCACCCGTGGATGCTATCAGAAACCCCATTTCTGCCACAGGGAAGGAAGAAGCAGCTAAACATAAATTGACTGACTGTAAATTGCGTTTTTCCTCCATTAGCGTTCAGTCACCAAAAGAAATAATAGTAACCACAGCCATGTTGACAATAATAATATGTTACGTATGCATTATGTTTTACCAAGCAATTTTTCACGTCTCATCTCTGAGATCTAATTCGGGCTGTGGAAATGGGTGCAGGGAAGATTATTATTGTCTTGGAGATGAAGAAGAAACTGACCATGAGGTTGAAAGGACATGTTTGGCAGAGCCAAGCTCAGGGCCCAGCTTTCTGGTGCTCAGGAGGGCCGGGCGTGTCCTTCACCCACCTCCACCTCCTCCCACATATGCACATAGGGGCATTTCCGTCCAGGTGAAATTGGATGGAAATCAACAAAGGGTCCTTTGAAGGAAAACATAAGTCACAAGAGCATGATGTTTGCAGTGATCACTTTCCCCTTCGTTGGAGTCTTCTCTCCTTTGTCTCTCTTTACCCTTCTCCTTGTATTTTCTGTTCCAAGAGTCGTATTTGGGGGCTACAGGCCAAATTGTGCCCCTGAGCATGTTTTATTTCACCCAGAGGCAGTTTGAGTTAGTGTGACCAGGCGGGTGCCGTGCAGTGCCTCCGCGTCCCCACTTGCTCACATTTCTTTCAGTGACCCCAGGCCTGCTCATTCAGGACCCCTGCTACACTCCTTGGCTCAGTAGGACCTCTTGAAAATTACTTGGTCCTGTAACTATTTCTCGTGGCTAAAGAGCTTTCTAATGATGCCTGCCCCGTACAGCAAGGTAAGGAGGGGAGAGAAGTCTGACTTTTGAAGGGAGAGCTCTGTCCTAGAAAAATTCAAATCTTATTTCAGTGTTTTTTTCTTTCTCCTACTGGTCTTTAGTGGGACTCTGATCAATATCTGTCCTCTTAAAGGCTACCCTGAGCGGATGTGGCCTCCCCTTCCCTGGTGCCCGGCTCCTGGGATACGGCTGCAGCAGCTCTCTCACAGACCCACGCTCCCTGTGTGCACCAGACAGTGTGTGTCAGCGTCCAGCTCTGCCCTGCTGGAGCTGCCCTTCCGGAGCCACTGCTGGCTTTTCCCCTCTTATGTCCTGTCCCTCTCCTTGGTCTTTCCTGGGCATAGTTCCTCTTCCTGGTGCGTTAACCTCCTAGTTACTGGCAAATCCGCCCTCTCTGCCACCACCCTGCAGCAAATCCTCTTTCTCCTGAGCCCTGTGTGGACACCTGGCTCCCTCCTACCTTGCTTTCCTGGCCTCAGGGTGCCAGAGCTGGAGGACACAGAGGCTTCTCCTGTTCTGTGACCAGCTCACTGTTCCCATCTCTGCACACACAGAGGGAGTGTGGGAATAAATGGTTTGTGTGTTGAGGGGGGCAGTCCTCCCAGTGCTCATGTCCACTAGCAATTGGGGCGTGTTCTTCAGAGATGCCTGTCCACATACGGGAGCTCGGGGTTTAGTCTTAGCTGGTGGAATTTACAGAGTATTGAAAGGAAGGCAGCGGATGCATCAGCCCTGGGGCTCACACACTGTGGCACATGCTGGGATCCAGGCCCTCTTCCCTAGCTGGGCTGACTTAGACTTCCCGGGGACCTCCCTTTCACACTAATTAGTAAGCAAGTTAATTTCCATACAAGGCCCAAATTGTGTGAAGGTGTTTTTTTTCTTCCTGTTCTAGAAACAAAAACTGGACTTCTGTCCATTCAGTTAATCATATCATCTTTCACAGTTGGAATTTTCAGGCAATTATAATAATTATTGGAACCTCAACATTGAAGTGTTGTGTGATTGAGATGTGGGTTGTGAGCATGTGTGTGGACACAGTGGTGGGGAAGAGAAAGTTGGGCTGTGGTTGCTTTGGTTGTCAGACACTAAATGATGCTTAAATTAAATGGAGAGAGAATCTGGCATTAGAGAGGGGTCTGGGCTTGGGGTCCCAGCTGGCAAACCCTCCAGGGGCTCAGAGGTGCCACAGTGAAGCAACTTCCAGCAGACCCAGACCCTGGTCCCTGAGGGAGGCGGGAAAGGAAGAAAGTGGGTGAAGGAGCAGGACAGGTAGACTACGAAAGGAAACCCATCTCTGCTGAATCACACCCGACCTCATCTCCTCTGTTACGTCTCCGTTCTATCTATCAAACTATTTAAGGAGCATCTTTCATATAATTAATGCTAACTATTAAACTGCAACATTGAAGGAGCAATTGCTTAATTCTGAGGAAAATTTAAATTTATCACCAGCACCCATGATGAAATGAATACCAAAGAGAAGGAGAGAAAACCCAGCAGAAGATAAATAGAAAGCCAAGTGGGATATTGACTTGATCCTTCTCCAGTGCAGGGTAATTTGGCTTCTAAAGTGAGTTAGATCATAATAAATTAAATTTAGATTTTTGCACATCAGTTAAATAACTCCCAAGACAGAATTCCAGTGAGAGGAAGAGGTGATAATACATGGAGGAAATATTAAAATGAAGATCTTATCTAATAATCCATAATTGATGTGCTGTCCCTAGGGGAGGGAAGAGAATTTTCCAGCTCTTTCCTTTGCCGTGAGCCCCAGCAAGTGAAGGGCTGGCTTGACCCTCCTTCTCTGTTCCAGCTTGTCCTGCAGCGGGGGAAGTCTGTTACCAATAGTGATCTTTGGTCCGGACCATTCAGTCATTGTGGGTAGGACTTACATTAGTATGTGGAGGTCAACAGGGATTGTGCTGTGACTCCTTCCTATCCTGATTGGCCTTTAGAAACATAAGGTCACTTCATAGCTGGCTAGACAACAGAAGGATTCAGGGTAAGCAGATAGTTCTGTATTTGGGGGGCTAGCTGGCAGGGGGCAAAAGTGACCCTGTGGATGGATAGGACATCTAGTGACATGGAAGGAACGCAGTATTGAAGTGAGAAGTCAAACTCACTATTTCTGTGATCTTGAGTTTTACCATGTGTGAAATGATAACAGCATGACAGGCCTCCCTACTTCACAGAGGTGAGAAAAATGAGATATCCAAGAGAAAACGCCTTGCAGATTATAAACGATTCTCTCTGGCCTGTTTGCTGTTGCCTTTCAGTTGTTATACTTTTCATTTCTAAAATCTACCTGGCCAAATTTGGTTGGTTTGTTTGCCTTTTGCTAATTTTCATTCCGCATTTAAAACATTTTATCTGTCGTTATGCTTCATTCTGGATCTGGTCATTCATGTAGTTGAAATCCTTGGAGGATCTAAATCTGTTATTTATAGTTTCCACTGATTCTTGTGGAGACTTGCTTCTTTGCATGTCTGGCAATGTTTTGTTGTGATTTCATCTTTTGGTGAGCTTTGTGGGAATTCTGGGGGCCCAAATTGGAGATTCTCCTCCAGATAGGATTTACATTTGCTGCTTCTGGGAACCAGGGCTCCAACTGGATTGGACCACTTTCTTCCTTTCTTGGGCTTGGCTATAGAAGATTCCGATTCAGCATTTCTGCCTTTTGGTAACCGAGGTTTAATTTCTTAGTGACTTTCCCCTTGGGGCAGCCTCACCGTTTGTCCTTACTTACCATCCTTCTACTCCAGTTCTAGCCTCACCCCTCCTCTTACAGAGAGGACTTTCCTTCTAAAAAGCCCGCAATGCATCAAAATCCATGTAGGCTCTACCTGTCCTCTAGCACAAAGGGTTCCCTGGGAGTATGTGGTCTGACATGAAGCCAGCAGCTGAAGCTCCCAGCTAATAGAAATCGGGGCACCCAAGTGGTGTTAAGGAGCTGGAGTCTGTGGCCCCAGAAACAGCCAGGATGGCTGGAGGTGAGAACTTAGGGCCCCATGGCTATTCAGAAACTGGGTCTGTTGAAAAGAGGGGAGGTAGTACAGGACTTGAGACAGTTCTGTGGGTCACTATGAAAGTTTTGGGACAGACTATGTTATGGTCCCTTATTTTACTTGTAAGAAACACAGTCAACAGCATCCTTTCTGGTTCACCATGCAAATTTCAATTTGCTTGGCTTATTAGTGTTGCTGGGAAGGCTTCGTTTGTTTCCGTCCACACAGGTTTTATGTTTTTAGATTTTTGTGCATCTCAATGCTTTTGTAAAGATCCATGTACCAGTGGTGTGACCTTGGGCCAGTCGGTTATGTTCCCTGTGCCTCAGTTTTCTTATTCGAAAACTGTGGATACTGTTTTATATGGCCTTGATTTGGGGCACCGCTCATTCATTACTTCCCTATGAGGTTCCAAAGCAACAATGATGGTTAATTTTATATGTCAACTTGGCTGGGCCACAGAGCCCAGATATTTGGTCAAACGTTATTCTGGATCTTTCTATGAAGTTTTTTTGGATGAGATTAACATTTAAATTGGTGGAATTGGAGTAAAGCAGATTAAGCTCCATAATATAGATGGGCCTCGTCCAAGCCGTTGAAGACCGTATGAAAACAAAGACTGGCTACCCCCAAGCAAGAAGGAATTCTGCCGGCAGACTGCCTTTGGACTCAGAGTGCAACTGGTCCCTGGGTCTCTAGCCAGTGACCTATTTTGTGGATCTGGGCTTGTACCACCTCAATCACAATGAGCCAATTCTTAAAATCTGCATCTCTTTCTCTCTCTCAATTTCTGTGTGTACATATACACACGTGTGTGCATGTGTGCATACCCTGTTAGTACTGTTTCTCTGTAAAATGCAGACCAGTATAGGAACACATAAAAAACAGCAAACAAATGAGAAACAAATATTACTTTTACTGATTTCATTGCTTTATGTAAGGAAGACCTTCTAACTCTAAGGCAAAGCTTTTGGTAAAAGCTGAATTGAAGAGTATGGAATTGCCTGAAGATGAAGTGGGGCTTCCTGTATCCCCACTTTAAATCTAGACTGAGGGACCAGCACACTCAGAACAACTGCAGGGGTGACAGGAGGCTTGTGGCTAGACAATTTGTTCCTAAGAAAATAAAATCTGGTGTAGATCCTGGCACAGCCAGGATAGGAGAGAGAGTATGGGCCCTGCTGGGAGGTTTTTTATGTGTTCCTATATTGGTCTGCGTTTTACAGAGAAACAGTACTAACAGGGTACGCACACATGCACACACGTGTGTATATACACACAGAAATTGAGAGAGAGAAAGAAAGATGCAGATTTTAAGAATTGGCTCATTGTGATTGAGGCGGTACAAGTCCAAAATCCACAAAATAGGTCACTGGCTAGAGACTCAGGGACAAGCCCGGTGTGTGCCTTCCTACATAGGAAGCAGTGGCGTGGGACTGCCCCAGACAGGGGACATGAAGACCAGAGAGAGGGATGGCCATGGCTGTGCCACACAGGAGTCCTGCCCACCAGCAAAACGCATGTGGCTCCCACCAGGGCGATCGTCTCCTCCCAGCAGGGTCCTAGGTGGGGTTGAGGATACTCTCTCTCCTATCCTGGCTATGCCAGGATCTACACCAGATTTTATTTTCTTAGGAAAGAATTCTTCCATGGAGAAATGATGAAGGTGAAGAGAGAAGGGTTCTCTCCCAAGAAAACTAAATGTGATGTATATGTTGGCACATAAGTGTCTGGTGAGCGGCAGGCATTACCATAGGCTCTGCATTTTCACAGAAGAGCTGCTGTCGGTGAAACATGGATATAAAAGTTAGCCCACGTGGTGGACAATCTCCCCTCTCATAAGTTATGCACAAGAGAGTTTCTGCAATGCCTGAATTCCTTGATGAACCATCTGACTTCAGTTGGTCTAGAACACCTGGACCCTTGGCCACATGTTTTACCCTCCTCTGTGTTCATTTTGCTTAGTTGCAAGTCTCATAGGTTGTTACCAGGGGTTGGAAGACCTGGGAGACACCATGGTTGCCTAAACTATCTGAAGGCTATGATGGAGAAAGATTAGACTAGTACTGAACATCTGTAAGGATATAACCCTAGAAGAGAGTACCAGGAAACAGATTCTTGTTTTGGGAATTATAGTTCTTCTAGGTTGGAGCAGGCTACTTGGGACCTCTATGTCAGTGGCTAGACCCTGGAGGGATGCCCACTGGGAGGTGGGATGTTAGGCTTCCAACACTGGATGGAGAGAGGAATTCTATCATCTTTAAATGTATTGTATCATTTCTTCAGTCCTGACCTTCTCTGTTGGCTGGGCCACCTGCCTGCAGGAACCTGCCTGGCCTTGCTCTGGCTGTTAGGAACAGAGCAAGGCCAGGGAAGGGGAGGAGGAGGGGCTGCCCAGCAAAGAGAGTGACACTGCAGACACCCCCTGAAGGAGGAAAAGCCCCACAGCAAAGAAAGAACATTGGTGGAAAATACAGATAGTTGAGTCTTTGAAGACGGCAGCAAGGCTGGGATGAGGCTGCACCACGTAATGGAAAAAGCTCCGAGCTGGAGTTCACACTGCCTGGGTTCAAATCCCAGCACTAGCTCTGATGAGGGGAGTGACATTGGGCACCATACTTGCTTTCTCTGTGCCTCAGTTTTCCCAATTATAAAATGATAATATTGTCATCTATCATTGTGAAGATAAATGTCAATATTTATGACACATATAAGTAAGTACCTCTCACCGTGATAGATGATATAGTATAGGGCAAGTCTGAGAAGTTCTATTAAGTATCACACGGTTCAGGATAGGTTAGGATCTTTACCAAGGGGTAGAATGTTTCTTAATTTAAATGTGAGAAAGAGAACTGGGATGATAAGAGAACTAGTCGTACCAAACTAGAGAAAAAAGTGTGTGTGGGGGGGAGGGAGACAAATATGTAGATAGAAGATAGAGGCAGTTTCAAAACCCAGCAGAAGGGGTTTTGATACCATGATTTCAGAGCCAACTAATCAGCTTGAAATAAGAGAAACAGGCCCGGAGAAGGAAAGAGGAAAGGAGATATGCGATTTCTCCCGGAAGCATGGTGGGAGGAGAGAAATTAAGCAACTTAACAGATGTGCTATGGAGCTTTAGTTTTTGATGCCAGATTATTTCAGCAGTAGTCTTGGCCAGGGGTTCAGCAGCCTTAACAAGACAGTTTCTATTTAGAGGATTATGTCTTAGCCTTCCTGTGCATGGCTTATTTCACTTAGCATAATGTCCTCTGGGTTCATCCGTGTTGTCACAAATGGCAGAATTTCCTGCTTCTTTAAGGCCCAGTAAAGATCTCACTTATATGTGGAATTTAAAATAGTCAAACTCAAAGAAGTAAAGGGTAGAATGGTGGTTACCAGATGCTGGGGCTGGGGAGTACATGAGGAGATACTGGCCAAAGGGTACAAAGTTTCAGTTAGGGAGGAAGAATAATTATAATTAATAATCATATATTATATATTTCAAAATTGCTAAAAGAGAATTTTGAATGTGCTCACCACAAATGATAAGTATTTGGGGAGACGGACATATTAACTAATCTGATTTGCTCATTCCACGATGTATACATATAATAAATATGACACTGTACCCCATTAAGTATATACAATTATTGTTAGTTAATCAGAAATCTAAAGGTAGGATTTATGTCTGTTTTCTATTCGTGGCATCCTATTTAACTTGTGAAGCACATTCCCTTTGGACTGAATAATTCTGGTTGGAAAGTGATGTGGAGGCTTGCTGGTGAGGGCCCTAGAGGAGAGGGCACAGTGACCGGATGGAGCCCTTTGGGTGCACCTGAATTTTTCTTGCTTCTGAAGGAAGAAGCACTTCCTATGCTGGGAAGGTGTATGGAGGTGAAAGTGTGTGTTCAGAAGCACTGGATGTTCGCATGAGCTGGGAAGCAGGCTCCGTGCAGTCAGGGAGGGGGCCTGTGTGCTGTGATTGGGTGGCTAGGACACCCCACATGGTGTCCTGCCATGCGCTTTGGACTCTCGGAAGCTGGATGTGGGGACCAATGGGTTGAAGAGCTCAAAAGCCAACCCCCAGTATGACTGGAAGTGCCGGGCAAAGTCAGTGCCCTTCAGAAGCCTAAGGAGGCTCATGGCAACTATTCTCAGGACAGCAAGGAAGAGTGGCTGCCATTCCTACATGTGCTCCATCCCCCCTGACACAAGCTTTCTACGGGTCCTCCAGGGGGACTTCCTCCACCCACTGACCCTCAGTAGAGGGGACACTCATTTGGTTTCTGTCTGTGGCATTGGGAGACTCAGAGAGGATTAAATTAGCATTTCTATCAGCTGGTGACCTTGGGCAAGCCACTTAACCTCTCTGAGCTGTCCCTCAACAAAGATGGGGGTCATGTAAGGATTCTGTGATATACATGTGCAAGCTGCTGTGTAAGATAAAAAGTGCTATCCAAATGTTAGTGTTACCATTTTAAGCTCACCTTCACCATTGTTTAAGATACTCTGATTATCACTGTAGAAAAGCCAAGCCAATAAGGCTGTTGCCCTCAGTGGGTCTCAGTCCAGCAAACTGTGAATGAGCTCCAAGCACCTAACAGTGTAACAGGTGCAGTCTCCTCCAAGGACATCCTCAGCAGACTGTTCATACTATTTCTCTTGCCAGCCAGGCTGCTGCTTTGGCTCTCTGGGGTCCAAATTCCAGGTGGGTTATCACAGTAGAGTTCTTAGTGCTCCAAGAAGGCAGTGCCTGCCAGGGATGCTAGGGGTGCCCAGATGCCCTGTTGGATGGTAATAGATAGGCAGGCTGAGAAACCACAAACTTTGTGCCCTCTTGGCCCTGAGCCTCTATTTGGCATGAATAGAGTATGGGGTTGAGGCCACGAGGTTGATGACATCCACTCTCCAAGCCCCTCCATGTGTTATCATGGATGCCTGCCCCTCTACTTGTCACCCAGCAGGTTCCCAATTCAGGAGTCCCTCCCCACTAGGTTAGATTACTGTGGTCACTTCCCAACAGGCCTCCTTGTACTAGCTGCTTTTCCTTCACTCTGTCCTACATGTGTGATCAGATGTTTTCCCATTATCTTCTTCATACAGACTCAGCTGCATTCTGGAGTTTTCTTGTACCTGTGCCCTCTTTGCAGTTCTTAGTCCAGCCTCACATTCCTGAGCTAGCTATTCCGCCCTGCACAGACCTTCTTTCTCTGGATCTTCCTCTGCACCTTCTTGCCTATTTAATTTGATATGTCGACTTGACTGGTCCACAGGGTGCCCAGATATTTGGTCAAATGTTATTTTGGTTTTGCCTGTGAAGATGCTTCTGGATGAGATTAACATTTGAATTAGCAGGCTGAGTAAAGCAGATTGTGTCCCCCGTTGTGATGCACCCCATCCAATTCACTGAAGGTGGCCTGAATAGAACAAGAAAGCTAAGCAGGAACTCCTCCTGCCTGACTGCCTTTGAGCGGGAACACTGCTTTTCTCCTGCCTTCAGACTCAAACAGAAGCATTACCCTTGCTGGGTCTCCATTAGGACCCCACAGATCTTGGGACTTGGAAGCTCCCATAATCATGTGAGCCAGTTCCTTAGGATAAATCTCTTTCCATATAAACTTTTATAAACTATACATATAAAAGTGTATACAGAAAAGTTAGGCAGTTTTGTCCTTGTGGGAACATCATAGAGTGAGTGCACTTACACAAGCCTAGAAGGCATTGCCAACCACACACCCAGGCCATATGGTATGGCCTATTACTCCTAGGCTGCACACATGTACAGCAGGTTACTGAGCTGAATATTGCAGGCAGTTGACGATGGCAAGTATTTATGCATCTAAACATATCTGAACATAAAAAGGCTATAGTAAAAATACAGTGTTTAATCTTATGGGATCAGTTTCATATTCAATGCATTGTTGATGAAAACGTTGTTATGTAGCACTTGATTGTACATACACACACACACACGTATACACACATTATATGGGTTCTGTTTCTCTAGAGAACTCTGACTAATATCCTGCCTTCTATCTGGCTTTTCACTACACACTTATTTCCCCTCTCTCTCTTCCTTTATGCAAAATAAGATCCCTGCTCATCTTTCAGGATCTAACTTACTTGACATCATATTTAAGATTTGGGAGCAGAGGACATCCAAGAGGCTGTCGTCTGCTCCCGTCACTGCTCTGTGCTTCCACAGCACTGTCATTGAGCTTATGTAATTGAACTCACCTTGTGGTGTGTTACAGGTATGTCCGCACACGTCTCTCTGCAACATCACAGCTCAAGGGCGGGGCCCTTCCATCTCCACTTCTCTCCTCCCTAGCTTAGGGCACTGGAAGGCTGACAAGGTATTGAGAGAACTGCAATGAATTAAGTTGGAAACAAGCCAGTGGGAGACAGCTCGTGGCCCTTCCTAAGAAGATGAGATTTCAAGGTTGCTGTGGGGTGATGTTCCAAGCAGAGGTGACAGCTATCAGCATGTGACATTGTATAGCACAAGCTGGGGGTTTCACACCCTCACTCAAATTCCCCCTAGCATGTTCTATAGCAGCAGTATCACAGAGCATTAATAAAATCAATTATTGGATAAAAATCTCTGGTCTCCAAAGCTTCATTTTGTGCTATTAGCAGGAGAATGCTGTTTCAAAAGGAGATAACAAAGAGGAAGAAAGATCAATTACTGGATAAGCTCATGGCAGTGCCTGAGATGAACGTGCAGATGGGCGAACCCCTCCCACCCGCCGTGTGGGCCAAGTGTCTGCACTGCTGTCTGCTCAGCCTCCCCTGGCCATCCCGGTCAGCTTCCCCTAGTGCAAGAAGTGCCTTCTGCTCAGTGGTGGGATGGGCAGCTCTCAGCTCAGCTCCCTTGGTACCCAGGCAGCTTGAGACACTTGCATGACCACTGGGGTCAGTAACATCTCATTGTAAGGGATGTTGGCAGCCCCAGCCACAAGGTTCCAGGTCAGAAATGGATCAGCGAGTTTTTCCTAGAGACAAAGCATCTTATGATTCAGATGAGTCTGAACGGTGTGAGCTCTTTTGGGTATCAGCTGGCTCTTCCCTAGGGTTGAAGTGTATCAGAAACATGTAACATGGATTGAGAGGTGGTCTCCAAATATAAGCATTGATCTTGCCAAGGCCTTGAAGCCCACACCTCCTGCTGGCTGTGTGGACAGTCTGTTGGCTATGGAGCTGATGTGGGTGAGGTGGACCTGGACCCAGACCTGACAGCCTGGACTCTGTCTGGGAGGCATCCCATCACTTCCTCTGCTGGAGGGCCCAGGAGACAGAGCTCTGCTTTGTGCTCTGCCATGTTCCACCTGTGCCACCTCCTAATCTCTCTAGACCGCATCCTTCCTACGCATCTCAGAGGGTTTGGTGAGGTTGAATGAGATCATGAATACAGAAAGCACCTTGCACATTCTGAAGTGCTGCGTCCGTGTATAGTGAGGGTTATTACTCTCTCCTCCACTGATGCTTCTAAAAATAATCAGATTCCCAGGTTAGCAGGGGGAAGGGAACACTCAGGATATCTAGGGGGTAGCACACCCTGCTAGATGGACCATCTCTTTCCTGTTCCTGCCTTTCCTTTAGGGAAGCGGGAGAGAATGACACCTGTGCACCTACTCTGTGCCAACTTCTGGGCCAGCACTTTTAGGCCAGCTGTTCTCAGATTGCCCTGTAGAGAGGTCCTCTGGGCTCGGGAAACTGGAATTCAAATCCTAGTCCTGCTGCTTCCAAATTTTGGGATCTTGGACAAGGTACTTACCTCTGGAAGCGCTTTCCCTCTGTAGAATGTGCTTTATCCATCTCCATGGGCTCCCTAAGGTGGAGCAGCCGTTCCTGCCACTCTGTCTGGTGCTGTTGAAGGGGCTTTGCTAATGTGCTGACTCTGTCCCCATCTTTGAGCCATGCCATGCCACAACAAGCCTGGTCTCTGGGATGGGGGACTGAGAGGCTGATAGGGCCAGCGCAGTGCAAGCCTTTCTCATGGACTTCCCATCCCTGTCTCGCAGCCTTCCGATGCTGACTGGGATGACCTGTGGGACCAATTTGATGAGCGACGATATCTGAATGCCAGAAAGTGGCGCGTTGGTGAGGACCCCTACAAGCTGTATGCGTTCAACCAGCGGGAGAGTGAGCGGACCCCCAGCAACCGGGCTGTCCCTGACACTCGCCATTCAAGGTATTTCCTCCTCCCCCCACTGCATCTCACACCCCTCCCTGCAGCCTTCAGAGGTCAGCAGCAGGCTTGATTTGGTGGTCTACCAGGACCCAGTACTGAGAACTGGGGGTGGGCAAACCATCTGTTACCCGTGAGATATGGAAAACAGTCACCCTGTCAATGCTGCTTCCTGCTTAGTCTCAAGAGCCAGGCCAAAGCTCCTCACTTTCCACTGGGGGGTGGGAGAGGATGGGTGGTCCCGTCACCTGTACTTGCCTCCTCACTGGGGGTTACCACAGGTGGCACTTGCCAGAAGCTCCTGGAACACTAAAAACGCTATAGCCAAAGCTTGTTTATGCCTGGATGTGTCCCACACCTGGGGGAAGGCAGGATGGGTGGACCCTGGGAAGTCAGGTGGGTGGTCTCTTCTGTCCCTGGGAGAGACCCTTCCTGTGCCAGCCCCTGCACATTTTGCCATATGAGTAGAGAAAGCTGAGGGGGCTGCCTTGGTTCTGCTGTCTGCCTTCAGAGGGGCACACTCACTCAGCCTCAGTTCTGCCAGCTGTTCCTTGATCGGGCCACACCTCCAGTGGCTTACAGAGATCAGTCTTGATCCTATGTATAAAGCTTTATGTCTCTGCAAAAAGAGGCTTTGTGAAGACACTTGGCCTCTTGACCTTCCATTTCAAGAGTCATGGTTTCTGGGGGGGAGGGCTGGTGAGCAGATCAGTCTCAAACTCAGCTTGGGGGCCCAGAGGTGCCAAAAACCTACTTGGTGTTTCCTATCTGCTGCAGGAAATTAACTTGTAACTGGCCCCAGATAGCAGGCTGGCATGCCGGGGGGAGGATTTGAAGATGATGTTACATTGAGAAGCTTGCTGTGATCCTTTGGGTCCATGGTCCCCTCATGATGGACAGGCGGGGTGAGAATTTTCATGGCCTATGAGGCTGATGACACTGGTGGTTCTTCAGTTGGACTATGTGAAGGCTAGTGGGCTCAGTTTTCTCATCTAGGATGCACAACTCAGAAACTTGTCTAACACAGCCTGTTTCCCATGGGGGAGCTTGAGCATTAATCACTATTATTACTAAAAGAAGCTGGTGTCTTGGTTTCCCTGTGAGTACAGCGAGGGGGATAAACTGGGTGATATTATGGCCTCCCCTAACTCTGACAGCCTCCAGAATAAACTCCCACAACACTCCCTGTTAGCCACAGTGCCAGGTAGTCCCCTTCAGCTAGAGTCCCAGGGCTGGGCTGTACCTACTCCCGTCTGCTGGCTTGAAAGCTTCTCAGTGTTAGAGTCCTATATTATTCCTATTTAAATTCCCCAGCACTTATCCTGATCCTTGGTGTCTGAGAGAATTTTATTTAAATATTAGCTTCTTGTATTTCCCTGAGTAGAAATGAGAGGGAGAAAGGGATGAGATAGGAGTCTGAGAAGCCCCCTGGGTCTCGGGTGAGTGGTCCCTCCCTTGATCTGAGTCCAGATGCTGAGGCCCTCCAGAGGGGCAGGGAGACACCTCCTAGCTGGAAAAGTGGCTGCATCTGGGTAAGAGCCTTTAAGAGAAACTTGTGGCTGCCCTCACCTGCAGAAAGGAGGCACCAAGGAATTCTCTGGGCAGGCGGGCACCTGGGGATGCCCTGAGCAGGACCAGTTTTTGTACTTGCCCTTTTCTACTATCGATCTAGAGGCACAAAGGAGGGTTTTACAAGGGTGGGGCATATGTGCTGGTAGTGGATGGAGACTGAGCCCGTTCCCAAGGAGCCCAGCCCACGAGGTCCAGTTCCGGGCTTTGTTCCTAACCCAGGCATTTCATCTGTAAAGAAAGTGAGATCTGTTGGGTTTGCAGCAAGAAGAGAAGAGAGGATTTAGACACCCTTTGGGAAGACAAAAAGGGAATGTGTATCAGCCATATGTCTGCCTCAGGGCACCAACTGAGCCCTGTGAGAAATGGGATTGTGTTACTCAGAGAATTTCAGGCTTAAGGGACTTCTGAATGTTCGGGAAGAGGAAAGGTGGGAGGGTGGGGGGGGGTGTTGAGAATGAGGCCAGGCAGCACCTGGGACCAGTAGCTGACTTGGGGGTCTTGTATACCTACGTGGGCTAGCCTGATGACGGCCACCAGTTGATCGGCTGTCGCCACAGTGACTTTGGCAGAGTGCCAACCTCATACTCCAGACTGCCAGCAAAGCCCTGTGTTCTTCCCTCACATGGGCCCTGCTGGGTGGAGACATCTGTCTGTAGGGTGCCCCACTCCCAGCCCTTGATTCCCAGGGAAACCCTAATTGTGAGGTTGGGCTCACCAGCTAGGTCTTTAGTTCTTTCACAATCCTGGTCTTCTTGCTGCATCTAGACTTCATCCTGATGCAATGCCTGGGGCTTGCCTGGCCAGGCTGACAGAGCCCTGGGGCTCACTTTGGCCTCTGCTGAACCAGTTACGGCTGCAGTGACCTGCATCTTATGGACTGGGGATTCTTCAGCTCCACGACCTCTTTGGCTGGATGACACTGGTGCAGGGATGTCTCATGCACCATGGGATGTCTAGCAGCATCCCTGCTCCTACCCATTCGATGCCAGTAGCACCCCTGCCAAAGTATGACAACCAAAAATGTCTCCTAACATTGCCGTATGTCCCCTGGGGAGCAAAAACTCAGTGAGGATCACTGCCCTCCTTTTTACCTAAATTCTCAGAAATGAAACAAGAATATGCATTGTCAACTCTGTCGCAAGCCACAGGATGTGTTCAGGCCTTGTCTGTAAAGCACAGGGAGGCAGAAGGTAGCACAGGCCAAGGGTTCAGGTCATGGTCTGTGGGATCAGACTGCCCTGTCTCTAATCCATCCTGTCTGCTGTGGACTAGCTGAGTGAACTCAGTAGGTGCCTTGCTTCTTGGTGCCTGTTGTCTCTTTTGAAAACAATGATAAAAAATAGCAATACTGATCCTACCTAATTCTGTTTTTATAAGGATCAAAATGTAAAGTATTTATCTACTCCATAGCAAATAGTTTAAAAATTTCAGATGTTGCTGCTATCACAGGGAATGTGGGCAGGCTGATGGCAGGGCATATATTAGACAGGGAGGTCTCGGCTAAATAGGTAAAGGTGCTCAGGGAAGAGACACCACCAAACCCCAGAGTGAGAAAGCAGCTGTATCCCAAGTACAAGGAACAGGCATTATGAAGATCACTTATATTGTCAGGCATTGTGGGTAGGGGAGAGAGCAGAAGTAGGTTTCAAGGTCAGGTTCAATGCCAGAGAAATCCTAGTGAGTGGTGTCGTACCCCTGGGGCTGTGGGATGCTGGCTATGAGGCTCAGCCTTAGCAGTTCTCAGTCCAGGCTTCTTACAAGAATCACTTGCGAATTTTGAAAAAATGCTGAGACTCAGACTCCAACCAGCTGAAAGATTCTAAGCTCTCCAGTGATTCTAGTGAGCACCCAGCTTGGAGAACCATTGCTCTAGGCAAGTGCTCTCAAACTTAAATAGACAAACAGATCACTCAAGGATCTTGTTAAATTCTGACTCAGTATGTCTGGGGTGGGGCCCAACAGTCTGCATTTCCAACAAGTTCCTGGGTGATGCCAACGCCCACTGGTCCACAGATCGCACATTGAACAGCAAGGGCTTAGAACAGCCTTTTTTCAAAGTCTGGTTCCTTAAGCCGGCAGACCAGCAGCGGCAGCATCACTTGAGAACTTGTCAGAAATTGAAATTCTTGGGCCTCACCCAGAAATATTGGATGAGAAACTCTAAGGATGGAGCCTAGAAATCTGTGACATGGCCTGCTCAGGCTTGGAAACCACAAAGCATCAGCTTTCTCATGTGGCTTGTTTTTATGGACCAGAAGAACTTCCCAGGGGTGTTGGCCCAGCTAAAAGGCTTAGGGTTTAAGTGGAGTGCAGAGGCCTTGGAATAAGGCCACCTAACTGCCCACATGCTAAACCCCTCTTCCTCTGTCCAGGTGACACAACTTCTGACTCAGACCCGGCAGAGACCTTGGCCTCTCTTGTCCCTTCTCGTTCCTCCCTCTCCTCCCAGTTCCTTCATCCCCAGCATCCATGCCCTGCTATCCTCCAGGAGTTGGCATCACCTCGATCAGGAAGCCTCTACTGTAGGACACTCCTGACTCTGTGGCCATTGGCCTACACTGGACTCCCAGATCCTTTGTGGGACCCAACCCTGTGGACACAGACTTTGCTCCCACTGTCTGGGCTGCCTTTGTATTCCCAGCAGGTCTTGCAGCTAAGGCCCTAGGGTCACAGCATCAGTTGCCCTCTAGGAGAGTAGCGTGAACATCTACTACAATGTCTGGCCTCTATAGGAATTCAGTAAATGTTTATTGAACAAATAAAAGGGAGGATAAAAAAGGCAATTGACCACTCTCTCCACCTGTCCCCTTCTTGTTGTCCTCCCATCCCCAGAGGCCTCCTATGGGCAATCGGGAGAGCAGACGCAGAGTTAAAGGAAAAAGGCTTTTTCCCTTGAAGAGGTCTCATTACTGAGAAGGAAGACTGAAGACACGCCGTGTGGGAGGGGTCTGAGCTTATTAAATTTGCTTCCAATTTTCTTACCACAGTAATTGGATTCTGATTTATAGGATGCGTTAGGACAGCGCCTGAAACAGGGAACTATTAGCTGAGCATTAGAGCAAGTGCTGCCAGGAGGGTGGGTGCTGGGGTGAATTGCCCAGTAATCTGAAGATGCCACGGGCAGGGAAGGAAGGAGGAGGCTGCAGAGGTCTTCGCCCAGCCGACAGCAGGCTTTCGCCCAGCAGGCCACTGTGCTGATGGAGTTCCGGGTACACTGGCAAGGCCAAGGCCGGGCATCACGTGGTAAAGGAAGCCCGGAGAGCGGCCATTTTTCTCTTGGTGCTTCACCCTGTGGAGTCCAAGGTATTTGTGGAAGGCAGTCCAATCTGCCAGTCCTGTCTGGAGTGCGGGGTTACAGAGGTGAGGGATGGAAGAAGCTAAAAGGGACACAGCTTTGAGCTCCCCTTTCCCAGGCTTTACAGGGCACGGGGTGGGCAGTGAGTAATTCCACACCTAGTGTGGTTCCGAAAGTAAGTTCTACAGCTTCGGAGGGATCCCACACACAGTCACGCTCGGGCCCACCCCACCCTCATGTGCATCTGATGTGATTTTTCACACTCAAGATGAAAGCCTGCTGTCGGCCGCCTGCAGACACGTGTGTCTCTGCTGTGACTTGGTCCCCTTGTCACTGGTGTCAGGCCACGTGAGAGGAGTGGAGATGAGGAGCACAGCAGCCCTTCAGCACATCCCCGCTCCTCTCTTAGCTTCGTTTTCTCTGTGAAATAAGGGTGTAGGGTTAGATAACATCCAAGTGTTGGTGTCTGTGTGTCACCACACAAATGGTGGATGAGCATGCTCCTTCATGGGGTCTCATCCCAGGTATACACACATCTATACCAGGTGCCACCAGCCCACCTCTGTTGAACAAAACACTGGGCTTGCCTTGGGGCAACCTAATTCTGCCCTCTTAAGCTGACAATTGTGTTAACTCAATGACAGGCCTCATTTCTAGGTCCTATGAAGGTACAAGGATGAATGAGATGTGGCCATGTGTATCAGAGGTAGGAGGTAGGTGATGTGCCCCAATAATGACTTCAACATAAGTAGGAGATGACTTCTAGCTGGGGTGAGTTGGAGAAGATTTCCCAGAGGAGTCCTGCTGTTTAAATATATAAAGCACTAGCTAGGTCTACACATGGTCCTTATTTTCCAGTGGCCCCACTCCCTACCCTATCACCACATTCTAGTGACAACAGCTAGATTTGGCATTATCTAAGTGGTACACGAAACTCCTGGCAGGCAGCAACCATCAAATAGAGACAGGCCCCTTGAGGAAGGGGAAAATATTTTGATGAATCAAATGTATATTTTTGCTGTTGTTTGGCAGCGCCTATTATGGGATTGTGTTGATTTCAGAGAGCAGGTGGCAGAGTGGACTGAGCCCGTGGGCCATGGCGTGGGCTGGGAGGGGTTAGAGCTAGGGAAGCCTCGCTGGGTCACCTTCACTGGCCCAGCTGCATCTGACTGTTCCGTGGGCAGACTCTCCCAGCCTTTGTCCAGTACACTAAATGGTACAGACAGTGGGATGCCCATCATTTGCCTGGAGGGAAAATTCCACACTTTGATGCATCTCACCAGGGAGACATTTTTCCTCTGCTCCTTTTCCTCCTGGGAAATGACGGGGCAGTGGGCCAGCCTCTGGTCGAACTCCTTCCTCCTGTATTTACTCGGTTGGAGTGGCTGCCGGAGATCATCATCATTTCTCTCCTTGTACTCGTCACTTAGCAGTAATGGGATAAAAATCTTTACAGCTGGAATGGCTAAGCATAAAAAATGTTCAATATTTCCTCTGAGTCAAGGCTATTGCACTAGCTCAGCACAGTGTTAGTGATTCCACATCAAGGCCAGGGGTGGGAGGGGGAAACCCATCACAGACACTTAGCTTTTGCAAACAAGTTATCCCCATCTGCGATATTCGGGACCCTCCTGTGCACCATTTTTCAGTACTGGATATAAGTCTGTTGACAGTGGTTCTGAGTATGCTTCACTCTGAACTTCAGAGTTTCAGGGAATGACCAGAGGGATTGCAGAACGTCACAGAAGTGGCTCTGCAGCAGAATTGTGCTACTGGCTCTGGGCAGCTGTTTGTGGTGCCACCTGCAGGGTATCAGGATGTGTTCTTGTCAGGGTGAGAGGAGAAAAAAGCCACCAGAACCAGGACAGCAGGTGCCTCCAGGTCAAGATTCCTGCCCCTTCCTAGCCCCGTGATTCTTTGGATGCAGAACTGGCAGCCCTTTTCTGCTGTTCTTTGAGTTTCAGGGAGATTTCTCAAAGGGGCAACTCCTCAGCCTTCAAAAGATGACTGGACAACAGCCTTTGTGGATGGGAATTCTCCAGGCAGACTGCCTTAGCTAATTTGTTGTCTCATACCTTGTTTCCTAGTGAATTTTTGCCAAATTTGACCTTGCATTGTACATTTCACTGACTCACACACTTGCTCATTCACTCAATGCGTTTATTGAGCCTGTGCCTTGTTCTGTTAGGAATGGGTCCCCATTCCGCAGGTGTCCTGGGAGCAGTTCTTCATCCCCAAACTCACTGCTGGGTTTCTAACTGAGCACCAGTGTGAGGCTGCAGAGACTTGAGCAGAGCAGCAACACTAGCTGGTTAACCCCATTCAAGATCAGAGAGGTTAGGGGACTTGTCCGAGGTCACACAGCTAGTCCATGCTTGCTGAAGCTCAAAATTAAAATTTCAGATGCTGGGTCCATATACTTTATTTTTTTCTGTCACAAACATAAAACCATTATTATGTTCAAGTTCCCTGTGTGAGTGAGAGCGTGCGTGTGTGTGTGTGTGTGTGTGTGTGTGTGTGTTTGGCTTGTGATTTGGGGCAAGAAGAGGTGATGCATGAAGATTCTGGGTTTCCCAGTTAAGACAGTTTGAGAATTATATTTTATCTTTGCCTAGAGGCACCACAATAACATATTTCAGTCACCCTAATGCAATAATTAGTGTCTTCTGGTGCTCTGTCCTCTGGGCTAAATCCTAATGGGCCGGTCACCCCAGCAGAGCCTTTGAAAGGTTCACAGTGGCCTTTGTTCTGGGGGCCTATTTCCCGCTCCCTTCCTGGGTTTGCCTCCCTTATTTCACATTGCCTGGGGGACGAGGCAGTGGGAAGAGGTGCTGAGAGATGTGTAGAAGGAAGGTCAGTGCCCAGGATGGGAAACTGATTTGGATTAATCATCTGTCACAAGGAACTCATTCTGCAAATTGTTGAGTCCAAGGCTGTCTGGGGGTATTACCAGTAAAAAAGCAGACTGCAAGTTTGTCCCCATGGAACTTAGATTCTCCCAGTGACTCCCTAGGTCAGCAGTTCTCAACCTGTGGGTCACGACCCCTTTGGGGGTCTCCTGCATATTAGGCATTTACATTACAATTCATGACAGTAGCAAAATTACAGTTATGAAGTAGCGATGAAAATAATTTTATGGTTGGGGTCACCGCAACATGAGGAGCTGTATTAAAGGGTCACGGCATTAGGAAAGTTGAGAACCACTGCCCTAGGTGGACAAGTGGCAACAAGCTCACTGCCCACCCCAGGCCACAAGTCCATCCGCACACAGAGCTTACTTCCCAGAGGAGGCGTGCCCCTGAGGCCAGCCTTGAGAGCAAGATTTCAGTAACAGGCATAGCAATGTGGCATCGGGTTTCCCTCTTCTGAATTATCTGGGAAGAAGGTTGAGGAGGGGTCCCCAGATTTGCACTCCACATCCTGGAGATGTTCTCATCAGTGCTGTGGTGAGTCCCGAGGGCTGGAGAAGACAGCGTTGCCGGGTTCAGCTGCAGCTCTTGCCTATTCTATGGGCTGTATTGAATTCTTCCAGTTTAGTGGCCTTTGAAATCTTCCTGCAAGACCCAAATCTGCCCCCAGGCCAGGATCTCGCTTCATCTTTTCTTAAGTAAACTTTTACTGAAATACAACATGATGCAGAAGAGTGCACACCTCCTACAGGTGCACCTGGAAGAAATTTCACAAAGAGAACACACTCGTGTTTCCACATTAAGATGTGCATCAAGAAAAAGGTTATCCGTTTGCCAGAAGCCACCCTGTGCCCCTGCCCAGTCGGAATCCCCTGTGGCTATCCCGTCCTCAGATGCCGTAGACTAACATTGCCTGTTTTTGAACTTTATATAAATGGAATTACACAGTATTCACGCTTGTGTGTCTGGCTTCCCTCAAAATGATGCATGTGAAATCCAGGCACATCTTACAAGACACAGTCTGTTTATATTCATTGCTATATGGTATTCCCTTATAAGAGTAAATCATAATTTATATATCTACTGCTAATGCTTATTTGGGCTTCTGATGAATAGAGCTTCTGTGATGAGTCTTACACTCGTCTTTTGGTGAAGGTGCATGTCCGTTTCTGACGGGTTTTTCCAGCTGTCACATGTTCATTGAGGTGGGTATAGCCGAGTTCTAGTTGCTCAACGTTTTTGCGGTCAGTCACCTGCTATTGTGTGTCTTTTCCATTCTATCCTCTCTTGAGACCAAGTAGTGACATCTTATTGTGTTTTAAATTTGCGTCTCCCTGCAGATCAGTGAGGCTGCACACCCTTTCCTGAGTTTCTCGGCCGTGTGGATGCCTGCTCAAGTGTTTTGCCCCTTCTGTGCCTGCCCTTTGCCCCAGAATCAAGCGCAGACCCAGCTCTCAGTCACTCCTCATAATCTGCCTCTCTTCTGGTTGGTTTTTGGCATATATTTTTAGGCAGTATGATAACGTAAGGAGGAAAAAATAAATGGGTTGAGCATGAGAGCATGCAGGTCCTTTCTAAGATACTGCCTGACAGTGCCTTCCACTCCCTGAGTGTCTGTTTCTTCACATGCAAGACGAGAGAAGTAAGTTGGAGACGCTTATTAAGGTCACTTCCAACTGTCTGCTGGTTTGAAAATGCCTCTGCTGGTAAGAATGTGTGGGAACTGGCTCGGGACCTGAATGGGTTGGAGGTTATTTCCAGAAACATGACGCCCTCCTGTTCGGAAGCAGTGTCCTCCCCCGAGGCCCTGATTACTCCTTCCCTCACACACTCTCCTCCCTAACAAGACTCCAGGGCCCCCCAGAACAGGAGGGGGGCTGTCCTTAGAGCCATCCTTCTTTAGTGTTGCCTTCTCTGTTCCTCACGGGCCTCCCCGACCCCCTCTTGCCCTCTCAGGGTAGGTCAGCAGACCCTCCCAGCCTGAGATGCACCTGTAGGCTGGTTTGACACGTCTTTTCATTTACCCAAGAGCCCTGGATCTGCTAGATACAGTGGCAACCGAGCTGTTTGCTCTGGGCGTTGGCATTTCACGTGGATGACAGTGTGACTGCAAACAGTGGTGACCTGCTCACATTTTTTCAGTCTAGAAAAATGAGCTGGAACCCCTTTAAGCCCCCTAGTGCTTCAGAGAGCCATTGGCTCCTGCAGTGTACTGAACACATCTCTGCTGTGAAGGAGAAACAGGGCCAGTAGGATGACTTGATTCTGGGCCTAGTGCCCCAGGGCAGCCCTGGCCGGAAGGATAAGCCATGCGGAGCCCTCAGAGCAAGACGGTCATGCCTTGTTTCACACTGGCCCTTACAGACTATGTTCTCATCTCCTTCTGACGCTTCCTCAGTAGCCCTTTGGGTGAAGGGTCATTGCTGTTCCACATAGAAGGAAGCCGAGACTCCGGAGAGGTAACTGGCTGACCAGGTGGCAGGGCCAGGTCTCCTAGCCCTCTGGGCTTTGAGGTAAAACACCTCTGCCACTTACTGGCTTGTCTTTGAGCGTGCTACTCAAACACCTCAAGACTCAGTTTCTTCATCTGCATAAGGGGAACAGTAGTGGTCCTCAGGGCGAGGTGAAGTCGTTCCTACCAAATGCCGAGTGTAGTCCTCAGTATGGCTAGAGCTTTCCTCTAGTAAGCACTCAGTGACCCTTTCTTAGCTGTGGCCATGAGTGGTCAAATTAGTACTAGCCTTGGGTGTGGCATTACCATCAGGCCTCGTGAACTTTCCACTGCTCTCGGCTGCAGGCCAAAGCAGGTCTGGGAGGCAGGGCAGAGAGGTGACAGATACAGCAGGGAGACAGTGGTGAAGGGGATGAGTTTGGAGAGGTCCTGGCTCAGGACCCCACCCTCACCCCTGAGTGGGGGTGCTGTGGCTCACGGGAGTCAAGGCTGAGCTGAGAACGAGGTGGCACAGGTGGGCAGCAAGGTCTTTAGAGAGCTCCCAGCCTCAGCCTTGGCTCCTGGTGCTGAATGTTCTACTTGCCTGAATGTCAAACTTACTCTAAAAGCTGGAGAAAAAAAATAAGCGATGAGGCAATCGTGATGCCAGGTCTGGTGAAATCTGTATTTGAAAGATACTGGGGATAGAAGCCAAGGCCGGCAGAAAGAGTGATTTAGGGCTGGGGGCCAGGGAATACAAAATGCGTTTGACAGAGATGAAAAGCGCAGGAGAGGAGCCGACAGCTGTGCGGAGTTGCTGTGGGCGTGTGGCAGGCAGTGGGACAGAGCCAGGAGGGCCACGTGAAGCCATTCCTGGCTGGAAACCACCCGGGAGTATGGGGATCGATGGATAAAGGGCTCTGCTGGGGTCCCCTGGGCCCGCCAGGCAGCATCAGTGAATGCCCCTGAGGTTGTCATTGGCATGCCTGAGGCCCCCATCTCCTGGCCTGTCTGACCCTCACACTAACCCTGCAGGTGACCAGGGCAGGCCTCCTTGCATCTGTTCTCACACTGCCCCACCCCTCCCCATCTCTCCTTTTTGATTCATGCTAGACACTTTGTTTACCCTTTGCTCCAAACCTCCACCACTGAGCCTGCCTGTACCACCTTGTGAGACAACAGAGACCACCTCCTTCACTGCAAGCCAGGTCCCACTGCTCACCCTTGCACCCAAGCCCACGTCCATGGAGTCCTCTTTCTCTCTCATCCTCATCTGAGACGTCTCTTGGTCCCTGAGCTTGCTGCCTGCTCCACAGCTGCCCCCTCCCCTCCTGGGTGATTATGGCAGCCCAGGAGCCCCCCCCCCTTGTTGGCTGTGGTCTTGCTCTTACACCTGCTTCGAGAGGTTTCTGAGTACACACACAGGCCCCTCATCTGAAACTCTCACCCTGTCTCTCAGCCACACCCGGAAGACAGGCCCCCTGCCAGGCCATGGCTTATGCATGACTGTGCTGTGGGGCTCACACCTCTGCATCTGTGCTGCCCTCTCTGTTTGGGGTGCTCTTTTGCCCCTCAGGAGTCTGGGTGGAGGGTCCCCCACATCTCACCCCCGGGGCAGAGTTTGATGGCTCCTCCTACCACCAAGCTCACCTCCAAGCAACACCCAGTGCTCTGAATTGAACTGCCTGGGGCAAGGATGTTGACTATACCTGCCTCTCCCAAGCCTCACCCAGGGCCTGGCATCACAATCAGCCAAGTGAACAGAGGCCCAAAGAGCTGCTCATTGGATCAATTCTCAAACTGCTGAAAGCATCAGGGTTTGGAAATGAAGGTGCAGGAGTAGGAATGAATCCTCAGAACAGAGGGAGGAAACCAATCCATGGGAAATTTAAAACCATCTTCCCTCAACAAAGAATTCTCCATGTTCACACATAAATCCGGTGCCATAATTGGCAAGCGCTTATTGATCACACCATTCCCTTGACGTGTCGTAGGCACCTTATATATGTTCTCTCGTGACACCTCACAGCTGTGCTATGCTCCAGTTTTAGAGATGAAGAAACTGCTTGCAGTAGGTTGAGTGACTTGTCTGTAGGAATAGGAAGAGGTAGCAAAATGCCCTCTGCCCACACGAAGGCAGTGGCCTGCCTAGGAAGACAGGGGCATGGCTGTGTGGGAAGAGGAGTGACACAGGTGGCCCATGGGGCAGGCAGTGGAGGAAGTGACTTTAGCTAAACACTGCACAGCAATTGCAGGTTACACAGGCAGAGAAGGGAGGTGGCTGCCTCCTGGGGGACCATGGAGCATGTGGAGGTCAGGGCCCAGCTGAGGAGGGCAGTGGGCTGGCTGAGCAGAGCCAAAGGCCCCTGCAAGGGAAGGGGGGTCCTGAGGCTGGAGGCTCACATGGGGGAGGATGCCAACCATGGCATAACTATGGGTAACTTCTCAGGCTGGGGGAGAGAGCCACACAGTTGAAGCAGTGTGGAGGGCAGATTGCTGAGGAGAAGTGGGAGGACTGGGCAGGAAGGCAGGGTCTGCTGGCAAAATAGTCAAAAAGCTGTTGCAAGATGGCAGACAGGCACAGGTCAGGCTTGATGGGTAGCAGCACAAGTGACAGGAGGTGAGGGAAGCAGCTTGACTCAGGGATGGATTGACTGCAGGAAGGTGTGGACAGCCTTTGCTTCTTACCTATACCCCCACCTTCTGGATTGGCATGAGGGTGTGAGCCCCCTGGAGAAGAGGTATTAGACACTTGGCCTCAAATGGACCATTCCTGGGTCCTGTGTGCTGGGGAGGGCACAGCCCTGGAGTCACTGATCAAAGTCTGTAGGTCTTGCTGCTTCAGTGTAAGGAAGCTTTTCCCTCTTTAGGTAAAGGGAGGGAATGGCTCTTCTCTGACCTGTGAGCTGGGAAGTCTGAGAAATGTCATGAAATAGGTCAGGGGATATCAAGGAGGACACATCATTCTTTAGCAGGTAAGGGACAGCCCAAAGATGATTTTTCATCTTTGTAGAACCTTCCAGCATGCAGCCTTCAAGACAGAAAACAGAGAAGGGCCAACATGGAATGATGGTTTGAGAGACAGTGAGTCCAGATGATCAGCAAAGGGCTTTCTGATGGAGCTTAGGGGAGCACAGACAGGGAGCCAAGCTGTTGGGTTTACTCCCAGGCTCTACTGCTCACTGCTGGTGCCTTCACAGTGAGAGAGGAGGAATCATGGTTCCTACCCTAGAATGTTATGTAAAGCTCTGGGAAGACATAGGATTCAATAAGCACTATATATTATCACTGATGTATAATGTGATTCAAGCAGGGCTAAAATAAGATAAGACATGAAAAAGCTTTACTCCCAGACACTGAAGAACGCTTTTAAGGAAACATTTCAAAAATAAGTCTTGGTCCACCTCCACACTTTCTGGTCCCAGCTAGGCTCTGCATTCACCTTTTGAGAACTTTTTTTAATCTTTTGGTTTGTGTGCATGCACACACAACACATGCACAGGCACACACACAGCTACTGTCTGGGTGGTGCCTGGAGCCAGCTGATACAAGTCCTAGCAGTGTCCTAAGAGAAATTTCTTTGCAGCCTTGCTACTGGTCTTCCTAGAGAGAAGGACCTGCCACTTCCCCCATAGTCCACAATTCCAACAAACCTCAGTGATCCACTTACTTTGGAAGGGCTGGTGGACATAAGAGACCAAAATTAGTTGTCTGGAAAGAGAAAAGGACCCTGGTACACAGTGCAGCCCTCGTCATTTCTAAAGGTCTCTAAATGTGGCCAGAGGAGTCTGCATTCTCTAAGTCAGGTGGACCTTCAGAGCCTGACTGCAGGAGTTGGCACAGGCAGCAAAAGCACCCAGGGACATAGGATTGGGATCAGCAACTGCAAAACCTGTAACATCAGGAGCCCTGGCTTTGCTGGTTCCAGAACAGAGTGGGCGATAGGATGTCAGACAAAAGCTCATCATAATTTAGTGGAATGAACCTGAACAGCACCTTCGCGTGCCTTTGCTAAATTAGTGCTGGTCTGATCCATGGTGGAGAGGAGAGGCAATGAGAGAGATTCTCTTAAAGTCAAAGTTTATAATTTAAAGGGCTATGAATTATCCTGAGATTGTGGCCTTTTCTGATGCTCAAATACCTTATCTTTTATGAACTGATTGTGATGGGAGATAATGGGACTTTTAAAGTATATTTTTTTCCTGCAGAACAGAATGCTATATATCTAATAATGATCTCTATAATGTTTTAATTTTATTTTAGCCATACAGAAGACTTGCCACCTGAACACAACGTTGAAATTTTAAGCAGGATTATGCGCAAATTAAAGTTCAGTGACAACTTGGGACAATGATATGCAATAGAAAGAGATGTAAAATGTTCTAGTAGTCACATTAAAGTAGAGGAAATAAGTGAAATCAATTTTAGTAATATATTTTACTGGCTCCTATATGTTTAAATGTCATCATTTTGACATGCGATCAATGTACAAAAATAAAAGTAAAATACAATAGAACCTCTGTAAGTTGACCACCCAAAGGACTGTAACAAATAAGTCACCATACAGAGTGGTCAGCATCCATACACGTGGTGCATGTCTGGTCTATGAAATTAGGTCCACTTAAGGATGTAGTCAATGTAGGGAGGTGGTCAGCTATAGGGGAGGTTCTACTATTCTTCTATTTTACATTATTTTCATATTAAGTTTTTTTTTAAGTCTTATGTGTATTTCACACTTGCAGCCTGTCCCCATTCAGACATATTTCAGATAGTCAACCGAATGAGGCCGGTGGCTATCCTCCTGGGTAATGCATATCTGGGAGAAGAGAATGTCTGGGTCATAGTCCGTCATAGGATCCCAGTGTCCCCCCTCACTCCGGGAAGCATCGTTCATTATTCCTGTGACTTCAGTGAACAGGAAGAACAGCTCAGCCTTTTAAACACAGCTGACTATTTCCAGTGTAATAGATAAAGCTTAAGAGCTTTCCACAGACACCAGATGCTCTCCCAGGACACTGTTAGCCCAGACTTCCTTCTCCCCGCGGTGGCTCCATACTTCAGCTTCCCGACTCTTCTTCAGGTTGGGAGGCTTATTTGGTGTCTCTTTGCTTCATTACTGAGCTTGCCCTCACTCAGCTCCCTACTCTGTAGCTCGCCATGCCAGTGAGATCCACAGCTTGGCAAAAGGCATCTTCCCATTTGGCTTTGACCCCATGGAAGCCGCCTTGCCTGCTTCTTCCCTAACCTTGTCTCTCCGCCCATCCTTCACACAGTTATCATATGTCTAGAAGGTTTCATCACTATGCTGAGGGTACAACTGCAAATAAGTCCTTGCCTTCATGGCAGCCACAGCTAGTAAAGGAGACAAAAAAGTAATTTCACAGCAATTGGTAATAAATTACAGTGATGGGGTGAACGCAGGGTTGTAGAGAGTCATGTTGGAAAAGTCTCAGGGGACTGGAGCTGCCCAGGGGAAGTAACTTCCAAACCAAGATTAGAAGAGGAAAAACCCAGCCAGGTCTTGGGAGAGTGGAGAGTGAATTTGAGACACATGGGTGTGAGAAGGGGCCTGCCGGGTCTGAGGGAACAAAGAGCAGATGAAGCAGAACGTGGCTGGGACTTTGAGGGTGCGGAAAGCAGGCGTGCCAGGTCACTAGGAGTCTCAACTCTATTTTGTGAGCAGTTGGGAAGCATGGAAAGATATTAAAGATGCAATTTTGGAAAGATCTTTCTAGCTGCGGCATGTGGGGTAGCTTGGAAAGGGTCAAAGCCAGCGAGGAAGTCATGCAATAATCCAGAAAAGACAGGGAGGCAATGCAGAGAAACAGCCAGATGGAGAAATGAAGAAGACAAATGGACAAGGCTAGGTTTAATTAGATCGGGTGGGGACTGGAAAGAGGAAGAGTTCAAGAGTATCTCTCGGGTTTGGGCATATGGTGGATGGTGAACTGGGGTACTCAGAGGGGCCTGCAGGATTGGCTGAGATGTGGGAGGCAAAAGGTGAATGAAGAGGTCATCTCATGGGGACATCCCCGAGAAGCTGCGCCATAGGATTAGAGTTAGGGTTGGGGTTTTTAGCAGTCAGATAAGAAATTGAAGCCTTGGAGGCAAGTGATCCAAAGAGAAGAGGAAGGTCTAGAGGAGAATTTTTCAGGAAGGAAAAGGAACGCTAAGAGGAAACAGCCTAGGAAGAGGGTAGCCAGGCTAGGGTCGCCTCGCCAGAGCCACAGGCAGGGCACTGAGCATTTAATAAAATGTGGGACCCTCATGAGAAGAGATGACTGAAATGTTTCTATTAGGTCTGCGACATAGACAAGTAATAGGGGCCCTGATGGGAGTGTTTGGGGGTAGAGGGTGGTAAGAGGACACTTAAGGCAGAGGTCATCAGTAACCCTGTATGGACAGGGGCCAAGGCGCCTCTGCACTATCCAATGGGCCTTCCAGCCTGGGTGCCTTGAAGAAACAAAACAAGTCCCTGTCTTTTCTGGATTATTGCATGACTTCCTCACCAGCTTTGTCCCTTTCCAAATTACCCCACATGCCGCAGCTAAAAAGATCTTTCCAAAATTGTATTTTTAATATCTTTCCATGCTTCCCAACTGCTCACAAAATAGAGTTGAGACTCCTAGTGACCTGGCATAGTTATTAGCTCTGCCATCAGAGAGTGACTTTGGGCAGGTCGAGTCACTGTTCTGTGCCTCAGTTTCCTCACCCATAAAGGAGGAGGAAGCTGGGGCCAATGTTTTCTAAACTGGTGTTCCACGGAGTTCTTTTTTGGTGAGACATTATGTGATATACTTTACTACATATATCAGCCCAGTAAATACTTGAGTTGCCATTATTTGTGAAGGATTATGTGCTCGCAAAAGTTAGAAAGTGCAAGGATAGGGAGGGGACAGATGTAGAGGTTGAAGTTCTGGTAAACAATAGGCTGGCAGAACTCTCACAAAGCTTTAACAGGGTGATGGGAATTGGTGAACGGCCAGTAAAAGGTAACCCAGTATTTATCCAGTACTTCTCAACTGTCAAAGTTATTTGACTCTTCCTGTACACTTTATTCACCAAGTGTGCAAAGACATCTCCTGGAAATAGTGCCTGTGGCTCACAGTGCAGGCATGACCTAACTAGGTCATCTTCATAGCCCCTTCTAGTCCTGTATTGCAGCAACCCTGATGTTTATTTGCAGCCAGAGAAAGAAAGGTCTTTCAGCTGCTGGTGGCTCAAAAATAGAGACAGAGACTGAGTTTTCAGGTGAGTTCAGACAATATAGCCTCTTACATAGTGAGGCTCCCCTCCCTAGTTAGCTTCCTAGCTTTTTAAGGAAAGGTTCTGTGGGGCATTTTTTTGTTTTGGTTTGGTTTTTATTTTGAAGACAGTCTCTCTCTGGTGCCCTGAGTAGAGTGCTGTGGTATCACCACTCACAGCAACCTCAAGCTCTTGGACTCAAGTGATCCTCTTGCTTCAATTTTTCTTTTTTTAGTAGAAACACAGTCTCCCTCTTGCCCAGGCTGGTCTTGAACTCCTGAACTCAAGTATTTCATCCACCCTGGCCTTCCAGAGTGCTAGGATTACAGGCCTGAGCCACTGCACCTGGCCCGTGGGGTGTTCTTAGATTGCCAGGAGAGTGGATTGCACAGTGAATTTCTCAGATCACCATTCTGATCAACAGCCTGCAACTAATTAGACCGTGGAAATGCCCCAGACTTGTTGAGGTTAAAGTTTTCTTAGAAATTCTACACTACTGGGAGCAGATGGCAAAGAAAACTGGGAGATCCACTAAAAAGCAAGAAGTGAACTGCAGATTGTAAGCTTGCCTGGCAGAGAGTTTCAGCCAAGAGCATGGTGGTGGGTTGGTACAAGGAAAAGGTTGGCCTAAGTAGGCCCACCCTGAGAACACATCCCCAGCTGAGTGGTCTGTGCTCGTGGAATGGAGGGATGTCCATGATAATATCTAAGGCAGCCTCTTGTAACTGGACTTCGACAAGAGAATTAAGCCCTCAAGCCCTCAGGTATCCATTTTATGAAAGGAATCAACTCTCTTCTGTGCATGTGGAAGGGTGCTGGTTATGAACTATGCCTGGAAGGAGTGAGCAAATAGTCACTCAAATGGTTTTCTATGTATTGTGGCTCATATGAAGAGCCCTGAAGGAGCTGAATCTGTAACACATGGAACAACCCCAAAAGGCACTATCGTGGAGCTCCCCTCTGGATGGGGGGCCCCTGAGGCACCCACACCTAGCATCATGGGTGGAATGTAGATGGCAAGGTGATGTAAGGGCTCTGTGACTCTGGGAGCACTGTGGGGGTGGGGGGATCATGATGTAGTTGCAGAGCACGGGGTGCCTGTGTTATCTATTGCTGTGTAACAAGTTACCCCAAAACTTAGTGATTTAAGGCAACATTTATCATCTCACCCTCCTGTGGGTGAAGAATCCTGGCGTGTCTTAGGTGGTTTTCTACTGTAGGGTCCCTCCAGGCATCAATCAAAGTCACCTAGGGCTGCAGTCATCTCAGGGCTTGGCTCATCTGGTTTCTCAGGATTCGGTCCCTCCTCATGGGCTGTTGGCCAAGGCCATGCCCAGTTCCTTGATCTCTACGACTGGCAGTTTGCTTCACAGAAACATGAAAGCCAGGCAGACAGGAGTCACAGTCTTGTGACCTAATCATAAAGGGACAATCCTTCACTCTAGCTGTATTCTGTTTCTTAGAGCAAGCCACCAGGCTGAGCCCACACTCAAGAGAAGGGGCTTATATGAAGAGGAGGGGAGGGGGCCAACTCTGGAAGCCGCTGCCACAGTGGCCAGCTAAGGTCAGCTTCACTGACCCTCCTGTTTGCTCTGGCCCACTTATTCCCCTGTAAGTCCATCATGATTAATAACACATCCAGCAATTCAAAGGCGGCAGCATAATGGAACGGCGGATCTCACTGTTAAGCGATGTGGGATTTCCGTAACACCAAGGAAGAGTGGCTGCTGAGGCAAGAAGTAAGAGCAGGGTGTGTTTATGTGGATGAGCAAATTAATCTACATGTGAAACCCCAGTGAAATTGACATGAAATAATAATTTCATGCCTTACAGTGTATCAGTGTTGCCCATGAAATGAGATTAAGAGGAATTTCTGATTTTACAGTTGTCGTTCTTTTTAGGCTGCTTCCGTTTTCCTCTTCTAAAAAGTGGAGTTTGAACCCAGGGGCCTGCCACAGATTTGGCCTTTTACACTTTTTGGTTCATCTTTCTTTTCCCCACAGCTGAGCAGGCTCCCTTACATAGACCTGAACAGACCTGAACTGGGGAGATATTAGATGTTCTCAGTTCTAACAACTAAATCTGCAATTCTAAAAGCCAGGAGCAAGTTCACTATCCTCTGTTCTGAGAGAACCAACATTCTGGACAGGTCTCTAGCCAAGAGCTCCTCTCTGCTCACGCTTTCTTCCTTGTAGACATCAGCTTTGAGTTGGGGCTGGTGATGAGGACAGGAGGGACTAGAAGGTGTTGTCCATGAAGCTTGCTGTGGACTAACACTGGTGACAGAGATGGACCTACCCCATGTGCACCCAGGATCCACAGACTGTCATTCCCTTGAGGACAGAGAGAGCACTCTCCCAGGAAGGCAGTCCCACTCCCACTTTTATATCTTGTGCCTCCATTTCCATTTGCCTTTCTGGCCCTGGAGTTTAGGAAAATGGAACATGTGAGGTCAGATAATCAAGTTTTCAAACTCATTCTAGAAAAAGTGCTACAAACCTCATTGGTGAGTATCATGAAAGTCACCTTTGAGTTACTCCCTTGGGAGAGTCTGCATCAACACCAGCACCCTTCAAAGCAATTTTGTAACTCTTCTTGTAGAATCAGAACTGTTATTGTATGAGGGCTGACAATTAAGTTCACAAACCCATCCTAGAAAAAGTGCTGTATACCTCACTGCTGAAGATCAGATGACCGCAGAGAGTTTACTAACTTAATTATCTGATCTTGTTTGGAGAAAGTAATTCATTCATTTTCTCTGCTTTGGTTGACCTCTACAGTGTGCATTGGAAATATAGGAGTTGGAAGGAAATCTTAATTTCTATTTAGGTCAAAAGTGCTTTCTGTTTGGCAATACATGCTCATGAACTGTCCCACTCAGGGTCCTACTGAAGTCACCTCTTCACTGACCCTCCTGGGCTCCAGTGGGAGCCACTGTTAACGATGTTCCCAACGGCCCAGCCAGTAATTCCCCAGCTTCATGTGACCACCGGGAGCAGTAGCCTGTGCTTCCCTCCTGGGCAGGTCACTGCAGCTACTGGTTTCTGGAACTTGGCAGAAACTTCCTGTGTACCCAAGTGTTATTGAAATATGGGCACTTGGGTTCCCACTGCATACAAGACCATGAGATAGACCTAAGTGACAACTGGGATGGTCCTGGCACAGAGGTATTATTATAGCCTGTGACAAAGATGCTGGAGTCTGGCAGGCCTGGGTTCAATCCCCTCTGCTAACTGGAGTGAGCTCCTCAGCCTCTGTGCCTGTCCCTTCATTAGTGAATCTATGAAACTGTGGCCACCTCATAGGGTTGTTGTGATGATTAAATATGGGGGTGCTTTGTGCAGTGCCAGCCAGCAAGGCTTCACTGGTAGTGTTTTAGCACCCTGCCATGAGTGGACATCATGATACTGTAAACCAGGGTATTTACAGAGGTTCAGCCTGAGTGGTCCATCCCAGGCCTCTTTGATATCTGTTACATCAGGTGATTGTTCCCTATTCTCTAACTGCCCTCAGTCTTCCTTTCTGGGATGCCAGAGCCTCCCTTCAAGACCCAGACTGGCTTACTTTGATGTCCACATTTTAGTAATGATAATTACACCCTAGTTTTACACTTGAGAATGAAATCCTGAATGTTTACAATCTATGACCAAGTCTTGTCTCCTATGAAGGCGGTGAGGAGGAAGACCGCATGTCTAGGAATCTGAGGGGCTGGTCCCGGCCTCGGCAGACCAGCATGGAAGTACTAGTAGCTCTGATTGCTCATCAGTGACAGTCACCACACCCCTTCACAGGCTGCTGCCAGACTGAATAAGCTCGTGGGATAAGATAAAAGGCACGTGGGCACCATGATGGCATTGTGGTGACTGACAGCCATTGTCCCTGAGCATGTTTCTGATGTGGCCATGTTGTCACGTATTTGGGGCTAGGAAGAGTAGGCAGGAGGCAGTGACTGTGGAGAGGGAAGGTTCCACTCCTCCCCAGGCCCTGGGTCAGAGGCTCGGCTCACCTCCCGGCAGCATCTTTGGCCAGTGTATGGCACCAAATGCTGGAGAGATTGGTGGCCTGGGAAGCACCCAGCAGCTCCTATTTTAACTGGGGAAATAGAGTCTTCATTGACTCATTCTTAAAAAAAGGAAAGAAAGAAATGTCACAGCACATCGTAGATCACGAGTGGCCTGGCTGGCAGCCCTGCAGACCCTGGGAGTCTGGTTGCACACAGAGCCAGGGACCCGCCTGCCTCCTGGCTCCGGAGACTTGTTTGGTATCCCCCACCCCCACAGCGATCTTTCTTGCTCACTGGCTCTTCTTTCCAGTAAAACACAGAATCTTTAATAAATCATTAACGTGCTTTCTCGTCAGTCTGCGGGCGCCAGAGCTCTATGTTGGCAGGCGTGCGCATTCCCTTGCGCCCCTAATAGAGATTGCTGTTTGATTAATCTTTTAGACCCCTCCCACAGAAAGCCTGCTGCCTGGGCCAACTCTCCTCAGGCTGTCCAGCCCTCAGGGTCTCTCTCAGCCTCTTGGCCAGCCTTGTACACTGTGACTCATGCACAGGGCTCAGAGGCACGGGGCATCTGCTGGCTTGAATCCAGTTGGGTTCACAGGGGTTCTGGGGACAAGCACCAAGGAGGAGTCAGGGAATCTGGGTGCCATCAACTCTGTCATTCACCAGGTGTGTGGCCACTACCAAGAGTCCGAGCCTCAGTTTACCTCATTTCCAGAGTGGGTGTGGTTGAGGCTGTTGTGAGGGTCAGATGAGGCAAGGGGCCGGCCATGAACGGGAGCAGCAGGAATGCCCTGTGATGCCCTTTGAGCCTGCGAGTTGTGAGACTTCACCCTGCTGCCTGCCTGCCCCCTTCCCCCTGGCCTGTGCTTGCTGGGGGCACTCTCGGGATTCCTGGCCAGTCTCAGGAGGGCACCTTTCCTTTCCCTTGCAGGCAAAGGAGGCTGATGGCTCAGAGGCCAGGAGCACAGCTGCCCGGGCTCCCACTGAGGCCTGTGCGGCAGCACAGCCAGGCAGCTCAGGAGGCAGAACTGGGTCATCCCCACCGCCCCTTCCTCTTCTAAACCACAGGCTTGGGATCCAGTCACATACACTGGAAGCTACACAGAGGGTGGCTCAGTCATTCTATAGTTGTGACCAGGATTGTAGCTGCCATTTACTCATTGCCGACTAAACACTGGGCACTTTGCATATGTTACCTGCAGTCTTCACAACAAGAATTCAAAGCTATCCAGATTTTACAGGGGACAGTATTGAGGCTCTGAGAAGGAATGACAGGCCAAGGGCACATAGCCAGTTCTTGGAACATCCTGATTGAAGCCCAGGCCTTGGCGTCTAGGTTCCTTTCCTTGACACTGATGCCATCCTCTCTGATCTCTCCTCCTCTTGCCCCCTGTACTCCTTACCCGCTGAAAGGACAGGGTAGAACCACTCACCAGAGATGTCTTTGCAGCCCACGCAGCCTCTGCATTCACCCAACAGGCAGCACGATCAGCAGATCTGCACTGATATTAAAAATAATAGTCAAGCATCTGTTATAACCTAACACAGTAATAGTCTAGGGGATGAATTATCTCTGTTTTCCAGATGAAGAAACTGAGGTTTGGAAATTATAAAGTTGGATGCCTAGTGACACAGTTGAGTCTCAGCTGCACAGTGATCCTTGTGACATTCTGTTCAAATGAACCATGCTTACTGAACGTGGGCAGTGATCGGAGCTTCCAGCTGCTGCTGCTGTAGGAGCCCTCACCCACCCCGTTTTACAGATGAACAGGCAGTATCCTGTGAGCAGGGTGGTTTGCTGAAGGTCCCACAGCTGGTCTGCCATGTCCTGACCCTAAGCCAGGACCCTGTGAACTACCTCACTTAGTCCAAAGGTTCAGATCAGTGCTTGCCCCTGGGTTTCTATGCCCCGTCTGTCCCTGCCTCACCCATGAGACCTGTACCTCCTTCTCCACCCCAGGCAGGGTTACACCTCTGCCAGCTGTGTGCTCATGCTTCTGTGTCATGCACCAACATGTCTGCCATCCTAGCTGGTATCTTCAAGGCATGGAAAATGGCTCCTATCCCCTAAAGTTCTCTAAGCAGTAACAACTCGCAGTACCACCCTCCCTTCCCAACTTGCCCCTGAATAACTTACATCACAAAAGCTGGGGTTTGGGGTTTCCCTGCATCCCAGCATGTGGAAGGGGAAGCCATATCCAATGCAGTGCCTAGGGCCTGACCCCTAGAAGGGATTTCGGAGTATCCTCTCCCCATGGCAGAGACCATCACAGCCAGGAAACAACACTTGGGCCATTGGACACACCCTGTTCCTGGCAGTGTTCTCCGAAGTGGCCACTTAGCTCAGGCTCTCTGTGTTGCCCCTGTCTCTGTGGGAGAGAACAGAAGACTCTGCTCAACTGTCTGACTTGTGACTTTCCTTTAGAGGGACAGATGGTCCCCTGTTCCCTGATGTCCACCTGCTTCTCTTGGTGCTAACTGTACTGGCTGCCTCCCCCTCTGCTAGGGCCTCTCCAAGCTCCTCCACACTCTCACGGATCCATGACCTGCCTACCAAACAGCATCCCCGCTCCCCTCCCTACTCCCGCCATCCCCATCTCTATTGGCTGCCAGCCCTCCTCCCTCCTCTCTGCTCCCTAATCAAGTCAGGTCTTTGTCCAATGATAGGCAAGTCCAGTAACTCACTGGGGGCCATTTTAAGACATTTTCCTTCTCTTTTTATAATGGGTATCTAGTGCACAACAAATCACTCCTGATTTAACTTTGAGGCTTAAAACAACAAGAACCATTGATTGCCTTCACTGTGTCTGTGGGTCGGTAATTTGGAACATCTTGGCTGGGCAGGAGGTTCTGGCGTAGTATCTCATTGAGCTGTACTCGGAAGTGCACTGTAGCTGCTGTCATCTGATGGCTTGACTAAATCTGGTGGGCCCACCTCTACAGTGGCTCTCTGCTGTGGCTGGTAGGTTGGTGCCAGCTATGAGCAGGTGGCCCCAGTTCCTCTCCACAGGGCTGCTTGAGCATCCTTATGACATGGTGGCTGGCTTTCCCCCAGCCAGTTCTATTGGTCATATTAACTACCTTGGTTCAGTGAAGGGGGGGGGCGGGTGTACCCCTCAGGGCATAAAAACCAGTAGATGAGAGCCACTGGGAGCCATCTGGGAGGCTTACCGCCACACGTCAGAAAACTAGAAAAGCTACATCTTCAGCTGATCTAGGCATGAATTTCCTGATTTTCCTTCTCTCTCCATAAATGAACATCAGGTGTACTTAAATCCTGTTTTAGTCATGTACAGATGAACAAGGCCATGGGTCCCTCCCTTGATGAACTCATAGTCAACTGAGAGAGACAGTCTCATCATGAGACGTGTGTGTGCGCAAAATTATAGGAGCACAAAGGACAGGTCCTTAACTATGTGGGGGAGTATATAACACCTTTACAACAGAGAGGACATTTGCTTTGGGTCTTGAAGGATGAACAGGAGCTCCTCAGGTGAAGGAAGGAGGAAGGACATTGCTCCATGCAGAGGGGACAGCATGAGCAATGGCAGAGAATTATGGTGGCATATAAGACTGTGAGTGTGGAAGGCCCTGAAGGCTGTGATGGGGAGTTGGGACTTTATACATCAGGAGCTGCTGGAAGGATTCAGGCCAGAGGAAGGCCTGGCTGAGTTGGGAGGTAGACAGGTTGAGACTGGGAGAGCAGAGGCTGAGTTGGGAGGTAGACAGGTTGAGACTGGGAGAGCAGAGGCTGGAGGCGGGGAGACTGGGCAGGAGGCTGCTGTAATACTTCCCTGAGGAGTAAAGACTGTCCTGGCTGGGCCATGAGGAGGAGAGAAGTGAGGCATTCAGGAGGTGGAACTGAAAGGTCATAGCAGGGAGTTGCCTCTATGGGGAGAGGTGCAGGCCTGAAGGTCAAGGCTCACCCTTCCCACTGTCTCTAGCCCCAACTCCTGGCTCCTTGTTGATCAGCTGAGCCCAGCCAAGGCTGGTCCTGAGCAGAACAGCCCAGCTTCCTCTGAATAAGTTCTCTGTGCCAATAGCATGCACTAAACCATCCTGAGTTATCAGGGAGGCAGAGGGAATTCAGACTCGATAGCCTGGGACTGAAGATCTTAAGTATTATAAGCCACAGACTTCTTTGAGAATCTACTGAGAATTGCAAACCATCTTTTCAAGGAAATAATGTACATTTGCACACACAATTTGCGAAGAGTTTCAGAGGGCTCACCCACCCTTGAAGGCCACCCCTGGGCCCACATTAAAAGCCCCAGGCCTACGGGAAAATGGGAAAGTGAAAAGAGAAAATGTTTGACTCCCCCCCAAGTCTGATATTTTTACTTCCTCTTTAATACCCCCCCCCAATAATTGGACAACCCTGAAACAGCAAGAAACAGGAGGAAGCATTTACCCAGTGATGGCCCTGGTGGCACCAGCCTCACTCGGCAGGTTTATTTTCATTATTATAGTAATTTTCGGGCTGCAGGCTACAATTTTCACTTGCAGCGAGGTATTAAATTGAAATTACCCCAGATGTAATTGTCATACAAAATAATCCTGGCTCCATGGAAGTGAATGCTTTTTCAAGATGGGGTTTTATTGCTTGCACAGGGGTTTGGGGCTTCACCTCTTCAAACATGCCAGATTCAGGTGTGTGTGGCAGAGGCCGGGGCAGCATGGCACAGTGGGCTGGAGCTGTTGGCTCCGAACCCGGGGAGCAGCTGCCTGCTAGCCAGGGGCTCAAGGGAAAGGGCTGGAAGGAAAACAGCTGGGGAGCAGAGCCCGAGATCTGGGGTCGGGTTCATGCGGCTGGTGGGGACCGCTGTGCACACTCAGGCATGTAAGAAATGCCACTTCCATTTTCTGTTTAGCACCTTGATTTGCTCGAAGCCCAAGTTCCCCCAAGGTGGTGGGAAATGGGACTTCAGTTATTCTCTGAGCTCCCTGGCCCCTCCTAGGGTCAGGTGAGGCCATGGGATCTCAGCCAGGGCTCTGCAGCTGGAGACGCCCTCCAGACACTAGGTGCCCTTGTTTCTAGCCCAGTGGTTCTCAACCCACAGGAACTGTATTAAAGGGCCGCGGTATTAGGAAGGTTGAGAACCCCTGTCGTAGCCCTTCAGGTCTCCTTGCCCCAAGAGTCTCACTGTCTTTGCCTTTCTTCCCCAGATGCACCCTGCTGGTGTATTACACGGACCTCCCGCCCACCAGCATCATCATCACCTTCCACAACGAAGCCCGCTCCACCCTGCTCAGGACCATCCGCAGGTGAGGGCCCCTTCCTGGTCTGCCGGCAGCTCCTGACCAGTGCCTGGTGAGGGGGTGTGTGCTTCACGTTGGGGAATTAGGGTGCCCGGCCTGAGCTGGGAACTCCAGGCACTTCTTACTGCACATCACACACATCCACTCAGTCACTCCTTATATTCCCAGGAGGGAGGCTGTTGTCCCATTCTCTAGGGAGAAAGATAAAGGTCTTTCTCTGAGAAGGGCCCAGGGTGTCCGATAACTGTGGAAAGTCTTGGGATCTTGGCCTTCCAGGCTGTGCTAGATGGCCACTAGGGCACGGGCTCCCATGTTGACAACTGAGAGAGGAGCTGAGGCCCAGGGGAGCCTCAGGCCTGCCAGATGTGGCCACCCAGGCCCTGCCTCTCCAGCCCCTACACACCTGCCCAGGGTGATGCCGATGCCAGTCAGCTAAGGTTTGCCCTCCTGGCCGTGCCTGCCCTGGGCTCCAGCCCTTTCCATCCTCAGGACTCAGTCCACCCTCAGCCCTTGTCTGGGTTGGGTTCTTGCTCTAAGGGGTGCATTCTGCACAGGTTTGTGACATGTCCACGTTCGACACCAGCCCCTCACAGAGCTTCCTCAGAACACAGACCTGCACCCACAGGCCTGCCTGGGAATTTTCCCCTGGGTCCTACAGACCCTGGCTGTTTTGCTCCCCTCCTTTCCCAGTGCTCACCTGACCGTTACTCAGGCTCCAGTATCTGCCTCATCTGAAGTCCTGCTCTTGTTCAGACATGCCTTGGCCCATGCTCAGCTGTGGGGGAGCCTGATGCCACACCCACTTTACAGCTGAGGAAGCCGAGATGGGAGATGCCAAATCAAGGCCCAATGTTACACACAGCTAACGAGAGTGAAGCACCCTTGGCCTCGCACTCTGACCCCACAGTCCTTTCAGCAGCCCCACCAGAGCAAGGCTAATTCTGGTGGTGGCGTTCAGCATCAGCATTGCTAGGCAGCACGGTGTCACAGCCACCCCTGCCAGCAGAGCGAGACCCTTGTACCTCCATGCCTGCCGGATTCAGCTTGTTAGCATCCTCCTAGATCTGCTGGGCTGCATGTCACATGGTCGCCTAATGCCACCCAGAAGGAAATAAGATTAAATATGGGCCAAATAAAGGATACCAAGCACAGCAAAATCTCTGTCATTTCCATCAAACAAGCCACATGTTCCTTGTCTCCCTCCCGCTCCCTCATGGCTGTGGCAGACAGGACGCTCCAGGTGAGGGGAGGTAAGTTCTGTAGCAGGTGCTCCCTGAGGGAAGGCTCCAGAGCTTCAGCCCCACCTGCCAAAATGATGGGTGTCCACTGCGCATAGTCGGTACATCCCACAGAAACACAGGGAGGGATCTGTGCAGACACGAGGTTTTCAGCCTCCTACTTCCACCTGTCCAAGGGGACAGCTCTGTCTGCTGCCCAGAAGTCCTTGGCCACTGATGAGCTGGCTCTGGGCACAGACTTGAGCTCATCCTGGCTTCTGCATTTACCCTGCCAGCTGCCGGATTTGAATTTGATTTCCCAACAAGGCAACAGCTCTTGACAAGAAAATGTGCCAAGTCACTGTCAGGTGTCAACCATGAGTCTCATGGTAAATTAATAAAGTGCCAGCCTGATTTATAAACTGGGGCAGGTGTGTGTAGGGGAGTAGGGATGGGCAGGTCCGATTTACCTGGGTCTGTTCTGGTGAGAGGAGATCAGAGTGTCTTGGCTGAGCAGACACACAGTGGAGCACAGGTGCCAGGCCACAGCCCCCTGCCCCACACACCCTCAGGATCTGCTTGATCACAGAGGCAGGGGTGGGGAGGGGAACACTGCAACAAGCCAATGGCAGTCTCTGCTTTCCCACCACCACCCCTGCACCACCCCCTGTGTGGCTGCAACACAGGTCTTGACGGAGCATGTCTGCTGATATTTTCATGAGGACACTATAAATTAGCATCTGAGTGAAGCAGATGCTTCCAGACCAGCAGCTTCTGGTCCTTCAAGTTCTCTGATGGCTGCACCCCAGTGCACTCATGTGCACACCACGGGGCCTTCCTCCGGTCCCTCTCTGCACATCACTGTTCTGACTTTTTTTTTTTTTTTTTT
>NW_003852417.1:21608544-21643449 GCF_000181295.1 Otolemur garnettii | reverse complement strand
TCAAGCTGTCCCCCTGGGTAGAGGGCTGTGGCATTACAGCTCACAGCAACCTCCAACTCCTGGGCTCAAGCGAGTCTCTTGCCTCCGCCTCCCAACACTGTTCTGACCTTTAATGCATTTTTCCTGTGCAATCTTCAGTGTGCTGCCTTGGGGAAAGAACTGTATCTTATCCATCTCTTACTTAAACTCCACATGGCTCAAATCAGGGAAATGGGAATGCTAGTTGTACTTAGCACAACAGGGCTGCTTCAGGCTAATCAGCTAGAGGACTGAGACGTGTGCCTGGCACAGAGTAAGTGCTTGATGAGAGAAAAGAGGCTGTGGGACATTTAAAAGGCCACTGTACCTACTTGGAGTCAAGTCCCAACCCTACTACTTCCTAGCTGCGTGACCTTGCGCAGGTTGTTAACCACATTTGGGAAGAAATGGTGATAAAAGTGTCTTTTGTGTTTCTAGTTCTCCCACATGTTCCACAGTAAACTTTCCTCTGGGGAATGTCTTGGACATCTGGGAGCACTACAGAGTGATATGGGGTCCCAGGGGCCTGCTGCTCCCTATGCCTCCTAACACTGTGCTTCTGTTATTAGGGACACTGTAGCCACTGTCCACAGGCTTAAACCCATCAGCTCTGAGATGTATTTCTCCTCTTCCTGCTGATCCTCCATATCTTTTTAATAGTAACAGTGATCCTCACCAATGACAATATGAATATGGTGGATGTATCCTGAGCTCTGGGTACACAGAGTCCATGCTCTCACTGCGCTTGGAGCCTCACCCTGAACCTGTGCACTGTGTTCTGCCCAGAGGCCCAAGGCCACAGGCTGGGAAGTGGAGAAGCCAGCCTGCCTGCCTGCCGGGGGGTGTGACCCCAGCTCCTCGGTCCACTGCCCTGATGGATGGGGAGCTGCCCTGACACTTGGCTCTCTGGGAGGGGGTTTGCAGCCCCTCAGCACCATACCTTTCAGAAGACACCGTGATGAGCCAGATAGTGTAGCGGAGAAAGCCCATTTCCTGCCTCCTGAAAACTTCAGGTGAAAGCCAAGCCCCTAGCTCAGCCCTGACACAGGTGACCTGCAGGATGGGGCCTGGGAAGCATGGTGTGTGGACACACAGCTCACCCATCAGCAGCTGGGTAGGAATGGATATAAGGGGTGGGGTCAGGGGAGATTACTTCTACGAGATTCCTTGCCCTATCTGCTGCACAAATCACCAGCACTGAGAAAAGAAGGAACGGACAGCACTGCGTACCTGACCTTTATCATCAATGAAGGGATCTTCCCCAAGGTACCTTCCATCTTTAACTTTCTAGCACTCTGGACAGCTCCCCTCTCCCTCCCACTGTGCCCCTGCTCCCTACCACAAGCTCTTGAGTTAGCTGGGACAGTCAGAGCCAGGCAGAGGCCAGGTGGAGCGGATGGATGGTGGGAGGGGATCACAACGCTGGTGAACTAGGGGACATCCTCACATAAGAAGCAGGAACACTGCTGATGGAAAGAGTCCTCATGTATATGTAAGACTCAGGGGGTCCCCTTCCTCTTGGGGCACCATCCTACAGCCCTGCACCTGCCCTGGGGGCTTTGGAGCGTGCACAGCTGATAACATCACATCCTGATTTTCTCACTTTTGCTTTTTTGGTACTATCCTAGATCTAAACGAGACATTTCTCAGATTAAAGTGGTTAAGGATTTGGATTCTGGGGCCAGATTTGTCTACTCTTCCCTTAACAGCTGTGTGACCCTAGGCTAGCTACTTCATCTCTCTGCCTCAGTTTCCTTTTTGGCAAAATAGGAACTATTACTGATCACTACCTGGGGTTACTGTGGAAAAGACTGAATAAGTTCAGATGGGCAAAGAACTTGGAGCAATGCCTGGCACACAGTGAGCCTGCATGGGTGATAGCAGGTGTTTTTATGAGCTTCCAGCCTTGGAAGACAGCTGTGGCTCTCAAACTTGAGCAGGCAGTAGAAGCTCCCGGAGGGCTGTTAAGACACTGTTTCTTGGGCCTCAACCCCGAAAGTCTCTCTTAGTAAGTCTGGAGTGGATCCCAGGTGACCGTGCCTTGGGGCCCACACTTTGAGGACCATAGCTGAAAGGCATGCAAATTGCTATTATTAGTTTCAATATTATCAATGTCAGTACCCTCACTCAGAGAGCAGCAGCCATGCGCCAGGCATAGTGAGCTCTTCTCATGCAGCTGAGGAAATTCTGGTGCTGAAGGCAGAACACTTACTGAAGCCCTCCCAGCCTGCAAAGGGTGATGCGTGGATGCTGCTCTTGAACCCAAGTCAGTCTCGATGCAGTACTTGAACCCAAGTCAGTCTCACTCCGGAACGACTAAACTCAACTGTCAACTGGCCTCGGGTCTTCATTCTACTGGAATTTATGGAGTGTTTGATAAAACCTGCCTGCATAGAGCACTGTGGAGTTCACAAAGCAATTTCAAGTACATTTCTTCATTTCATACGCACAAAAGCCTGTGAAGTAGGTCAAGTATTAATATCGCCTGCTTTTACAAGGAAAATGTAATTACAGGAGGAAACGAAGGCCGGGAGCAGACCAGCGTCTATCTGGTTCAGGATTATACAGCTAGTAGGTGGCAGAGCCCACCTGGCCTCTGAGCCTACACTGCCTCACTGGCTCTACAGGCTCCTCAGGGCCATAGTTAGGATGCAGCCAGTATAGACTCTGCCTGACCAGCTGCCCGCTGCCAGAGAGGTGAGCTGCACATAGGAGACTCAGTTCTAGAATAATCTTAGGCAGAGTGTGGCCCAAATATGCTGGTGGGACCAGTACATGCTCCCATGCTGAGGCCACATAAGGAGTCGGGGCGGAGCGGGAGCGGGCAGCCCCAGGAAGGGTTACACAGAGAAGAGATACCTTGCCCTGGGCCTTGGGAAAGGGGGACTTACTTTGCTATAGACTGGGTGGTGAGATAGAAGAAGGAGGCTCTAGCAACCAGGATTTGGGGGATGAGTATGTATAAGGGAGGGCCCCAAAGGGCCGTCTGGGCCACCCAGGTGCCCATAGCACAAGCCCATCCTCCATCCTGGGCCCTCCCAGCCCCTGGCCACATTTGAGGGGACCCGGCCACCATGCCAATTGCCGCGATTAGAAGAGCAAAAACAAGCCAGGTGTTCCCAGGAAATGGTCTAATTAGCACTTACTGCTGACGATTTCTTTTTTTTTTTTCTCTCTTTTCTGTTTTAAACCCTGGACATTTTTTATTCGCTAATCATCTCTCAGTTCAACCAGCGCAGAGCCGCACGAGATTTACCTTTTGATGTTCACAGAAGAGAACTCTTGAATTTCAAAGAGCTGGAAGGGATGGGGAGAGCCGAATGCAGAAGCTATAGCCGTAATCAAACCTCATTAGAGGTTATTCTTCCAGCGGGTTTTCTGCTCTCTCCTGCCTCCCTCCCTGATTACAGGGATGGTGGCTGTGTGTGTGTGTTTCCTTTGGGACTATGGTGGCGGACGGCCCCCTCCCACATCCCGCTGTGGAGGCTGGAGTCTTCTTCCCCTCCCTGACCCCAGCTCCCAGCAGGCAGTGACTGTGGGGTCTGGTTTTATGTTGGGGCTCCTCTCTCTACTGTACAGTAGTTGCTATGGTGAGAATTAAGGCTTCATAAATATGGTAACTCCAGGCAAAGATCCCCTCCAGGGGAGTCTGCAAGGAGAGGGGGGCTCAGCACCTCTGCCAGCACCCAGCCAGAACCCCCTCTCCAAAGTACCTGGGGCTCTGGCCATCCCACAGTGGCTGCTGCTGTTTGGGGGGTTTCAGGAGAAGTGGGATCCAGCCATCTTTGTTAGGTGTGGGACCCAGAGTTAACAGTGAAATCCGATCCTTGGTCCTGGGTAGAGGCCCTTGGCACAGGAGGGGCAACTGAACTCTATCCAATTCAAAAATCACAAATGATGCCAGAATAGTAATAATTGCTATCATTTACCAGCACTGAGTGCCAAATACCATGCTTCATACTTTATATGAAGTTTCTCCTTTAATTTTCTCAATAGCACTGTGGAGTAGGTATTCCTATTATTAGCCCTGTTTTACAGATGGGATACTTTGCTGCACAGACCTGTACAGTAACTTGCCCAAGATTACACAGCTTAGAGAGAGTAACTACTGCACCACAAGCTTCTGTAGGCTAGAACTCGCTCTCCTCTGTTCACCATCATGCCCCAGCCCCGGTGCCAGCACACAGCAGGTGTGCCTTGTATATCTCTCACGGAGTGGCAAAGGGCCAAAGTGTGCTGGCCTCTGGCAAGATGGAGAGCAGTGGACAAGGATCCTGCCATGAGATATTATCTCCTAGCGGGAACAATAGGCAGGTGAGATGCAAAACCAACCTTCAGGTTCAGGAAGTGAGAAAAGCCAAGGATCAGATACAAACTGCTGAGGGATCCCAGAGGGGGAAGTAATTAATTCTCACTAAGTGGGGTGGAAAGCTGTTAGAGAGGAAGTGACATTCGAACTGGCCCTGTGGGCAGCATGGGGTGTTTCCAGCAGTGGCAGCAGCAGGAGAAAGGCTGCGGGTTAAGAATGAGCAGAACATCTTCAGACAGCGGCATGGGGGGGGGGCACGTTTCAGGGCCTGGGTGGGCAGGTTCACACAGCTAAGGCCTTGTGAGCATGCTGGGGTCAGGTGATTGGAATGTAGACTTTGGGGAGCCATTGGGGCATGTCAACTAATTTATTTGCATTAGTGAGGAAAGTCACGCTATCAGATCTGGGCATCAGAAAGCTCACTCTGGAAGCCACAGGGAAGGCAGCCTACAAGAGGCTGGGCAGGTCAAGGCTATTGTAGTTAAATAGACACAGAGGTTGAATCAGGGCACAGGTGTCAGAGGTGTAAGTGGTTGGAGTGACACTTCAAATAACACCAGCCAGCGTTGTTCACCGATTTGCTGCAGAGTTCCAGGGAGCTGGTGTAGGTGTGTGGTGGTGGCATTCACTGAGACACAGAAGGCAGAATTGTACCCTGCTGGCTCATAGATGGGCAATGGGACTGTGGGACTGTACAAGCCCTGTGGTGGCTCTGAGTTTGCACTTCTCAAATGCAATGGTGTCTTGTTAAAACTCCGGTTAACACATACATTTTGCCACTGGAAGCCATAATGAGTTTTTTCTCTTTCCATCTCACAGCGTATTAAACCGCACCCCTATGCATCTGATCCAGGAAATCATATTAGTGGATGACTTCAGCAATGACCGTAAGTAACGTCACCATTTAGGCACTCTGTGTGACAGGCAGAGGTGAGCATGCTGGCTTCCTGGGGATGGGCAAAGGCCTGGTCTGTAACAGGTGTGGAAGACTTTGTCCATGGCTGGGCTCAAGGAGAGAAACTTTATTTTAAACAATAATCCTGGGTTCTTTGCTGTGAGTCTTTGAAGACATAATGCATTAAAGTTTGCAGATTCTTGATGTGGTTGGTATGTGAGTATATGTGTGGCTGCAGGCACACTGGTGCAAGTACGTACGGGTATGTGCGGCATGCACATGAACTGGTGTCATGGCCCCTTAACCTGCATTCCTGGTCATGGAATGAAGTCATGATCCTGGTTATTGCTGAAGTCATGACGCCGAACCTTCAAAGGTTCACACTGGGACCAGAGCCCAGAATAGTGCCCATCACTAGAGATTCCTCGCTTTATGCAGCAATAATCTTCAGTATGAGCTGAGGCTAACAGGCCCACTCTCCGCCATTCCCGGGGAGGTCCATGTGGACCCTATCTTTAGGATCCCCCGGCCAGGTGACCTCTGATCCCCTGGCCCTGACATAGCACATGACCCCCTCTCACCTCCCAACATACTTTCATCACCATCTCCTATGTTCTCCAGTCATGAGGGTTGGAAAGCTGTTACAGAGCAAGTGACCTGTGAACTGGCCCTTGTGGGCAGCATGTGGTGTTTCCAGCGGTGACAGCAGGGAGCCTGGGTCTCATGCTGATTCACACCCAGATCCATTCTCCAGAGGAGACGTGGACCTCCCCGGGAATGGGAGTGTTCGGCATCTGAGTGTTAAATCTGAAAGGTGTGATGATGGGAGAACAATGTCAGAATTCAAGTATGGGTAATGCTGACGTCTGCAGCCTGGGTACAGTTTTATGTGATTACAGATCAGCTGTATCCAGACAGGACAGCCTTGTCCTAATGATAAACTAGGGGAAACAGGGCGGCCACTGGAGAGAGCTGTAAGTCCCAGCAGAGTGGAGCCCATATCCGTCAGCACTATGCTTGAAGCTGGGTACAGGGAGCCGTTGCCATGAGGGTTCTGCTGTATTGAGTGGGCCCCCCCAACCCATTGGCACAGACTCAAAACCTCCAGGAGTGACACAGAAGTGGGCTGTGCAGGAGCCCCAGAGAAATAAGGTCAGCTCTCAGTTCTGGGACTCAGTGATCTGCTCTCCCTTTCCTGGTGAGGAGGAGCTTGAAGGTCAGGAGACGTTTGCCATGGTGGTGGATAGTCTGGCACTGAGGCAGGAGAAGGGAGAGCTGCTAGATTCACTTGGGAGCAGAACAACCTAGTGGTTTTTGGTGGACAAAATGGCTGGAGCCAGACAGCCTGGGTTCCTGTCCTGGCCTGTGACTTAATTACTGGCCATGTGCCTCAAACAAATTATCCGCCTCACGTGCGTTAGTTTCCATGTCTGTAAAAAGGATTTGTTAATAGTATATGATTTACTTAAGGATTAAAGGTATCAATATGTGGTTTGCTGGAATAACCTTGACCAGGCTGCCTTCCCTGCGGCCTCCGAGGGAGCTTTCTGAGGCACAGATCTGATAGCGTATCCCCCCTCGATAATGCAAATAAGGTGATGCCAAAATGATGGTGTCAAAGTATGGAGTTCAGAGCCAGGGACTGGTGAGCCAAGGAACTGAGGGGACAGCAGGCAAGCCAGCTGGCATCTGGGACAAATGCCAGAGCAGGGTTTCTTACCCACCCCGGCCCCAGCATATCTCCCTGCGTGGTAGACAAGTGAACCATCTCTGAGTAGGGGCATGTGCTGGGCTGATCCCTGCTCTGAAAGGAAGGTCTGAAATCCATTTCAACCCTTCATGGCCTCCCAGCAGTTTTTACCGGACCCAGCAGGGTGACCAGGACTCAGATCTCATGCTTTGAATGGCCTATTAATTTGTCTCCCTGACTTCCACCTGGAATATTTTCAGGCAAGTGCACAGGTGCCACTGTGTGCTGACCTCCAGAGAAGTCCACCTTGTCCAATGACAGCAGTGACCCCTCAGCCCCTCCGCAGCCTGGGAACACCATGCAGTCAGGACCTGGCACTGCAGTTGCTGGTGGGGACAGTGGGTGGGGCTGCCTTACCCCCCTTTAAGGTTCACCTGGAGAGCACAGTTGCATCATGCAGGCCAGTCCCAGACACTCACATGCATAACCTTTTGTCTTCGTAGCTGATGACTGCAAACAGCTCATCAAGTTGCCCAAAGTGAAATGCTTACGCAACAATGAGCGGCAAGGTAGGCCTCAGGGGTGATTAGTGTGGGTGTGGGGCGTGGGCGTGTGTGTGAGTTTGGGTGCTCCAGGTGAATGCTGGGGGGCTCCTCCCTGGTCATTTGTCTCTGGCCGCAGGTCTGGTCCGGTCCCGGATTCGGGGTGCTGACGTTGCCCAGGGGACCACTCTGACTTTCCTCGACAGCCACTGTGAGGTGAACAGGGACTGGCTCCAGCCGCTGCTGCACCGTATCAAAGAGGTGAGTGGGGCTGCGGGTGGAGCTGGGGCTCCGGCCCTGGGTGTCTGCAGGCCTTCTCAAGCACATCAGCTCACACATGCCCCCCAGTTGGTCTGAGAGGTGGGCGGGACAGACTCCCATCCTCATTGTAAGGGTGAAGGTGGAGCAGCCTGCCAGAGGTCACACAGCAGCCCACGGCAGACAAGGACCAGGACATGTGACCAGCACTGTCTCCACCACAGGCCTGCACTGGGGGCTGCTGGCAGCTGTTACACGACACATGTAGCTTCATGGGCAAGAGAACTGCCCAGAACCGTTTATATTGGCGAGCAGCAGGCTCCAGGAAGGAAGCCCTTATGAGTGCCTCTAGGAAGGAGCCCGCAGCCTCAACCAGGCTTCAACCCCCGTTCTGGAGGCCTCTGTCTTACTTTCCCCCAGCACTCATCACCCTCACCCAAAGGCTGCACCAGGCAGGTAGGCTGGATACTCAGAGACCCAAGTGCCTCACCTCTGCCCACAAATCACTCTGGAATTCTGTGTGCATCTTTTCTTTATGTCCCAGTTACACCTCTAGAAAGTAACCCCTGGATTTACTTTTTCCCATCATTACATTATTTTCTGAAAAAGCCACCCACCCCCTGCTGATCTAAGGAATGTGTGGCCCCTATCTTGCCCATTACTCTTCCCCAGTTACTGATGCACACCGCTGTTCTCTAAATTAGGGGGTCAGGTATTTTAACATACCCATTTCACAGATGGGGATGCAGTCTCGGGCAATTGCATAACTTGGTGTGATATTCTTTAGCTGGTGCTGCCAGGACCTTCCCTGTGCTGTGGTTATTTCCTACTCACTCTTCGTAGGAGCTACTCGACTCCTTGCATAACTCTACAGTGTTGAGGGGAGGGAAGAATCAAGCCACATAAACTGCTCAGAAGAGAACTAGGAAATCCTTACTAATGCCATTCTTTCCACTAAGAGAGCCTCGGCAGGTTTACAGTTCCCACACTTGGGCAGAGATGTTCAGTCTCCTTGGTAAGGTCCTGAGGATGGGAGGGCTCCTCCACTTTGGGTTATTTAGGAAAATCCCCTCTCTGCCTCCAGCAAAGAGGTCTGGATTGAGAAATACTAAGCATGAAGGGATGGTTCGGTTGAAGGGCTTTGCCTGGCACTGAAGGCCCTCCCAAGTGTGCCCCTCCTTCTGTGCTCCTGTCTACAGTGGCAGCAAGGCTAGGCCACTGCTTGTCCTTGAACGTGCCTCCGACGTCCCCAACGTCCCCACTGTTCCTGCTCTGACCAGGCCCTTCCTTTCCTGGATGCCTTCTTTTCAGCTCCACAAGCCTATTCCCTTCAACCCTCGTCTGTGCTCCTCTAGGAAGCCTGTTCTGACTGTGTGGCCAGCAGGGATCACTCCTGGGAATACTTGTCCCCTGGGTCCAAGGGGTTTAGTTCTCTGTCTCCCCTAATAGATTACAAATCCAGTGGGGGTCCTGATACCTCCTTGGGCTGGCCTGCCTCTCATCAACGAGTGTTTGGAATGTCAGTAAGAGGCAAATGACATGGGGAGGTGGTAAGGTCGGACTAGGAGGAAAGCACCCTCACTCCCTGCTCCTAAATTAACTAACAGACACGTACTGAGCAACTATTTCCACCTGAGGGTGGAAAAGGCTGTAAAAGGGATCCACACCCTGCTCCATGCTTAGTAAGACCCAGCAAGTGCCTGTGTACTGGTGCCACCCTGGTGTGCAAACAAGCTCCAGCAAAGGGGAAGCACAGTAAGTGACCACAGGTAGAAGCCATAAGAAAACTCGCATAATAAGGACATTCTTTGAGAGAAATACAGAGAACAAGTGGGCACCTCTTATGTAACCACTCCCCAGTAGGAACCTTTACGGCCCAGGAGTTGCTGGCACCACCCTAGGGACAGCTGAATCATTCTGCTGCCATTCTCCCCTGGGGTTAAAGGAAACTACAGTTCATTTAGCAACAGCTAAGGGTTAAGGATGTAGAATGGGAACTAACATTTGGAGCCTAGGAATGCTTAGCAGGGGAGAGGGAGGGGGTTGGAGACAGCGGCTCTGTCTGTAGGGGATTTTGTAAGGAAGAGCCAAGGTGTTCCCTACCTACACTAAAGTCATACGGGGGTATTAAAAAAGAGGATTTGAAACCCAGGAATGTAATGTAATGGAAAACTTCCTGGCAGGGGACAGAGGAGGCTGGGACCTCTCATTTTCCATTACAAAAGTGATCCATGGTCATGTAGACATCTGGAAAATAAAGACCTGTAGAATAAAAAAAGTAATCAAAATTCTACCATTTAAAGACCTCCACTGTTAACATTTCTTTGCATTGAGGATCTTTTTCCATTTGCAGAAAGTGTCTTTTTTACATAGTTGTAATCACACTGTATTTATATAATTTTGTATTCTGTTTTTTCCTCTTAATGTTATACATACACATTTTCTAAGCAGTGTTTCTAAGGTAACTTGCCCCTCGCCCAGAATCATGGATGTGTTGTAGTGTAAATAGTCACGACGCTGTCTCCAAGAAAGGAATGAAGGACTGCAGTCAGGGCAGGCCCAGGGCCCACCCAGCAATGCCACCCCTTTTCATGCTGCCTCACTCCCACCACCCCCACCCAGGTTGCTGGCCAGTACCCTGGAACTCAAGTTCTGGGCACTCCCTATCACTCTGTGATTGGGCTGCTGGGCCAGGGAGTGGTCAGGGCTCAACTTGACCACCGGAGCTCTCTGCCTAGAGCTATGCCCAGACCTCTCTAGGTACAACCATGACAGTGGTACACTAGTCCCCAAGGCCTCTGCCCCTAGACTGGCTTTTTATGAGTGTATGTGTGTTCTGTTATAAAATATATACAACAAAATTTACCATTTTAACCATTTGTAAGTGGGCAATTCAATGATTGTGGTATGTTCACGGGGTTGTGTAATCCTTATCACAACATAATTTTAAGCCATTTTCTTCACTCTGAAAGGAAACCTCATACACATTAGCAGTTTCTCCTCATTCTCCTCCTCTCTCTGCCTCTGGCCACCACTCCTCTGCCCTCTGTCTCTATGGATTTGCCTGTTCTGGACCCTTAATGTAAATGGAATGATATAACGTGACTTTGGGACCCTGGCTTATTTTAGCATATTTGTACAGCATGTATCAGCGTTCCTCTTTCTGGCTGAGTAATACTCCATGGTAAGTATGTACCACATTTTGTTCACCAGTCATCTGCTAATGAGCATTTGAGTTCTTTCTACCTTTTCACTATTGTGGATAGTGCTGCCAGAAACATTTTTGTGTACAAGGGTTTTTTTTGTTGTTGTTGCTGAGTAGTTATTTCCAATTCTTTAGAGTATATATGGAGGAACTGAATCACTGGGTCATATGGTAATTTTATGTTTGATCCATGGAAGCCTCCATGCTGATTTTGTCCTTACAGAATGCGTTAAGGCAGCCTTGCTTTCCTTGGGAACTTGCAAAGCCCTCTCCATCCCAGTGGCTCTGAGTCCATCTCAGAAGCACTCTCTGAGAAATGTTCTCGTTTTTGCCTCTATGGCCAGCCCCACCTACTGGTCAATTGGACGGTCTTCAGCTCCTTTAATGACTGCCAGCTGCCAGACACATCTCAGGGAATCATGCAGCCCCAAGATTAAGCCTCCCAAGCTAAGTAAGTTGGTCATTGCCTGAGCTAAAGCTTTCATAGCAAAGAGGTGAAACAAACCCCAGAGCCATGGTCCAGCTCTGCTCCCCAAAGGACTATAGTGGCCTCATGGGCTGTAGAGAGTTTAGTTAAGACCCTGACACTTTTCTTTCTTTTTTTTTAAACAATCTCATTCTATCACCCTGGGTAGAGTGCCATGGCATCATCATAGCTCACAGCAACCTCAAACTCTTGGGCTCAAGAGATCTTCTTGCTTCAGCTTCCCCAGTAGCTGGGACTACAGGTGTCCACTACCACACCTGGCTAGTTTTCCTATTTTTAGTAGAGACAGGGTCTTGCTCTCGCTCAGGCTGGTCTCGAACTCTTGAGCTCAAGCAATCTACTGCATCAGCCTCCCAGAGTGTTAGGATTACAGGCATCAGCCACCCTACCTGGCCCTCCAAACAGGCCTGGAGGGAGGGGAAGGGAAGGAGCATGTGACTCTTTTAATGACCTCAAACAGTTCCTCTGGAACAGCCCTTTGGGGATAGGGAGTGTGGGCATGTGTCAGCCTTTGTATGTCTTGTTAGAGTAGAACATGATTTGATCTTGTGAGTGGAAGTAGACATTTTAAGCTGTAATTGGAGTTTGGGATTTTCAAAAATAGAAAAGAGATAAGGAAGAGGCCGGGCTGGAGCTGTCAGGAGCTGTACTCCGCTGGTGTTTTCCACATTGAGTCCCCTCCCCCAATTTTCCTTTTCTTTCTTTCAGTTACAGGAAGACACTTGAAACGAGCACCAGGTTGGGTGTGTTTTTTTTTTTTCAACATAGGCTTCTCTTTTCCCCTCCTATGTATGTATTTCTCTAGTTGGAGAAAAGATTTTAAGAAATCCCAATCCCTGTAGCATGTGGCAAATTTGTATGAATAATAGCGTACATATTCTTCCGAGACTGCTCACCTGCTGTCTTGTCTGTCTCCTCACATTAGCCCTATGAGAGAGGTCAGGAAGTCTTATAAATAACAATCTGTCTTCACCTTACAGATGAATAGAGTCCCACAGAGTGTGCGGATTGGTGTAAGGTCGCACGTATTGTAGATGGCAGAACCAGAACAGGAACCCCGTGTCCTGTCCACTTTTCCCTGGCTCCCCTTTCCTCCGGGCCAGTTTAGAGGCCCAGGCTGCATGTCTGCATCTGCATCAGAATCACCTCCCCTGTCCTCACCTTCCCTGGACTGGAAGTCTTATTCCTCTTTGTCCCTGCCATGACTACACCACAGCAGGTGCTCGGGGATGCTGGGTGACTCCAGGAATGAAGGTCTCGTGGAGCTTTCTGATTGCCTATTCCTGGTGGGATTTTAATTACATGAGTCAGTGGAGAGATCAGAGGCGCAGCAGCAGGATGACAGTGTCCAGGGGCTGGTGCGTGCAGCCTCTGTTGTTGCTCCTGGGGAGGGCTGGATGGGGTGGGATGAGGGTAGGGGCTTCGATCTGTGGGGGGAGGAGAGAGCAGGGGCTGTGGTCCAATACCCACCAGGATTCTACCAGCTAAGCGTGGCCTTAGCTTTCAAGATACAACCTGCTTGGGTACAAGACAGGAGCTTCCCGGGGTCTGAGTATTTGTATTGGGAACGCCTCTATCCTCAAGCCTGCAGGAGGCAAGGCCATCTTGTTCAGCTGCAGCCTGCTGACTGGCAGCGCCCACCGTGTCCTCAGAGGGAGTTAATAGACATCCTCTTCAGGCCAGCACAGATTGAACAACTGCTGCCCACCAGGCACTCAGCTAGGGCTAAAGGATATATAAGGGGTGCTCAGAGAAGCCGTGCTTTGGCTTCTATGTCTCATTCTTAAAGCCCCCTGCAGCCCCTTGCAAGGTCTTGGCTCCATGCAACTGGGCCCCAGACATCCTCACTGCCTGTCTGGTCTCTGTGACTGTCAACTAGGCAGATGCTACAGCCACATTGTCACAGGTCAGAATCCTCAGAGCTTGCAAGGAAGCATACCAGAGCTGTCGCAGGCCTGGGGGCAAAAGCTGTGCACAGTTTCTGGGGTGTCTATGGCCAGAGTGAACAGCCCACATTCTAGTTTGCCTTGTGGTTTGCAGGTATTGGAGGAAGATTTCTTTTAAAGTCAAAACAAAACAGGATTGCAGTCCAGCGGTCCCCAGGACCACCCTTAGGTTTGATCATTTGCTTGAAGCTCTGAGAGCTCAGCAGAACTGTTATCATTATGGTTTATTACAGTGAAAGGACACAGATCAAAATCCATGGGGAGAGTCCCCGGCACGAGCCTGCACTTATCTCCTCCTGGTGTGTTGTATGGAGAGCACTTCCTTCTCCCACCAAGGCTGTAAGGCAACATGCATGGAGCATTACCAATCAGGAAAGCTTACCAGACCTTGGGATCTGAGTTTTTGTTGGGGGTCAGTCCCATAGACAATGCTGACCACCCTACTGGTCTCCAGGCCTCTCCAGAAGTCAAACTGAGTGAGCACTGCGTGGACCAAGGCCCTCACCGTAAATTATGTTGTTCACATAGACTGTCTAGGGGTGGCCCACAGCTCCCAGGGAAACAAAGACACTCTTCTAGGGTTGAGAGGTTATTTCCCAGCAAAGGCCGAACATATCTTTCAGCTCAGTTAATCCTTTACTCTTAAGTGTCATAGAAGGACTCAGAACCCCTGCAGAGGCCTCAACACTCAAAGCAGAGGCAAAGGGAAGACTTTGTCAGACTTTCTAGAGAATGACCAAGAGCACCTGAGAACATTTTAGCATTCAAGGGACAGCTGTATACGTGTGTGTGAGGGTGTGTGCACAGGCGTTTGTGTGGGTGGTGGTGTTTGTGTGCCTGCAGTGTGTATCTACACACAGATGCACAATGACAGTGGCTCAAGAAGAGCCCAAGAGGAAGCCTGGCAGCTGGGCAGGTGCACTGCCGACTGTGAATGAGCGTCTGCGACATCCCAGAGCTAGAAGCAATGCATAGAAAATGAGCCTTCCTTTCCACATGGGCCAACTGGTTTTCAGAGGCACTTTGTTACTGTCAGAATGAGTCACATGTGGGAGGCTGAGGGCCAAATTAAGTCTGTGAACTTAAAATCAGGCACTCAGTGAATCTGGAGCTTAAAATAAGGAGACAACCTCATTTGGGGGAAAGATTGAAGCAGGAAATTAAATGGCTTCAAGGAGAAACAAAGATTCCTGCCTGTCGGCCAAAAGGTGGTTGGTGCAGAGGACTGGTTCCCAGAGGCCTGCTGGCTTTTCTGGCCCCGTCCCAGGCTGCCTGAGGCCATTTAGCTGTCCAGGAATCTCCATGTTCACAGCTCCTTGACACCATCCTGCAGGGGGAGGGGTGGGTGTAGTTTCCCCCACTGCACACCAAGCACAGGGGTACTCACCTGGAATTAGAAAACGTGAAAAATATGTGTACAATGCCTTGATGGCTCCCAAGAGCTGATGACTTGGACGTGCATGTTTTGAAAAGGTTGTCTGGATGATTTTTATGCCTGCAGGTGGGGTGGCATGGGGGAGGTAGGAAGTGATGAGGCTGGACAGCTAGAGGCAGGCCTGTTGTGATGATGGTCTTGGGTGTCAGACTAAGAGTTTGCATGTTATCTTAAAGGCAATTGACATTTTTTGCATTTGAGTAGCAGAGTCAAATTTATAAATTGGAAAGAGAACTTTGGTGCTCAAAAGTGAATGAAAGGAGAAGAGAAGGAGGTCGGTGGGGTTGGGTTTAGGAGTCTGTTGCACTCCTCAGGCATGAGGGCTGGAAGAGAGGCAGGATCGATTTGCAAGAGCGATTTCAGAGTTGCAGGGCTTGATCTGGTTGATGGGCCAAGAGAAGCTTCTCCATCTAATGCTGGGGGAAGGAGAGAAACAGGAATACTATGTTTATAGAAATAGGGAACTTACGGAGAGCAGCATTTGGGGGAGAAGAGGATGAAGCCACCATTCAAGGCTGGAGTGGAATTCACATGGAGGTGGCCAGTGGCTCAAAGATGTGATTCTAGAAATCGGAGGGTAAAGCAGGGCCTGGCACAGATTAGTGAGAATCTGCCTACAGGATGTCCAACCTGCAGCCCATGGGGCCTCATGCTGATTTGGTGGGGACTTTTTCTGCTTGTATGTAGTGTCATATATCACACAAAGCATGCGCAGACTTTTTTTGCTCATCAGCTTTCATTAGTGTTTGTGTATTTAATGTGTGGCCCAAGATAATTCTTCTTCCAATGTGTGGCAGAGAAAAAAAAAGGTTGGACACCACTGGCTGAAGTTGGCAGTCCCTGGAGATGCTGTCTGTCAACTTGTCAGTGAGCCACTGTCCTGGAATAAAACTGAGGGTTTCCCTGGGGGTGTATGGCTTTGCTCCTTAGGGCTGCAGGCTTGGGGCCATCTTCCCAGCCTGGGGCCCACAGCAGGGAGGACTTCCTGGTGTCCCCTCTTCAGTGCAGACTGTTCCCCAGCCAGCTTGTAGCATTCCCTGGCCCCTGTGGTGAAGAGGGCCCCAACAGGCAAGGAAAGGCCCTCGGCATTTTAGGCATCGGAACTGGAGAGGTCTCAGTGTCCAAGGTCCTGTTTTATAGATGATAAAATTGAGATTCAGAGATAAAGGGAGTGGTTGAGGTTGCAGAACCTGTCTCTGGCACCACCAGGGAGGCCTTCATTCTCCCCGACTCCCAGCAGGGGCCTCTCCTTAGGCTGAGAATGGCCTATTGTCTTCCAGGACTACACAAGGGTGGTGTGCCCTGTCATTGACATCATCAACCTGGACACCTTCACCTACATCGAGTCTGCCTCGGAGCTCCGAGGAGGTGAGTGGGGCTGATGCCGCCTCCCCAGCGGGGCAAGTGAGGGGAAACTCTTGGTGGCTAGTCTGGAACTCCCAGCCTGCCTCCTGCGATTTAATTCGCTCCAACTTGACTCTTACACCAGAACCGTGAATGGGAGGGTGGGACAGGATGCTCTTAGCTCCCAGAATCTTGGCTGTAAGACAGGGCTCACTCCAGAGCCCGCGAAAATGACAGGAGCAAGGATTCCCTGGCTATGTGGGGCCTGCATTGTTCTGCCCCTCAATCCTAGAGACTCGCCCCAGCTCTCTGTCCAGAGCCTTGAGCTCCCCCCACAATCAATGTTGAGGTGATTCAAGTAGTCTAGGGGCCTCTCACAAACCTGCTCGCACCTTCCAGAGACGCAGGGCCAAGGGCCACCTTCCTTGACTATGCATCCTGTTGTCCCTGGCCCTACCCTGGGCCCTTGATCCTCTGCCCTTTACTCCTGACCGTTCCCAGCCGAGAAGATGCAGAGAGGCAGCAGGAGGTAGAGAAGGAAGTGGGCTGGAAGAGGAGCTCTGGCAGCCGGGCTGCTGGTCAGCTCAGGTGAGACCTATATCCCAGGCCAGCTTCTCAGGGAAGCCACTTGCATTCACGCCCTTCTGGAGAAGCCCTGCGGTACCTCTGAGAGGCCAAATCAAGCGGGTCAGTGCTATGTTTCAGGGTTTGACTGGAGCCTCCATTTCCAATGGGAGCAGCTTTCACCAGAGCAGAAGGCTCGGCGCCTGGACCCCACGGAGCCCATTAGGTAAGTAGGAAGCATCAGTGCAAGGGTGAGTGGGCAGATCTGTCCCTCCTGGGTCCTTCCCTCTGTCATGTGGTATAGAAAGTCACTCCATACTGGACAGCAAAGGACTGGACAGAGTTGAAGAGAACCCTTTGCCAGGCCACCTCCACTTATACCCCTATTTTAGGAGGAGACTTCTAGCTAAGGGGTTGGTGACCTGGTGGAGACCCATGCTGAGAAGTGACATCCACCTTCACATGTGCCATGATGGACCTGTGCTTCCTGCTACCATGGGCAGGTTCTGTGTAGGCCTCTGGTGAGAGAAGGATGGGCCTCTGGGGCCAGGGGCAGAGAGCTGAGGTCTTGTCTGTCAGGATTAGGTCCAGGAAGGTGGAGTCAGCCACTGCTATAACTGGAGGTCAAAATCAAGGCACAGCCACTGCTGCAAATTAATAAGTACATCTGTCCCTTTTGTGTGAGAATATGACAGCAGGTGGCATGGACACCGGCTGCTTTGCTGAGCTGCAGGTGGCTTTGTCCTGACTTACATTCTCTCTTCCAGACCCTTTCCTTTCCAGGCACTTCTCTGACATCTCTCGCAGTCATCCAGGCAGGGGAGGCTGGGGTAGGGCCCCAAGAGGAGGAAACAAAGTTCTCTAGGGTGACCGTAATGACACACCACACAGGTGGCTTATGCAGCCAGCACACACATCTCATCTCTTGGTTCTGGAGGTCAGACTTCTGAAATTGGGTGTCTGAAATCCATTCTGGGCCTGTCTTCTTGGTCTAGAGGTGGCCGTCTCCTCCCTGTGTCTCCCTATATCGTCAGTGTGTGTCTCTGTGTCCAAATTTCCCCTTTTTAAAAGGACAGCCGCTATATTGGAGTAGTGCCCTCACTAATGACCTCATTTTAACTTGGTGGCCTCTGTAAAGACCCAATGTGTAAATAAGGCCACATTCTGATATACTGGGAGCTGAGAAGGGGGTACAATTCAATGTGTAGCACAGAGGCAAAAAGGGGAAGAGGAGAAAGACCCAGTTTCAGGAGCAAGATGTTCTGCCAGTGGGTACTGCCTCAGCCCTTCTCTCTGTCCTGTCAGTGGCCACCCTCCCTGCCCCCAGTAACAGCACCCAGGACAGCCGTGCTGGTCAGGACCCATGGCTTAGACTGGCAGAGGCTCCCAGGTCATCAGATCTGCTAGAGCCCTGAGTGAGAGCCTCACCCCACAGGAGGTGTGCTGATGAGTGAGTGGCCTGTCTGCAAGGTCAGGCAGTTTACAGTTAAAGGGGAAAGCCCTGGAGCTTGTTCTTGTTTTAGGTAACTAGAAAATGTATTGGTCCTTTTGAAGAGGAACAGATATGGGAAGAAAATGGCCTTGAGTTCCAGACTCCTGGGGCAGAAGAGTTTGAGAGCAATCTCTCTGCTATAACTGGTGCTTCTCTTTCTCTTCTAAATGTACAGGACTCCGATCATAGCTGGAGGGCTCTTTGTGATCGACAAAGCATGGTTTGATTATCTAGGGAAATATGACATGGACATGGACATCTGGGGTGGGGAGAACTTCGGTGAGTGCCTGCCCTATTCATCCTGAACTATATCATTCTATACGCCCTGGGGGCTGGAACAGGGATCTCTGAGTCCTTGAATCCAGCACCAAGCTGTTAGGGAGTCATGCATGCCTGGGAGGAGGGCCTGGAGATGGTGGGTGAGTTGCTCCTTTGGGGGAAGGCCAGTGGGGCACCACAGGAACAGTTGTTGGAGAGGGTGGTAACGAGGGAATTGCTCTGTGGGGCCACAAGGAAGCTAAGGGCCAGGGAAACACTCCCTGTGTTGGGGTGGAGACTGTTGGGGGACAGATGAGATGCCACAGCCAGGAAGACCAAAGAGGAGTGCCAAGTCCAAGGGGCTAGACGTGGGTTGCACTAGGAGCACTGCAGCTAGGAATTAGGAGTTGGAAGGAGACTGGAAAGAGAAGAGAATGAGGAACAGGAACAACAGTGACATCCCTTAATATCCGTTAATGTCCCTTGGCTGCTGTGAGTATGGCACTCAGCACTGGGTAATGAGGAGGGTCTGGCTTAACTACTACAGGACACTTTATTACTACAGTGTCTTTTAGTGGGAGAGAGGCTGGGTTGCAGGGCCCAAGACTTTGCAGATGGCCAGGTATGGCCATAGTGGTACAGGGCTGAGAAACAGCAGTCAGAAAGACGCATTCTATCTAGCTAGTGACACTTAAGTGACCCTAATTTCCCTTGTATATTAAAACTGTGACTACAGGATAATAATCCCACTTCTTTGGGTTGTTGTGAAAATCCCCTGAGTTAAGTGTGAGAATCCTGGCACACATGGGCATGGTAAATGTTAGTTTCCTCCCACAGGTGAGACTTGACAGGTAGCTGGAATAGAAGCTGCACAAGGACGTGAATTTGAGTCTGTTTCGTTCCTGGCTATCTGTGGTGCCCACTGTAGTGCCTGCCACATGTCAAGGCCTTTCCCTTCTCCGAGTGCAGGGACTCATGTTGGGCTGGGCTCTCCCGCCTGTGGCGCAGGCTGGGAGAGTGATCCACGGGCCGTCCTGGCATTTAGCAGGAATCCCGTGCACTGTCTGCTGTCATTGTTTTCCCCTGTTCTTGCCTCCAGAAAGTTTTATGGCTTTCTTCCTCAGTCACTAAGAGTTATTTCCTAGAAATTTATGGCTTCTGGCCTGACCCACGGCATCTGTTCTCCCAAACTGGGCAGTGTAGAGAAATGCATCAGCAATGTGGGTCTCCTGCCACACAGGGGCCAGACTGGAAGCTCAGCGAACAACAGACTAACATTCCATCACCCCAACCAAACCCAGCCCCTCCCTGGGACCTGGTCCATGAAAACCTTCTGGAACATGTTAGGGGGTCGTTGGTGTGGGATTTGAGGCCAGGTTTGCCTGCCCCAGCCCAGGAGCAGTTGAACCCAGGTAGACTCTTGGGGTTCTCAATGGAGTGGAGATTTCTCTCTTACTGGGCAGAGCCAGTTGTTAAGTCCTGACGACCCCGGTTCCTCTGAGCAATGTGTTCTGGAATTTCTTTTGCCCATCAAATGATTCCTCTCTACAGCACTTTTGGTAGACAGCAGCCATCCAATCTTTGCTCAAATGCTACTTATAATGATGTACTCACAGTTTCACAGTTTAGCACATTCTGTCGTAGAGAATTTTTTTGTTGGGCTGTTAGAAAATCTAAATCAAATCCTGGCTCCCCCCAGCTTCTGTCTGTCAGGTTCGTTCTGCTTTCCTGCACTGCACAAAGTGAGCATGATTCCTCTTCCACATGGCAGTCCCATTTGGATTCCGGCAGCGTGTTATTTTCAATGATGGCACGGTCTGGTCCATTTTGGTACTGGTGGCAGTACCTTTCCTTGCAGCAATGTTAACACATCTGCTCAAATCAAGTAGCAATCACATCTAGCAGGCTTCCAAGTCTTTTTGGCATTAACAAGGGCTGATTGGAATCGAGAAGTTGGGAAGGGTGCTGGGAAGTGTGGGAGAGACATTTACAATGCATCACGAAATTTTTTAAACCACAAAACAAGCGCTGCCAACAGCTATCACAGGAAACACTTCATTTTCCCCACCCCAACATTCCATTATGTTGTAGCCAGCTAACAGCCTTTCGAAAGCCATTTCTGGATGGATGGGGGTGTGTGCGTGTATTCGCATTGTATATGCCAGAAAACGCAGTGTTTTCCAATGGCGGCTGTGTCACGTGGGCAGCCTTGCATCTGCAGGTGGGGATGGCAAGGCCCTAAGACCCTGGAGGAGGATGCAAGAGAGGGTCCGGTGGGATTGAAGACGGAGATTTCAATGGAGTTTGTGAGTGATGCTCCAGCTGCAAAGGACAGATGGCGCTAAGGGGTGAGGGAAACTGCCCGGCTTCAGGGTGTGGCAGGAGGCGCTTCCTGTCCCCCAAGTCCTGAAGACCCACTGCCCTTAGCATCACTCACACCCATCCCCTCTCTCCGTCACTACCAACTGTCCTGAGTCGTTTCCCACCTCTGCTCTCCTACAGAATCTGACCTCCCACTCTCTTGCCCACATGCTCTTTCTGAAATGCAGATCTTCTCACCCCTCCCAGGCCTGGCATCTTCAGTGGCTTCCTCCTGTACAAAGAAGCAGGCCCTACTCATGCGTCCCTCCCATGGCCTTACCCCTCCTCTCTAGCTTCATCAGTCTCCTCCTACCTCCAGCCTCTAGTGCAGAGGTCCTGAACAGAACCACTCACACTTAGTATGCCCAACCCTCTACAATGACCCGGCCTCCCATCTCCACCTAAGGCTGACCACAGCAGATGTGGACTTCCTCCCATGGTGCAGTCCTGGGGCCACCTCCTCTACAAGGAGAACACCTGCACTACCCTCCCTCAGGCTATACCTCCAACATCGTGTTCCCTTGTCTGTCATTGCACTGAGCCCTCTTACACATCTGTCTGTCTATCTGTCTGTGCCTGCTGCCCAGCCTCCTACCAAACCTGGAACTCCTCAAAAGCAAGGCCATTCATCCACCTTCTTGTTCTTGAGGCCACAACAGTAGAAACTGCTCACTAAATGTGTGTTCAGAAATCCAAAAGCTGAATGGGAAGGGGTGAAAAGGACAACATGATACACTATATAAGGCACCCTTTAAAATAGGTCTCATTGCATTAACTGGAGTGCATGATTAAAAGTTCCCTTTAAACATGAGAACAATAACAGTAGTGGCAGAGACATATTGCCTTTCCAAAAAGTAGAATTTCTATGAATTCTAGATGTGTTCACGTATGTGGTATTGACTTTATGTCATAGCACAAAAATACATAGATTATTAGGGAAGGCTCCAGCCAAGATGACCTTGACCTGCTCCATCACATGCAGTTCCTGCCCTATCCCATCTTGGTTTTTATCTGTTAGACGCAGCCATGGTCGATGGCTCACATGCTCACACACATGGCCCTGGGGCCACCATTCCCACCAAATGCTTCTAAGGTGAGCTGAACACCTCTGATAATTGCATCAGCAGTTCAGAATGAGAGCATGTTTTAGAGACATGTGGCTTTTAGAATTTCTTTTTTTCAGAAGTTGATTTGCATTAAAATTGGATGTTTAAACTGCAATTTACATTACACAGGGAATGTGTAATATGTCTATTTCCTTAGAGCTGCATCTTACTTTTAGCTTTTGGTCTTTAGAGATAAAATGAATCTGTTGCCCAGGTATGAAGTGTGCGTGTGTGTGTGTGTGTGTGTGTGTGTCAGTGTGTGTAGGTGGCCTGGATGAGGGATGCACATTTCCAAAAAGGAAACCTTGGCACTTGCGTGAAGGGAAGTATGGGATTCCTGGATTAGAATGGGGGATTTCCAAAGCAAAGGAGGCACAAAAGACTGCTGAGAAGAGACAGATGAAGTAGGCCCAGAGAGGAACCACCACCACCCACCGCCTCCAGAATGTAGGCAGAGATGCCAGGCTATGCCAGCCTTGGCTCCCCTGTGCCCACGCACTTGCGCATGTGTTATATAAAGAACATGGGCAGATAGACCTAAGTTGGAATCTGGAAGTCATCACTAGGCATCCTTGGGAAAGTTCCTTCACTTCACTCAGCCTGTTTCTAGTTCTTTAAAGTGGAACCAATGATCCCCATGGGAGGGAGAAATAATGTCCTTCCTTCTTCCACCACCCCACCAAAGATGTCTACACTCTAATCCCTGAAACCTATCAGGATGTTACCTTACATGGCAGAAGGGATTTTGCAGGTGTGATTAAGGTCACTAATCAGTAGCCTAGAAGTAAGAGATTACCCTGACTTGTTAGGGCGGACCCGGTCTTATCACTTGAGCCCTTATAAACAGAGAACTTTGCCAGGCTGTGGGCAGAAGAGAAGGAGCAGAAGGAAAAGCCAGAGGGATTTGAAGCATGAGGGGAACTGACCAACCCCCAGTGCTGGAGGGGGCAACATGAAAGAGCTGAGAAGAGCCCCAGGTCAGTTGAGGAAAGGGAAACCTCAGTCCTGCAACCCCAGGAATTGAATTCTGTAAACAACCAAATGAGCCTGAAAGCAGGTTGTTTTTCAGAGACTCTAGATAGAGACATCCTGTTGACATCTGATTTCAGCCTGGAAGACCCTAAGCAGAGGGCCCAATCAAACCAGCCACTAAGTTTGTGATAATTTTTTATGGTAGCAATGGAAAACTCTCACTGTCCTTATATTGCAGTGCTGTTGTAAAGATCAATTAGATAATACCAGCCCCTTTGTTCCACCATGACACTAATCGGGATGGGCTGCCTGCCCCTTCAGGTTATGTGTGAGCAGCATTTGTTAAAGGAGGACTGTGTCTGACATTTTCCATGATTAGTGGCTCAGGATGAGGGAAACAGCCTCATCTGAGAACGGCATCCAAGTCTGATGAAAAGGCATCTTTTCCCCAGATGGAGAGTAAAGCTAATGCAGCCCAGTGCTCTGTTCCTTGTCTGGGCTCCTTTGCTGAAGCCCAGTGCCCAGGTGAGATCCCCTGAGGCCATCGTGTCCAGATGCTCCTGTGCTTCTCCAAGTGTCATCGAGTCATCTTCCCATCATAGGGGAGATGGGATGATAAAGGGTGTCACCTTGGCATTTGCAGTCACATGGCCATTGGTGACCATGATGTGGCTGTGGTTAATACTTGTCTAGAATAGGGGGCCTGAGTGGAGCCTCGATTGTCTCAGAGGTGAGTGAAGTGCATAGGCGAGGATGTGTTTTACGGGCTGATAATGTTACCTCTGCTCAAGTCATTAAAGAATAACAGAGTTTGCCTTGGCCCAGTAGCCCCTGGGAATGTAAAGATTACCCAGAGGTAAGGTCCTGTCCCACAAATATGTGTGAATTTATGACACTAGCCGTGTGAGTGTCTGCCTCTCTGCCCACTGCCATCCTCTCTAATCCCTTAAACTTGGGCAAAGGTAGAACAGAGAATGTTGCTGTGTATACAGTGTACACACATATACATTTCTGAGGCTCCATTTAAAACACAGCCCATCCCAGTAAGTGGTACCCACAGACACTGGGTCTCTGCCTTTGCTTAGAAACCAGGCTATACAGTGAAGCTAGAACCTTGACCAATATGGACAAGCAGTGTCATCTGAACACCATGGCTTGTTTCTTGGAGAGAAAGCTGTCCCTTCTCCAAATTTCTGTCCACTCCTCATGGGCTGGCCAGGCAAATGTTGGTTCTGGTGAAGGGTCAGGGCCCTGGAGGGTGGTAAGAACTGATAAGTTGATAAAGAGATAGAATGAAAGAAGTGGGAATGGGAGGCGGGAGGGCAATTTGCTCTCATATTAACCTAATGCTTAAAGAATGTGAAATGAGAACAGTGCCCCCAGCGAGGATGGAATAATTACACATCTCCCTGCCTGGAATTCAAAATAGCTTTGGGTCTGTACAAGGTGACGATCATTGCTCAGGGGATTGTGCAGGTGCTGACTCAGTGAGCACCCCCTGGGAACTCCCTAGGCAAAATCTTGTTGCTCCCTCCTCTGTCACTTCAGAGATGGTCCCTGAAGGAGCTGCAGCCTTGGGGAGCAGAGGCTCTGCCTGCTCTACCCTGCCTTGGGCCGCCTCGGTCCTCAGCACTTCCCAGACCACCTGTGCAAGGTCCCCTTCCTGGGGCCTCAGGATTAGTAGACTTGCCCAAAGTCTACCTTCAGCAGGTAGCTACGGGCCACCAGGCCTGGCTCATAGTCCCAGGAGGATACACATCATTATCCCGAAGTCACTGCTGTAGATAAGGGAGCAGCAGCAGTGTGTCCTGGGTGTTAAATATTCCACACTGGAGAACCCATAAATCATGACACTAATCTGGAAACTCCAAGCTGCATCCCTCAGTTTGTCTCTTGACTTTGGCAGCAGCACAGTGATCTGTGCCAGCCACGTGCCCCTGATAATTTCAGGTACCACAATCTGGACTCTGCAGCAGAGAAACTCTGAGCTCATCTCAGGCTGCACGTTCCACTGGGCAGCAGTAGCAGCCAGACTTAAAGACAGCCTGAGACAGACCTTGTTCAGGACTCAGTCACTGAGTTGATAAGGGGGGATTGTGGCAGCTAGTTAGACGCTGGTCACTCTTGCTTGTGAGTATCTTGAAGTCAGAATCTTTGTATCCACTGCTGTGTTGGCCAGTGGTAGATGTTCACTATTGGGGCAGGGCCGTGTCAGGGAAAAAGCACAGATTCTGGAGTTGGGGAGATTCCCAGCTAGTAGCTGTTGGTTGTCCCATCAGAGCTGCTTCTGCATCACCAAATAAGAACATCAGTCACTACTGAGCACTAAGCAGCAGCCTTGGAGGAGGAAGCTAAACAAAGCCTGGCCCAGAAGTCAACAAAAGGGTCATTTTCCTCCCACGACTGACATTTGAAGAATAGTGATGCTTTCAATTTTTGCACCAGGGCAATAGACACAGGAAAATGAGGAGGAAGGTTGGGCTGGCTTTAGGGAGGCAGAGAGGATGCAGGGATGCAGAGGGCTGTGGGGAGGCCCTGACGGTGTGGAGATGTCTTGGGTGTGATGCTGCCCCATGTATCTCAATAGCAGCCTCAGCAGGTCATGGGAAATGGGGGCTGGAGAGATGGAGGGGAGTCCTCAGCATCCAGTGCCTTCTGGGAGCAGATAGGGAAGCAGAGTCAAGAAGATGCTGGAAGGCAGAGCCTTGAGGGGATGCCGGAGAATGTGGGGAGACCAGAAGAAAGTGGAGAAGAGTAGGGCTGGGTGACGATGCAGTCTAAGGAGTGTCCCTGTGCATGACTGAGGCTGAGGCAGAGGGAAGCTTCAGAGAGAAAGTTCTGGGTGAAGGGAGAAAAGCAGTGGGTGGGGCATAGGGATGGGGGCAACATGGTCCAGGCATAGGGTGGAGGGATTTGCTTTGCAAATGCACAGGGACATATGTCTCATTTGAATACATGGAAAGGAAGAGGCTGTCACTGAAACGCATGCATAGCTTTAGGGAGAAAGCTGGCACAAAACCTGCGGGTTATATCTAGTAGGCAACGACTCCGTCTCTAGTGATGTGAGATTAGAAGGTTTTCCTTTTTGGGAACTAGAGCAGACCCTGTTTAGAGTCCCTGGGGAGGAGCTGATTGGCACCAACATGTTCAGGAAGACGTCCTAAGACTCAAGATTCACATGTGCTGACACGGCTCCACTGTGGGCCCCTCTGCCCCGCGGTGTGCTCGCTGCGAGGTACAGTGTGGGTGCTGGGCACGCCCCAGGCTACTGGCACTCCATGCAAACGGTGCCCCAGCCAGGTGCCAACTCCATGCCATGGAACTTCGTGGGGAGCTCGTGGGGAGTCAAAGTTTCAAATGTGACCTCCATGAATTTCAAGTGTCCCCTGCAGTGTGGCAGAAGGCAGGAAAAGGCTGTAAATCATCTGAGACATGAGAAGTGGGCAGATGTGGGCGCCACACATCAGTGTCCACGTTTTAGAGATGCTGGCTTCAGAGGCATCTCAGAATCACCACTTCCGTTCTTCCAGTCACACTTAGTTTTATACAGGTATTCTCAAAATTCTTCATCCGATGCCGACAGCAGCCCTGCCAAGGATTTTTCTGATCTTTGTTTAGTATACGAAGAAATGAGTCCTCAACAAGCTCAAGCAGGTTTCCCAGGGACACAGCCGGTGGTTACTGCCGGCCCCAGAGCTGAGCTCTCTTGGTTTCCTTCCCCCCACATTCTTGCCATCATTCAGTAGCCGTGGTCAGAAGTCCTTTCTTTGTCGCAGAGGCCACACTGCCCCCATGCTGAGGGAAATCCGGGCTTCCCAGGAATTAGCAGCAGCAGACAGGTGTGGGAAGGTGGCAGAGTAGGGATGATAGGAAGTGGCCTCATGTACATCCCTGTGGCCTTTCCAAAGAGACTGGGAGTGGGCAGCAGCTAAGGTGGCTGGGGACAGGTGGGGGAGGGCAGGTGAGGATCAGGACGCAAGCTGGAATGAAAAGAGAACGCGTAGTAGTGGTAGTAGTAGAAGGGAGGGAAGAGCAGGTGAGAGAGAGGACCCGCTGGGGAGAAGAAACCCATCCAGAGAGGCTGTGAGGTGGGGCCCAGGGTGCTAGAGGGTGCAGGGCACTCATGATGGGAAGGCCCTGGCATAGCCACATCCTGGGTCCCAGGCCAGGGACTTGGCCCGCATCCACATGAAATTTTACGGCCTCCCCTGCATGGACTTTTCATGAGCAAGCCTTCCTTCTTCATGCTTGGACTTGCTGTGGGAGCATGGACCAGGCAGGAACTCCTACAGATTGGAAGCTGCCTTTTCTACCAGTGCCATACTCGGGGCAGGGGGTTGGGGGCCACCTGCCCTGGATGCAGTTAGGTTGTGCACTAATAACACCGTCTGACGGTCTGTCTGCTTCCTAAGGTCACTGCGCCCTGGCGATTCTAACCCTGGGCCCCCACCTCCCTTAGTGGGAGGAAGCGTGCTTCCACCCTGCTGGTGTGCTCCCGGGGGGAAATGCTCGTCACAGCTGCCTCTGCTAACTCCACCTGCCCACCTCTCTGAGGGCCCACAGCAGCCAACCCTGAAGAAGTGGGTGTAGTGCGAACCCAGGGGGCACCCCCAATAACAGCTCAGCGGCTCCCAGCATTTTCTACAGTCACGTTCGGCTCTTGCTTTCTGCTCTCAGCCCTCCTCCTCCCAGGCTGCAACTGAGGTAGTTCTGACCCAGCGGTAGAACTGCAGTCTTGGTGCAGAATGACCTTTGGTGGCTGCCTTGTCCAGATGCCTTCTGGACACTCCGTCAGCTCTGCGGCATCCTTGCCATGTGGTTCGCTAGTCTGCCCCGGGTGTTCTCATGATAGTCCTCTAGGCCCTGATAGCTACAATATCCTCCTGTTTTCTCAAATGAAAATTTTCTCTTCAATACTGATTCTAACCCTGTGGGATCACCAGGGATTGTGGTTAATCCACCTTCCAAAATGAAACTTTCCATATGTTCAAAAGCAACTTTCTTTCTTTTTTTTTTTTTTTTGCAGTTTTTGGCCGGGGCCAGGTTTGAGCCCATCACCTCCAGTATATGGGGCCTGCACCCTACTCCTTTGAGCCACAGGCACTGCCCTCAAAAGCAATTTTCTTGGTGCCCCCAGGCCTCCTCCTTTCTGGGCTACAATCCTAGCAGAACCTCCACTCCAACTATGCTGGGCACTGAATGTGTTCCAGGGTCTACCGTGCCCAACACTGTTTCTGTCTGTTACCTTACATTCCCCTCTGATGTGTTAGGACCATCCCTGTTTACAGAAGGGGAAACTGAGGCTGCCCAACCAGTGGCGCTCTCAGTCTGGCTGCAGTGTCTGTTCTCACCCACCATGCTCAAGCTAGGTGAAAGGGACTCCCCAGCACTGGGGGCCTCCAACCCAGAGGGGCAATGAGAGGAGGTAACAGAGAGTGACTGTCTTGCAGAAATCTCCTTCCGCGTATGGATGTGTGGGGGCAGCCTAGAAATCGTCCCCTGCAGCCGGGTGGGGCACGTCTTCCGGAAGAAGCACCCGTATGTTTTTCCAGATGGAAATGCCAACACATATATAAAGTAAGTGCCCTGGGGCTCAGCGAGTGTGGACAGCGGCATAGATGGCCATGGCCTTGGCTGAGGGTTGCTGCTGGGGGGCTTCAGCTGTCCCTCGTGCTTGGTGAGGCTGCCCAAGTCCCCTGCTGGACAGCAGCTGCACGTGTTCCCTGGACTCTGCCCGGGCAGGGGCTGGCTTCAGGGGCTTCAAGCCACTGATCAGTGCCACCCTGCAGGGTGTGGACCCCCAGTATTTGGGGTTGTGTGGGGTGCAGGAAGGGCAACCCTTTTGTCCCAAAGTTCTAGAAGACCTGCTGCCCCCAACCCACCTTCAGGCTGGGTTACTAGGAGACAGGGAGGCACAGTGGGAACAGCTTGGGTGCCTGCTGCTCGCCTCAGCAGGGCATGGAAAGGGCCCAGAGGGGCAGGGCCTGAGGCTCTGTCCCTGTCCGCCTGTGTTCTCATCTCCTGCCTGTGAGATGGTACACTTTCACAGGGACTCAGAGGCCCCAGGATGCCCACTGCCGTCCCCGGCTTCTGCCTTTGTGTACCCCTTTCCTTTCCTTGGCCTCTCCTCTTCCTTCTTCCTTTTCTCCTTTCAGAGAAATTCCTGTGGTTTCCTTTTCCCCTCTCCCATCTTCTTCTCACTCTTCCCTCCTTCCCTATCCTCTGCCATTGTCATCGGATGCCTTCACTCCTCCACTGTCCCCTCTTTCTCTCTGTTGTGTCATTTGTTGGTCCACTGAGGGGAGGGGAGCTATGCACCCCTTTGGTGCCCCTTATTAGGGTGTCCCTGTCCCCTCCTGTGCTCTTCCGCCCTCGGGTTTCTGCACACATAAGCAGATTGTCTGTCATGTCCTGACAGCCATCCTGGAGGAGGCGGGGCTTGAGCAATGGGAAAGTGACCCGTGCCGCTAAGAGAACAAATAGGGTGAAAGACGGTGCTGAGAGAAGCAGCCCTGGTACAGGGGAGCCCTGTGGCCACCTGGAGGGGCCAGCCTGGGGATAAGGCAGGGCTGGGGCTCCAGATTGCCCTTGGTTCTGAGACTGGGCCCTGGCCAGTGGGCATCCTGTATACCATGGGTGGGTCACTGGGGTTTTAGAGAAATCATGCCCAGATGTCTGCTAAGCAGCTTTCACTCAGCTGACGGGTAGCGGGTAGGCCAGTGGAAGGGCCCCCGGACTGGACTGTGCTGCACATGTATATATGATAGCTCAGGTCCCAGTTTAGAAGGGCCTGCCAGTGCCTTTATCAAACACTTCTGCTCCGAAGCAGAGACTACATCTGGAAGAGCACCCCATTTTCACTTGAACCTCCAAGGTCACTTACTTGGGCCTTGACAAGTGCCCCTACTGCCCAAGACGCCACATGCCTATTTCCTGATGTCGTCATTTCTCTCTGCTCCGGGGCTCCTTCTGGTAGCCCCAGAGCCCTGACTGCTGAATGATGACATCCTCAGTGACCTCTGGGGTAAGACTCAGAGCAAATACCTAGTTACATAAATGCAGAGTGCTGGCCAAGTGTCTGGAAGGGAAGGCTGATCCCTGAGTCTTTCCTAACTGCACCGGCTAACTGTGTGGCCTGGGAAGACCTAGCTGTTCAGACTTTCCCCTTGAAGACCTGGGACCTCAGCACTGCCCTGTGGTAAAGGGGGGAACCTGGGAACAAGAAGCAGAGGATGCCCAGAGGTTGAGCATCCCTAATCCAAAAGTCTGAACTGTTTCAGAATCTGAAACTTTCTGAGCACTGACGTGACATCACAAATGTAAAATTCCATGCCTGACCTCAGCGATCAAAACACAGGTGCACAACCCCACAGTTCATTCAGCATCCCCCAAGGAAAAATGAAATTGCCTTCAGGCTATGAGTGTACAAGGTGTATACAAAACACAATGAATTTCATGTTTAGACTTGAGTCCCATTCCCAAGATATCTCATTATGTGTATGCAAATGTTACAAAATCCAAAAGCAACAACAACAACAAAAATAACCCTGAAATTCAAAACCCTTCTGGTTCTAAGCATTTTGGACAAGAAATGCTCAACCTGTACTAAAATCCTGTGTCTTGGGATAGAGGACCCTTTGGAAATGGGTGGGGCTTGGCTGGGTCACACCCTGGTAACATTGATGTTAGCAGGTCAGTCGTGGCAGCCCCCACCAGGGTGGTGCTGTTAACTCAGCCCACATGTGTATATGGTAGCTGGTGCCCACAGGCCCTCCTCGACAGCCCCCTTCTCAACAGACCCGCCTTTATCTCCCCAGGAACACCAAGCGGACAGCGGAAGTATGGATGGATGAATACAAGCAATACTACTACGCGGCCCGGCCTTTTGCCCTGGAGAGGCCCTTTGGGAAGTAAGTACCCCTTCAGGTTGAGGAGAGCAGAGTCCAGAGGAACCCCATTGTGGGTGTGCAGGGCTTGAGGCAGCTTTTGTAGGGGGACTCCCTGGCAACTCGGAAGGCTAAATCAATGTAGGGGAGTGGGGTCGAAGCTGTGCTTTGTGCAGTGGACCAATGTGTCCAGCTTTTTACAGAAACACAGGGTGCAGGTTGGACAGCCTGAGTGTCCCCGGGTCGGACAGGCTTCCTCCCTCCTCATACTCAGTCACCCACGCTCATTTCTTCCTTCCTTGGAAGGAGCAGTGCCATACAGATGTCCCCTGCAATAGTGCTCAGGCTTCACAGAAGAGGACAGGGCAAGGAATGTTTATTAATAACTAGATACTGTGATGTAAGCTACTTCATTAATCCTTCTCAAACTCTGAGAAATGGGCTTAATTAACCCTATGTACAGATGAGGAGACTGAGGCCTCTACAGGTTAACCTGTTTGCCCTAGACCACAGCATGTAGGAGGGGAATGGAGACTCAAACCGCATCTGTCTAATTCTAAAATCATATGCCCTTGCATTCCCCAACCCAAAGCTGATTGGAGTAGAGAAAAACAGTGACTCATTCATTTGTGTTATCATTTATGTTTCTTTGGGGGCAACCAATGGCTTTTTGTTCTACTAATGCCACTAGTCATACAAAGGAATGGCATGAGGAGATGGGTTTTTTATAGACTCAACTTCACGGGACAAGTCCACCACTGCACAGGAGAATTAAATCACAGCCTGCCAAAACAACCTGCGCCTCGGAAATCATAAATCCACGCCATCCTTCCTGTCTGGCTCTCCTAAACTCCTGAGGCATTTTATTTTCGGATCTCATCACAACCTTGATCTCTTGGCTCTACCCTCCCCACCCCGCCCCCGCAAGCCCTTCTCTCTCCAGCTTGGATTCTACACTCTTGCTCAAAGACAGCTCAGAAGGTCTTGTCCTCAGATCTTTTGTCCTGTTGTCCATGAAGAAGCACTCTCTTCCCTGCATTAAGTTTTCTCAGCCATGAGTGATCCTGACTGTGCCTTGCCCTCCCCTGTACACAGGCTGCTGGATAGAGCTGGGAAACACCCACCAGTGCTGCTAGTCATCCTCCATGGCCATCCTCTCCACAAGACCCTGGGACACCCACAGGCCCTGGACCTTCCTAGTTAGCGTTCTCCTCCATCATCATTAAACCTTCTCCACTCTCCCCAGCCCTCGAGTCCACCTCCCTCCTTCAAACTTTCTCCTGTTTCACAGCTGAAATAGAGGACATCAGCTTCCCCACACAAACCAGCACATTAACATCACTGCGTCTGCACCATCCTCTTGTCTCAAAGGACGGGCTCCTTCCTGCTGAGAGAGGCTAGCCTTCCACCTGCACTGGGACGCAGCATCGCTCCCCCACTCATTCATAAATCAACCTTTACTGAGCTCCCACGGCCAGGGTGCAGCTCCTCTTGCTTCCTGGTGCAGGGCTCATCTAACTTCAATGTGCACACAGACTTCCTGGGGATCTAACGCGAATTCTGACAAGTTTCTGCGTTTGCAATAAGCACCCGGAGATTGCTGGCCCGAGGGCCACGATGCAAGGAGGGAGGCTTTGGCAGGGAGGCTCCTAAAGTAGCGTGTGCTCTGGAGTCACCAGGGGCGCTTCAGACACACTGCAGCCTGTGCTCTTCCTCCTGGGAGTCTCTTCGCTTGATCTGGGGTGTGTCCTGGGCTGTGGGATTTTTTAACAAATGCCCCCAGGTATTTATAATGTGCAGAGAAGTGTGGGAACCACACTGGGGGGCTGTCCCGCAGAAGCCTTTACTCTCTCCCTTATCCCTGGCCTCTCTGGGCATCATTTCCATCAGCTTTTAAATGTATTCAGTGTCTTACATCTTTATTTTAAAAAAAGGATGAGGAGGAGGAAAGAAAACAAACTATAGAACCCTGTGTAGCTCACCAGTGCTCGTCACTGCATCTCTCTTTTCCACTTGTCCAGAGGCCTCCGTGAGACAGCAGGAGCTGCCTTGGGTCCACGCCCTCCCGGCACGCCTGGCCCCGGTGCCCGGCACCTGCTCCCACCTACTCTCAGTGACTGATGCGTCCCCGTACTGTGCTCTCAGGCTGCCCCATTATCTCCCACCCCGCCTCCCCCGCTATCTGCGTGCCTCTGGTCCCTGGGCCAGCAGGACTCCGCAGCCATGGCCTGCCTTCTGCTGCTCGGCCCTTCCTTCCCTGTCCCATTTGCAGGCTCCCCCCCCCCCGCCCCCCCACCATGTGCTGATCCTCTCCCTTGGGCCTGTCCTAAGGCCTCTTCCTGCCACACATTCTCTCTGGCCCTGACCATCACATCTCTGCTGCCTGTACCTGCATCTCTATTTCTATCCTGGGCCTCTCCTCAGCACTCCAGTCCCCTATATCAAAGTGACAACTGGACACTGCCACCTAGATATCTCTCAGGGGCCTCCTGCCCAACCAGTCCTTGATGGAATGCATGCGGTTTCTCCTGAACACACTCCTCTTCCCATATTCCCCGTGAACAGTCTTCCTGGTACTCTGTTGTCCACGTCAGCCACTGGGGCTCAACCCTGACTTATCCCTGTCCTTCCCACCCCATCCAAATGATCAGTCCTGGTAAAACGGCCTCATTCAGGCGTGACCACCCAGATCCGTGCTAGACCCTGAATATTCTGGGTAAGAGGTTCTGGTGCAGTCTCAGGGGGCCCAGGGAGGCAGCAGGGGTGGCGGGAGGGGAGACAGGGCCAGTTCTGTGTAGCTGCCAGGGAAGGAGAAGTCGGAAAGAGCTCCCACAGGGGTCAGTGCAGAGGGAGAGAAGGGGCTGGACAGAGCCTGTGTGCTCTCCATTCCACCCACTTCCCCATTTAAAAGTGTGTTCAGCACCTGGGCTTCCACACCTGCCCCCCCTGCTGTCCTCCCTGTCCCCAGCCCCACCTTATCAGACCCAACAGCAGATGCTGTCAGAGCAGGAACATCACCATTCGTGCTCTGCTTTGAACCCACGAGTTCTATCTCAAGGCGCTTAAATAGTCTGTACTCCTCAGCACTGCCTCATAGGACCCTTCCTGGTCTGTCTTCCCTCTCATCCCGCCCACCTTCCCTCGCCCAGCCCCCACATGTGTTCACATACACACGTCTATTTTAAGATCCTGCAGCACCAGCACCGTTCCTGAGAACAGAACTTCCCTCCCTCCTCGCGTGCTCATCTCTCTCCTTGCTCTCCTGCCTGCAGCAGGGGCCTTACCTCAGCCTCTTTCTGGTTTGTCTAGAAAACATCCACTCTTCCAGGTAGCAGCATCAACATGCGAGGGGGCCCTCTGGGGTGTCCCCACCGCCCTGCGTGCCCACCTGTGACACATGTAATGGCTATAATGGTTTGTTTCCCTGTCTTTGCCTCCTGTTCAAAACCTTTCTATTCTATCCTACATTGGATACGATGCCTGACACATAGTAGGTGCTCAGTGAATATTTGATGAACGAATACATGGCTGGGCCCCAGAACCAACCGGAGAAGAGGATTCTTGTGGCTAGAGTAGTGGGGAGTGGTTTTCCAATTGTAGAATACAAAAAGATTCTAAGTAGACCCAGAGCTCCAGCAATGAATTTTGAATAACACATAGAATGTTCTTGCAGCTTTGTTTCTAATGAAAAGTAAAAACACCCCCAAATTCCATTTTCAAATAAAAAGCATGAGCGCTCAGTGTCATTACCACGCCATTTGTGAGATAGTGCTAAGTGTTTCATAGCTCTGTCTGGAGCTACAGAATTCTCTCCTTGGGAAATTTCCCCAGGACCCTCCAAAGAGATGTGGATGCAGAGCATGGGTGCCTGGTGCTCCCCATCCTGGCCACCTTCCTGGTGTCTGCCTCTGACAACTATTTTGTCTTTGTGTTGTCCTCACCCCTGGCACCACCAGCATTGAGAGCAGATTGGACCTGAGGAAGAATCTGCGCTGCCAGAGCTTCAAGTGGTACCTGGAGAACATCTACCCAGAACTCAGGTATCCTCCCTCTGGTGGAGCCTTGGCTAGCTACAAGGAGTGGCCCTCCCCTGGCTCAGTCTAGTAAAGAGATGGCCTGTGGCCAACTGGATGAGGG
>NW_003852417.1:21607909-21608339 GCF_000181295.1 Otolemur garnettii | reverse complement strand
GTCTTCCTGGCCCACTAGTCTCTCCTTCGAGCAGTGCAAATCTTTGTGACAGCCCCAGGAGAGAGGGTCCTGCCACTGTCAAAGCACCACCCAACCCCTCCCCTATGTCCCATCCAAAGAGCAGTGGCTTCTCCTGTCTCCTGTGGCTTTTCCTGCAGTGTCCCCAAGGATTCCTCCATCCAGAAGGGCAATATCCGACAGAGGCAGAAGTGCCTGGAATCTCAAAGGCAGAACAACCGAGATGCCCCAAACCTGAAGTTGAGCCCCTGTGTCAAGTTCAAAGGCAAGGAAGCCAAATCTCAGGTAATGCAACTGGCTGAGGACACAGGACTGAGGACCACAGAGGAGGGCACAACCTGATGAGTCAGCTCCATCCCCTGCTCTTCCCTGATGGCAGGTGCCATCTGTTCCCAGAGTCCAGCAGCAGAGA
>NW_003852417.1:21591037-21607684 GCF_000181295.1 Otolemur garnettii | reverse complement strand
TCTGTGCGGCCAATTAGCTCTGACTGGCAGCTAGTCACATCAGATTTGGTAAAACCAACCCCGTCTGCCACCTTGTCTCTGGGTCTCATCCTCTTTTATCCTGCTCCCCCATCCTCTGCTTCCCCAAAGTCCACAGGAATACAGTGTTTGGGGGGGGGGACAGTGTTCTCCCATTTAAGGGCATAACTGCTCTTTTGAAGGTCACAGACCAATTCATAGTCTGTTTCCATAGCACTTGGCCTGCTGAACTCATTAAACCACATTGGCCTGCCATGTAAACCCCTCTCCTGGCCCCTGTGGCCCCAGGAGATCCCTGTTCTCCTACATTCCTGCTCTTCCCCCCATTCTTATCCCCTCATGAACTGCAACTTCACTCTTCAGGGGGGCTTCAATTCACTCTTCTTCTGTGTGTAAATGATTTCTTGGAGATTTATCCATCACCTAGTTCTGACAGTCTCCTCTGTTTATTGATTGACAAATTCTGTATCTTTATCCATCCACGGATTTATTCATTTATTCATTCAACAAACACTTCTTTGCTAACTGTGAAAAGACAAAGATGAAAGCCTAGATGTTGGTGGAGGGATCAAGAGGCCTCAAGCAGAAATAATTCAGTAAGCAGCCATTAGGACATAACCTCTATCCTGGATCCTGGATGGGATTTGGGCCCACGTGCCATAGAAGGACTGAGAGGCGTGAGGATAGAGCAGTTTGCCCAGAGAACTTGGAAGTGGTCTGCATCCAGAGAGATGAGTGAAACAGGCCCAGGAAATACAGCATGTGCAGAGCGTGGGGTGGAGCCAGGCTGCTGGTGAGGACACACCTCTGCAGGGATGGAGGGTGTAGTGTGGGGAGGGAGCAGCCACGTGGGGCTGGGCAGGAGGCAGAAGCCCAGTCATGTTCTTCCTTCCTGTGGTGGGAGGTTGAGCCTCAGGAGCGTGATGCCATGTGGTCTTAGGAGAAGGCTCCACAGGCCACTCTCCAACCCAGATGGACTCTGTCTCACTCTGAGTGGTCGAGCGGGTCCACAACCCCATCAGATTCCTCTGTGTGATTCACCATTAGGCACCTGGGCCACTTCTTTGTCACACTCACACTAGTTTCCTTGACTTGGCCACCTTCTCCAGGCGCCTGGTTGCCACCCTGTCCAATCCTTCCCACCTCCTGCGGCTCCTCTTTCTACTGTACCTTCTGTCTCTTTGAGTCCCATCCTGTCTCCCTTGGAAGATCTGTTCTTAGACCCTGTGTTCACTTCTTGGGAGATCAGTAATCCTCGGCCTTGGCACTGCTGACATTCTTTGCTGTGGGGCTGTTGCGGTATTGAGGACTGTCTAGAGGTGTCCCTGGCCTGTGCCCATGGATGCCAGGAGCACCTCCCACACACATTGTTATGACCCTCAAAATTGTCTCCAGGCATTACCAATGCCCCCGAGGGACAAAGCCACCCAGTTGGGAGCCACTGGGTTAGATTACAGTGATGGCCTCCAATCGGTTCTCCGGCCCCTCAGCCCTTTTCTCACATGTGGTCACTCACTCAGCGTTCCCTGTCCCAGTGTGGCCTTCGATGGCTCTCTATGGACTACCACGAAAACCAGGGAGGCAACTTCCTGGGTCAGCCAAGTGAAGAGAAAGGAAACCAGATGTTGATTTCAGCTAGGGGGGACCTCTGGGCTGAGAGTGACACATCTCCCTGGCTTCTGACTGAGTGGGCAGCACTCCTGGGCATCCCAACAGCTGGAATGTTGTCTTCCCCTTTCCTTGGGGTAGAAGTTTGCTTGGACCAGGCAGCACAGAAAGTGGCGAGGAAGGAGCCCAGCCTCCAGGAACCCTCCAGCAAGGAGGTTCTCCCAGCCTCAGAGCAGGGTCCTAAGATACCCTGGACCTGAAGAGAGGTGGCCAGGCCTTTACTGGACTTGGGGGTAATGGTGCCTGTCCCAGCTACACCTGTTACCCTGGGCACCAGTTGTCCTCGGGGTGTGTAAGGAGGCACCATGCTGGGCTAGATCAACCCCTGCTCTATAGATACCCCAGCTCAGTAGCTGCACTGGGATGTGTTCCACATGCTCTGAGGGTGTGAGTGCCGTGTAACCGTGTCAGCTGAAATATCTCAGAGAGCGCGAGCAGAGGATACACTCTCAGAGGACTGACGTGCTGACCTTGCTCTTCCTCCCAGGGTCCTCTCCTCATTCCTGCATAAATGGCCAGCTCTGTCCTTCCACTTCCCAACCCCTTCTGCTAATGGGACTTTGGTGGGTTCTCTCTTCTTACCCCTACTCTGTCCCCTTGCTGCTCTCACCTGGGTCATACTGCTTGTCCTGCTCACCCTGCCTCTGGCCTATCCAGAGGAGTCCCATCTGCCCCTCCAGCCCCTAAATAGGACTCGTTTGGCCCTCTCTGCCTTCACCTCCTCTATCTCTGGAGGCCATAGCCCATTAAGTAGCTATTACTATTATGTCCCCCATTTTACAGATGATGACAGCATTGCTCAGAGAGGTTATCCAGGGTCATATACTAGTGAGTGACAAAGATAGATTTGGAAAGTCTGGCTGCATACCATAGCCCTGGTCTTGCTGATGCTGGCAGAGTCAGAGCTGGCTCGGGGCCCTTTTAGACAAGTTTAATCATGGGAGAAGACACCTGGCCCTAGGTTCCCCTTCTAGGTTTTAAATACTAAGATCAGCTGCACCTTGACAGGCGAGAGTGACAAGAGATTCTTCTTTGTAGCCAGTTTCCAATGACGGCCCTTTATGAAAAGGCAAACAAAGGTCATACCCCAAGGCAGGGCAAGGGTGGGGTGGCCAGAGAGTAGTCCCTGCCCTGTCATTTATGGGAACCGGGCAGGAGTACGGATAGAGCCCCACTCCCAATGCCACGCCAGACCCCTTCTCTCCCCCTCTCCTTTCATATCCAAATTGGGTTAATCCCCTCTAAACAGTCCCCCTTGGGCCCGGGGAAGTGTACTAGGAACACAATCCACCCTCAGAGGACAAACCCAGGCATGAGATCCATACAGGTCCTAGAGACAAGCTGGGCAATTTGTGGGGAGGATTTTGGGGTCCTAGACTGTGGAGTGAAGGCACCAGAGGGTGGGACGAAGAGCTCTGGGGTTCTGTTTCCCACTCTTTACAGGCAGGGTGAGCCCCAGGCCCTGGGATGTCCTCAGTGTGGAAAGGAGAGTTGTTTTGTCCTCCCGTCTGGCACTGCCTCACACCTCTGCCGCACCCCTACCCCCGCCCCCATGCCTCCCTTGCCTTTCCTCCTTCTCTTGGCTGGCTTGTCAACCTTGGGAACCAAATGTTTCATCTGAGTGTGTATTGAAGATGTCAGCAGGCTGATGCCTTAGGTGAAATGTGAGAGAAATACATTATCAATTTGTAAACACGTGAAGCCCAAGGAGTCTCCATGTTAACAAGTTTCCTCTTAACTTTATTGGGTGCTCTAGAAAAATATCTGTGAAAGGTGGAAAGGAGACAGGTACATCACTCTGGTTTCCACCCCAGTTTAAAGAGAGGGGAGTCCAGGCATGGTAGCTCCCACCTGTAATCCCAGCATTCTGAGAGGCTGAGGCAGGTGGATCTCCCAAGCTCAGGAGTTCCAGACCAGCTTGAACAAGAATGAGACCCCATCTCTACTAAAAACAGAAAAAAAAAAAGCTGGGCATTGTGGTAGGGGCCTGTTGTCCCAGCTACTTGGGAAGCTGAGACAGGAGAATTTCTTAGCTAAGGAGCAAGCTGTGATGCCACAGCCTTCTACCCAGGGTGACAAAGTGAGACTCTGTCTCAAATATATAAATTTGGTGGTGCCTGTATCTCAGTGGTTATGGCGCCAGCCACATAACCGAGGCTGGTGGGTTCAAACCTGGCCCTAGGCCTGCTAAACAATGATGACAACAACAAAATAGCTGGGCACTGTGGTGGGCGCCTATAGTCCCAGCTAATTGGAAGGCTGAGGGAAGAGAAATTGCTTAAGCCCAAGAGTGTAAGGTTGCTGTGAGCTGTGATGCCATAGCACTCTATTGAGGGTAACAGTGAGACTCTGTCTCAAAAAAAGAAAGAAATATATATATATATAAATAAAGAGAGGGGAAAGTGTGAATTAAAATATTTTTAATGTGTTCTCCTCCCCATCTCCCAGTAATTTGGGCTACTAGCTTTGGAGCAAGTGTACAGGCAGCTGTGTGCCCTGGGTAAGATAAAGCTTATCCTCAAACCTAGACTAGGGTTGGCACTTGAGGTATGTGAGTCTAGCCTGCCAGCGGGCTGGGCTGCCAGCATGTCATCCTTCGGCACTTTGTCAACACAGCCTTGGGAATGGCCTCTTCTGGCCCAGCTCCTGGGCAATTTTCCAGAGGAAGGCCTGTAGGGCCATCTCTCTTCCTGTCAGCTTCCCCATCACTGTCCTCAATGAAGCAGATGGTAATTGAGCATTTGCTAAATGGAACGCAGGGCTCTGGGCATGCGTAGGTATTAACCCAATTGTTCCTTGCGGTGACCCCTGTGGTAGGAAGGAACAGAGGTACAGAGAATGAATGACTCATTCAAGTTCATAAGGCTAATAAGCCAGTGAGCAGCCCCAGCAGTCACCCGAGAGCCCAGCAATGTGACTCACTACCTATGGGTGGGGGTTTCTAATCACACTGATAAATGAATTGCAATTTGAGAAAAATGGACAGGACGGGCTGAAATTAAGAAAAGACCCAAAGAACAAGTTGAGCAAAGGTCCTCCTCAGAGGGGGTGTGTGCCTACCAGGGCATCCTGCCTGCTCTGGTGAGAGGCCTGTGTTTGTGCAGCTGGTGCAGCAGCCCAAGGTGTGCTGGTCAGTGCTGGTCGCTACAGCTGACCTCGAGAGCCAGATGAACCAAGAGGTCAGCTGAGCTCAGGCACCTTCATTCCACACAGCCTGTGGGAAGAAGCTTCAAGGGCATGTTCCATGGGCACTGAGTTGCCCACTGTGGCCTAAGAGGTTGGTTGGACACCCTGGCTCAGGTCGCCTCTCACCAAGGAGGTCCACGTTCACAGTCAGCCCCAGGGTCTGCTCCTGGGTTTGCCTAGAGTAACTTCTAACCCTTTGATCCTCAGTGCCCCCTTCTATAAGATGGTTCCTGCCTCCTAGGGTCCTTATGAGGATTATGTGGACAATGAAAGTACCTAGAACGGGGCCTGGCCCTGGAAGGAGTCCCCTACAAATGGGAGTTGCTCTCCCATCTAACTACAACAAAACCAGCAATGCTGCCTTGTATTCTTTTCTTTTCAGTTGTTTACTATTCCTGCCTTCACAGAAGAATTTTTGAACACGAAGCTCTCCACCATCAGGAGATGACGTGGCCTCTGCCTTACTGAAAACACAGCTATCTAACTTCTGTCTCCATGTGTTCGTGTTTTTCTTCCTGCACCCAACCACCTCTGCCCATATGTCTTAAAAGTACTATTCATGGCACACTATTTACTCTGAGCTAGGGCAGAGCTCTGGGCGCGGTGTTCCTTAGGCCTCATCTCGTTTAATCCTTGCAACAACCCCATGAGCTATGTCCTGAGTAACATAGTTCTTACCTGAATGCCACCCTGGCATCATGCATGTGACCCGGGTGGAGTCCCTCTGAGCATCACCCCACCTGGAGAGTGAGTATTGGCTGGGGGGGTGGGTGCAGCTTAGAAAGGATTCCTAGGTCCTACAGGAGTGGTGCAGAGGTTCAGACAGGCCTGCTGCCTCCAGAGCCCAGGCCAGGGCTTCTCTCCTGTGTGTTGGCACTGTGCCCAGACCATGCCTTGCTGTGGGGACTGTCCTGTGCATTGCGTGCATTGCAGGATGGTCACCAGCTCCCCAGCTCCAGCCCCTGGTGCCAGTGACACTCCTTCACCCAGTCATAGTAATAAAAACATCTCCAGATGCTGCCAAATGTCCCCTGGGAGAGAGTTGGGGGCCTCTGCTCTGGGCTGATTACTTCTTCCTTATTAGAATAGGTGGCCCTGGATAGTTCTAAGACCAGCCCCTTGCCTAGGCCCCACCTCAGCCTCACTCCTACCTCTTCAGAAAATCTTGTCTCTGCTGCTCCATCTGGTACAAGACAATAAATGAGACCCGCTGGGTGCCCTGGTGCCTCTGCATCCTGACTCCACCAGCTGCAACCAGAGGGCAGTTTGTTAGAGAGAGGGGTCCCCTGACCTTGCTGAGGCCCACTCCCTGATCTCCCCACAATGGCTGTCTCCTGAGACCCCATCTAAGCACAGAATTGGGCACTCTCCTTCTCACTCATTGGGGACCCTCTTCTTCCTCTGCCCCTGGCCTGCCTTTCCCAGCGAGGCCTGAGACAAGCCACATAGAGTCTCTCAGCGGCCTGTGGGTTCCCTGCCATGGCCAAGCACAGCGGGTGGGGAAGGGTAGCCATCTCTATCACTAACTATGCCTTTGCGGGTACCCCAGTGCAACCATCAGCAGAGGGTTGGGCACTATCCCACAAGCCCAGACCCATCTGACAAGCTGCTGCCTTCCTGGGAACCGTGTCTGACTCCAGGATTCTTTTTAAAAGGCCCACTCATCACCCCTTGCATTCCAGGAATGGGAAAACCTTCCTTGCTCCCAGGTGCCCTTGCAGATGTGGCCAGAGATTATTAAATACCAAGAATTGTTTAAATAAGAGGAAAACAAGAGCTGCTGGAAACTGGGATGAATGTGAGGACTTCAGTTATCCGTGCCTATTCACTTACTCCCCTGGAGAGTCTTGGAGGTGGTTTCTACTGGCCTGATCTGGGGGGCGGGGAGGGGGGGTGGGGCTCATGAGCCCAAGGGTTCCCTCCTCAAAATCATCTCTGGGGAGATGTCTCAGATGTGGAAAACCTCCCCCTCATCCCCAGTTCTTCCAGTTTTGAGGCCCTGAGGAAATTAAAAAGGAAGAAGTGCCAAAGTGGGCTTTCAAAACAGCTTATTTTAAGCTTTTGCACTTAATCAGTTAATGCTTTTAACACAGAGAATAGAATGTCATTGTGTTAGGGTGATCTGATTGCTTGGAAATGCTAATTTGTGGTTTCCTGCAGGCTGTGTGGTCAGGTAATGGGACACCAAGAATGAACCTCATCTTCTTTCCATACTGTGACTGTTTAGCCTCATTTCCAGAAAATGGCAAGAGTCTAAATTAGAAGTCATGGTACTGACCTCAGGGCAGGTGTCTCCCTGGCATCCTAACCCTTAGGCCCTTCTCTGTCCTCCCCCAGATTAATGGATATTCTAGGCTCACTTTCGAGGGTCCACCTTCTAGATCACATTCCAGATATGTAGGACCCCAGAATTCCCCACCCAATGGCCCAGCCTGACTCCAGAACCTGCGTAATCTTATCTTGGGGTTTGTCCTCCAATGGGGACTGTTTGGAGGGGCATAACCTGGTTTGAACATGCAGGACATGAGGAGGAGAAAAGGGGCCTGGCGTGGCATTGGGAGTGGGGCTCCTATAACTGCCCGGTTCCCATAAATGCCAGGACGGGGACTACTCTTTGGCCTGCCCCACCCTTGCCTGCCATGGGAGTATGACCTTTGTTTGCCTTTTCACAAAAGCTGTCACTGGAAACTGGCCAGAAAGAAGCATCTCCTGTAACTCACCTGTCAAGGTGCAGCTGAGCCATGGTCTTACTATTTATAACCTAGAAGAGGAACCTTGGGCCAGGTGTCTTCTCCCATGATTAAACTTGTCTAAAAGGACCCGGAGCCAGCTCTGACTCTGCCAGCATCAGCACGAGCAGAGCTGTTGGAGAGAGTCCTACCACTGCTGGCATATGACCTTGGATGACCTCTCTGAGCCTTGGTTTCATCATCTACTTAATAGGATTCTCATGAAGATTAAATTCACCTGTGTAAGTTGTCAGGACAGTGTCTGGCATATCACAAGCACTTAAGAAATATCAGTCATTATTAGTGAGCATTAGCAGCCTGGTCACTGCATCACCTCTGCCCATACAGACCTTTTCCCTTTCAGCTTATTCTGTAGGAAGGCAAATGGGGCGTGTAGAACCATGTTGTTCACAAGGCCAGAGAACTTGATACATCCAAGAGAACTTATTTCATGGCTTTTTTATTATAGAAAATCTCAAATATATATATAGATGCAGAAGTAGAACGGTATCCTTGACAATGTACCCATTGCCAGGCTGCAAGAATTACTGACTCAAGGGCAGTCTCCTTTCATCTATATTTCTATCCACTCCCAGGGAGGATTTGTTTAGTAGGTCTTCTCCCAACACCAGCAGCTTGAAAAGGGACACAAGAATCCTTAGGCAGGGGCCATCTTCCCATGAGGCTGGTGGTCCCTTGCAAGGATGAGGGGACAGGGGGAAGGCCCCAGATTAGGAGAGAAAGTAGTCATTGTCCAATAAGTCAGGTCAACTCAGGGCAAGGGTACACGGTGTGGTTAGGACAGTGAAAGGGCCTGGGCTTGCGGGAGAGGAGGAGGAAACAGCTGGGTCCCAGAAAGCCATTAAATATGGTCAGTGGACTCTGGCAGGTGGGAGAAACTGGGACCAGGATGGGGCTGGCAGGAGTCCTCTGTACCCCTCAATCCTCAGAGGTCCCTTAAAGGTCAGACTGGGGCCTGAAACCCCCCTGTGGGGTCACTCAGGCCTGAACTCGTGGAGAGGGACCCCGTGCAAGCAGGGCTCATTGGTTCTGAGCTTGTGATGCTCTCAGGGGGGAAGCAAACGGAAAAGGGTCGTGAGGATAAGGATGGAGGGAAGTGGCGCCACCTCCTGGTTTGGACCTTGTGGTCACAGTCATTTTCTTCCCACCGGCTGCTTTCCCATTTGTGTCCCTTGGGCACCTGTCCACAGGAAGTCAGCTCAGCCTCCTCTGTGAGAGCCCTGTGTGTGTGTGTGGGGGGGTGGGGGGCAGTGGTGTTACAGAGGGGACTAGGAGGCAAGTATGGAAGGGACACCAAGGCAGGGCAGAGTAGGTGTACCTGGCCCAGCCCCCCCAGGAGCTCCCCCCTCCTCACAGGGAGGCCATGCCTCACCCCACCACCCAGGGAATAGCCCCAGCTCAGCTTCCTGACTTCTGTTAGAAATTTCTGGTCTGACCCAGGAAATCAGGGCTAGTGCCTGAATTCTGCCCCTCTTCACGCCTCACTTTTCCGTTTGGAGCCACCCCTAGGTACAGATGGAACCACCACAACAGATGGTGTGGGTGCCAGTGCCCCGGGTCCCAGGCTTCCGCTCACCTCTCCAGTGGGGTCTCCTACTCAGTGTGTAGGGTCTGCCCACCCTGCAAATGTGGGGCAGGAGGCCCAGATCCATAGCTGCTCTTCATAGCATGCTTGGTCCTGAGCAGCAGGCGAGGGGGGAAAGGACACAGCGCAGCTCAGAGAGAACATGTGTCAAACAAGAGGTTCAAATAAAGTGCTCTGAGCTCCAAAGGAAGAAAAGAACCCATGTGAGGTGAACTTGAAGCATAAGTGAGATCATAAAAGAACGGAGGTGGGGCTGTAGCATCTTAGACCACAAGAACATGAGCAGAGCGCAGGAGTGGGCAGGGTGGGCCCTTATCAGGGAATGCAGAACGAGTCCCCCGGGCTGTGGTATAAGAGACACAGACAAAAGTGGGGGTCAGGCAAGGCCAGGCAGAAGATTTTGCACTTAGTTGGATAAGTAGTTGTGAGTCATGTAAGGTTTTGGAACCAGAGGGTAGTACTGAGCAGCTTGTAAGAAGAGGAAGATGAGCTGGATGGCAGGGAGGAAGGGGATTTACAGGTGAGTTTTGCAGAGGTAGGGCCTGAGAGAGGCTCCAGAAATGTCATCAGGCCAGAACTATGTCACTGTCGGTCAGAGTGGGAAATAAACAATAGCTACGAGAGGTGATGGGGGTGGGGTGGGAGGCAGAGAAGAGGGAAGAGAGAAGATCGAGCAGGACCAGAGAAGGACCTTCATGCCAAATCGATCCTGCGGAGCTCACCAGGTAAACGCCTCCACAGTACCCACACTTAATTGATCTATTTGAGTATCTGATAACTGAGCTTAATTTCCTAACCCTAGAACATTTTAGACACACATTTTAGAAGAGGAACACAAGCAGCGTAGCACCCACATACACAGGGCCTGCTCTATGCCTGGCATTGTTCTGGGGACTCACCAACCCTTATGAAAATGGGAGGGCTGTGACCTCAGCTATTCCTACCATCTCCACCTTAGAAGCGAGGAACTTGAAGGCCATGTGGGTTAAGTGTCTTGCCCAAAGTCAGGCACTTTATAACAGAAGTGAGATTCACAGCTGGAAAATCGTTGGGAGTTCTGTTTTCAGAGTCACTAGGCTCTGCTGCTTCTCATGCTAAGGGTGAAAAAATAACCAGCACTTGTGTTCTTACCTGAAAGAAAATGCTCCATACGCCGTTGAAGTGCCTTGTGTAGAACTTCCTAGTGGGCGGCCTTTTAAACTTGAGCCGCTCTACATCTCTAACAACTGGTCAGCCACAGTGACCCTCGGATCACTCACTCATCTGTCATTTGTTAGGGAGGAAAGGGAGAAGGGAGGTCCCCTTTAGTAAGCTGTTATTATGTGCCAAAGCTATGCATATTTGCTTCCCATCCTCTCTTTTATTTACTGTGAACAGTATTCCTCTGGGGCGGGTATCATCGTCACAATTTTACAGATGAGGAGCTGGAGTTTCAGAGAAGCTAAATGGCTAGTCAAGGTTGTTCAGGTGATAAATGGCTGATCAGGAGCCTCTTCTCAGTGGCTGTGCCTCCCAAAGTATGTGACCATCCAGCCCTTCAAAGGTACATGTAAATCACAGAGCAATAAATATTTACTAGCGACTGGTTAGATGGCAGGCACCATGCCAGGAACTCGCCACTGATCCCTGCCTTCAAGGACAGCAAGCAGGGGAGAGAAGTGGGTTTTATCCTGGAGAGGAAGTCAGGCAGAGAAGAGCAGAGCAGAGGGAGAGGAGGATGTGCTCGATAGCATCCCGATGACGGAGGTCACTTGAGCCCAAGGGACACAGAGCAGGGAAGGAGGAGGCCTCACAGATGGGGCAGCTGGGTTCTAAAGTTGCTGGGACTAGACCAGTGGTTCTCAGCCTGTGGGTTGCAACCCATAGGAACTGTATTAAACTGTATTAAAGCCGTGGCATTAGGAAGGTTGAGAACCACTGGACTAGAGGAAGAGAGGGTGGAATTCCAGGGGCAGGAGCCCTTGTTTGCTTCTCTAATATCCTGCAGGAACTTTAGATTATTTCTTTGGAGGCTAAACACAGGACTAAAGGCCGAGCTCTTCTCAAGGAAATGTTTTCTGAGCCCCACAGTGGGAAGGGTGGGGGAGGCTGTGTGTCCCCTCTGTGTCCTCATGGAATGCTTTGAGTCTCTGTATCCTTCTGTGTGCCCACAGCACCTTGTGCCTAGCCTGTCCCAACCCTCCCTCCACTCTGTACTTCCTCTGTCTGTGTGTCTATCTCTCCACTCCCATTTGTGTGTAAGACCCTCAAAGGGTGGGCCTGGGACCCACACTGCTTTGGCAGGATCTGACTCTCAAGGGTGCTTGTGAACTGAAGCACCCCAAATGGCCTGCATGCGACTGTCTAGATTAAGCCGCTCCTTCCTCTGCTCCCATGCCTAATCAGCAAGGCCAAGATCATATCTCTGTCTGCAAGAGGCCCTTGCCCCTTGAACAGCACAACATGGCCCATGGTTCATTCGAATAGCAAAGAATTTTTTCTGTTGGATGGTGACACTGATGGAAAGCTTTTGACAAGAGCCTCTGTCCATGGACAATCAAGAGCCATTGCCCTGAAGCCCTGACAGCACAAACCACAGGAACCTCAGGGCCATCCAAAGCTGGAAGCAGGGTCATAGAGAGTGCCCCACCGTGCTTGGAGCTGCTGGGGTTCTCCTTGAGCAAGCTGACCATCTAAGAATGACAGGGCAGTAGGCCAGGAGTGCAGAGGGATGGCCACACACCACCCTCCGCTGCCACGGTTAGCTTTGGCACATGCAGACTGAGTCAGGTAACTGCCAACCCAGGCGGGCACAGGCAGACCTGTTCCAACCACAGGAACTAGTTGATATCTACAATGCCGGGAGCATGATCTGAAGGTTAAGTCCCTTCATCTGCTGAGAGTTCTCCATTATAAAATGAAACATTTCTGTAAAAACCGGATTTGATTATCTCTGCATCTTCTGTATCAATTCCTTCTAATTTCAACAGACCAACCGTATTACCTCAAATTTCCTATATTTCTAAGACAGAATAGAGGAAAAGTCTAGAATACTAAGCACAAACAGAACTTTAGAAAGAACATCTCTAGTCCAGCGCCAGCTTCTTGACAGGCATGTACGCAAATTATAGCAGCTACTTCCTCCCAGTTTAAAACATTTTTAGAAATCATTCTTAATTTGCTCAAGACAAATCTACACTTTGTGGATGCAAGTAACCACATGCATCTACTGAGGCTACCGTGACATAAGATCCTCAGGCCTTTCCCTGTCTCTTTACACCTGGTCTTCTGACTTTTCCAAATTCCAGTTTGGAAACCCTTACTTACATCCTGTATTTCTGGAGATTTTCTCTTATACTATTTCTTTGTGAGATGGTTTCTTTCCCTTTGTACACCCTTTATGGGTTTCTCTACTTGTCTTTTGTTTTCTTTGTTCTCATTCAGGTTGGAAGATTCCTCAAATAATTCCTAATAATGTATGGCTGTGAGTGTTCACTTAAGCAAGAGACGCTAAAAACAGCTGGAAATTCTGGGCGCTTGGGCAGAACATGCCATCTGGTGAGCTGAACCACAGGGTGGGCACAGGTGATCTGGCCTCTTCATAGGTGGATCCCAATCGTCAATCTTGGTTGGTGTTTGCCTTTGGTTTCTCTAGATTCCTCTCTAGAGAATAATCAGTTGATTTCCTGCCTGGGGTATTTATGCCAGGCCTGGCTTTCTGGGCATAAGGGAAAGAAAGAGAGCTGAGGCTACCACGTCGCAGCAAACACGTTTTCATGAAGGAGTGCAAATACATAGTTCTGACAAGCCACAGCCTCTACACACCCCGGCCCTCTTTGTGGTCTGTTCTCACTCCTGGCCTCTCGGAGGTGGGTCTCAGCTCAGAGCCTAAGGCTTCTTTTATAGGTAGGAGGAGATCACCTAGAAATTGCCTGAATCAATGGAGGGTAGGATTCAAAATCTTACCAATTCTCTGTGGGTCTCTCTGAAGGGGAAAATGGATTCAGAACACCCTGAAGTGAGACCCGGAGCCCTCAGGCCCACGTTTCCATGAGGAGCTTCTTCAGAAAAGGGCTGCTTGTCTCTCGATCTTTCTATAAGCTGACCTGGGCTTCTTGAGCCTCGGGTGTTGTTTGCTCTTCTTTTTACATTTTTTTCCCACGAGCATTTGTTTGGTCATACCCACTTTCTGAACATCTGCTTTATGTGTCTTGAAGACCCCCTGCCTCTTAGTAAACTTATATTAAGTTTCTAGTTAAGTGCCAAGGCCACTGCTATTACGGGACCTTCTTTAGTTGTCACATGGTGAGCACAGGCACTCACACGGCAGGGAAGCCTGCTAGCCACTCTCCTGTGCCTCTGACTTACTCTCTCAGAATCTGAGGCTAGAGCCTGGGAATCTGCTTCCGAGCGCTGCTGGTGGCCTATTAGTCAACTGGGACTGTGCACTCTTCCCTCCCAGGCCTGATGCCTGAATCTGGGGTTCTGATGTCATAAGCCATATGGCTCTGGTGCCTCCATCAGCCCACCACCCTGGCTGGACAGACCCTCAACACCAGACCTTGAACTTTGCATCTTCACTTAGCTGTGGTTCTCCCAGCCTGACTCTTCCCTGTCCTCACACTTGCCTCACTGGCCTTATAGACTCACCTTCCCTCGCCGAGGCTCCTGTCCTGACCCCTCCCTTCTTACCCACCACCACCAGAAAGCAGTCCTCACATCTTTCCCCACCCTGCCTGGCCCATCCTGATGCCACCTATGCTCCAACCTCAGGATACTCTGGGTAGAACAGCATTTGGTCTAATGAGAGATGCAGACGGACCACGAGGAAGTGATGACTTCACACTGGCACGCTGTGGGGATGCTTCACACTAAAACAAGATTTCGGTCAGACTCAGTGGAAGAACATGTTTGCACATTCATAGAGGAAGGGGATGTCAAATCTAGAAAATATTTAACAAATTTCTCCTGCTATTACCATACAGGTACTACTATCATGTCAGCATTTCTACTAATAACCACGTAGCTCATCAGTAGATCCCTGCTATAGGATAAGCAGGGTGTATGTGTTTTTGTTTTTTTACATATATTATTTGAGACCTTTCAACAATCCTACAAGGGAAGCATGATCACCCCCATTTAGACATGTGGAAAATGAGGTACAGGGGAGAATGGTTTTCTCAAGATTCCTGAGCACCAAAAGGAAGACTAGCAGCCCGGGCTCCTGGCTGGTTTCTTTTCTTTTTCCAGTGTGCTCCCGAGGCGACTGTGAAATTGAAGTAGGCAGCAGCTCTCTCCTCTGGGAGGAACCATCTCCTCTCTGCCTTCCCAAGGAGACATCTGCAAATAAAATTCAAGTCCAATTATGCCGTCTGCCCCCAGCAGTACACCGCAGGCTCTTCCCTCACTGGTGACCATCACTCTGGCAGGTGAAGTGTGGCAAATCCTGACATTGATGATCCGGTGGCCATGAGAGCTGTCCACAGGCCTGGTGGCCTAGAGATACTGCAGGATCACTTCCTCCCCCACACCCGCTTCTCATTCTCCACAGCTTTCCGAGACATTTGCTCCGAGACTAAAAATACTAATGGTTCAATGCAGCCCCAGCTTCGAATTACTTTGTAAAACTTGTTAGGTGCTGTTAAAATTAGGGAAGCAAGAAAATATTTGACTTTTATTGGAATAAGAGTTATTTTTAACATTTAAAATGTAGAAAACAACCATACTTCTGACCTTAGACTCCATATATTTGCCGGGCTGCTGCAGTACAAAGGCCTTCATGCACACACTACATGAAAATCTAGTTTACAGAAAAGCTAAATTAAAGGAGATCATTTGTATACAGGATGCCTGTACAGGAATTCCTGTAATTAAAAAAACTCGAATACCAGGTCAAGCCCCCCCTCTTATTGGAATAGCCTCTTAGCACCCCAGGGCTGACCTCTGAAAGTTGGAGAGAGGTGGTGTTAAGCGCTTTCCCCTGTCCCAAGAGGCTGTCACGAGAACCTGGTAAGATACGAGCGATGCTACAGAAAGGTAGGTGTCTTTGGGAGGAGACATGGAGGGCTGGGGCAAGGGGACAAGTCCCTGTCCAGGAGTGGCACTGCCAGGTCATCAGGGGGCCAGCCTTTCACCTAACTGAGCTTGTGAGCTGTGCGTGCAGCCTCGGCTCCCAGGGCCGTTGGAATAGGAGCAGCTCCAAGTTCCATTATCCTGCACAGTGTCACCCGCAGCCCTGCCGTTCAGTTAAACACTGCAGCTCCTGAGTACATTTTAATTTCTGATCATTAGTTACAAGATTTTCTTGTTAATTCTGATTCAGCAGATTTTGCAGAGACAGCGCTATTTTTTTCCCTTTTATTTTGGTGGCGCTGCACAGAGCCTATCCAGACAGACAATAAAGCCGGTGGCTAAGCTCTCTCCGGGGGGATGGGTCAGCTGCAGCTCTGAAAAGGACCCAGCCACAGGGGTGGTCACAGGAGGGGTCCTCCTCTGAGGCTTCTTTACAAGTAGCTCTGGGGGATGTTTGTGATTCTGGCCTGAGGGCACAAACCTGAAGGCAATTATTATATCAGAAGATATCATGATGCCTCTACCCCATCCCTTACCCTACCCCCAAACTTAAGAGCAGGCAAATCAGGGGCACAGGGCCAGGAAAGCAGGGAACAACTCATGATGATTTGACAAAATAAGGTTCTTGATTTCTCCCTAAAAGGGGCTACAGTTATCACGTGACTGAATTTTCCATAGATTCATCTAACCTGGGAGGCACCAGCAGAATTTTGCAACAAAATCTTGCAACCCGTAAGACTGGAATGGGGCCCTGCACCCTCCTCCCCCTTTCCTTCCTTCCTGGTGCCTAGTTGTTTGCCTGTGGCCATTGGAAAAGGTAGGTTTACTATCCTCCTTTCTGGTAGACAATCACTCCATCCCTCCCACCCTGGACCTAGGAAAATGATGAGCTTATCCATGCTAAATTGTTGTTCTGGTTGTAATACCTTGCCCAGGAGCCAGTGGTATTTTTAGATATTACTAAGTGCTAACATTCATGGAGTGTTTACTACGTGCTGGCCACTCTTCTTAACCCTATAGGTGTATTAACTCCCTTCATTGCCATATCAACCCTATGAAGTAGGTGTAATCATTATAATATCCCCATTTTACAGATGAGTAAATTGAGGGGAAAAAAGGTGAAACAGCTCTCTGTAGTCACGTGTGTAAGCAGAGCTGGAATTTGGTCCCCAGTTCCAGAGTCCATGAACTGTGCTTTATTGATGAAACCTATTTTGGTTGCAAGATACTGCTGGAGTGGAGTAGCAGATCACTAAGTCTGGGGGTTGGGGGGGTGGGGAGAATGGGCCTGACTTAGACCAATGACAGGGCAGGGCTATAACTGGAGGAATAGACCTCATTGGTTGGCTGAGAGCGAGTCTTATCTAGTGGATTCCAGGGCAGGTCAAG
>NW_003852417.1:21584455-21590816 GCF_000181295.1 Otolemur garnettii | reverse complement strand
ATCTCAAAATGTATCAAGGACCTAAATACAAAAGCCCAAATCAAAAATTCTTAGAAGAAAACATAGGAGTGATTCTTCATGACTTCATGTAGCAATGATTTCTTAGATGTAGCACCCAAAGCATAGGCAACAAAAGAAAAAAATTAGATAGATTGGACTTCATCAAAATTAAAGAACTTCTGTGCATCAAAAGACATTATGAAGAAAGTGAAAAGACAATCTACAGAATGGGAGGTAATATTTGCAAATCATAATCTAAGAAGGGTTTAGTATCCAGAATATATAAAGAGCTCTTAAAATTCAACAGCAAAAAGACAACCTAGTTAAAAATAGGCAGAATTAAATAGACATTTCTCCAAAGAAGATATATGGCCAGCAAGCATATGAAAAGATGCTCGACATCAGTAGTGATTATAAAAATACAAACCAAAACTGCAGTGAGCTATAACTCATGAGGATGGTTATAATCTTAAAAATATTTAATTTTTTTTAAAAAAGGAAGTGTTACCAAAGATGGTAAGAAATTGGATCCCTTATACGTGGCTGGTAGGCATGAAAAATGATTGAGCTGCTGTGGAGAACAGTTTGGTGGTCTCTCAAAAAGTTAAACACAGGGTTACTGTTTGACCCAGCAATTCCGCCCCTAGCTATAGACTCCCCCCAAACTGAAAAGAGACACTTAAGCAAATATATACACATGCACTTTCGTAACATCACTACTCACAGTAGCCAAAAGTAGAAGCAATCCAAATGTCTATCAACAGATGAATGGGTAAATGGTGGTATGTGCATAACGTGGAATATTATTCAGAAGTGGAAAAGGAATGAAGAATTGGTATTAGTTATGAAATGTCTCCTATTGTGTGATTTCACTTATGTGAACTATCCAGAACAGGATACATCCCATCCCATACGTGAAATCACACAGTAGAGACAGAAGGCAGAGGGTGGCTGCAGGGGTCTGGGGGAGGGGGAAGTAGAAAGTAACTGCTTAATGGTGCAGGATTTTCCTTTGGGGTGAGGAAAATGTTTTGGAATAAGATGGAGCTGGTGGTTGTACAACACTATCAATGTATAAAGGCCACTAAATTACTCACATTAAAATGCTTAATGTTATGTTCTGTAAATTTTATTTTGATCTACCAAACCAAAACCAAGGGTAAGGGTAAATTAGAACCTTAGCACAATTACAGTATCAGGCAGAGATCGAGACAGGTTCCCAGGTACTTAAATGAAGGTATAAACGAGGCAGAGAGCAAGTCTTTGGTTCCTGGTAGCAGCCCAGTTATTGGGTACAAAGGTGACCTTGTGCTAAAGCTAGCCACATGGGTTCAGGGTCCTGGAAGCAGGCTGAGTCCTGCAAGGGGGTGCAGAGCCAGAATGAGCAGGGCAGATGTGCTGTGTGCAGTGGGGCAGAGAGAAACCCGGATCTCCTTCCCAGGGGGGCGGGTGGGAGCAGCTGATCCAAAACCAAGTGACCATGGGACTGGGTGCAGCCAGATGGGCATCTCTGGCCTCTCTCTCTCAGGCTGTCCTATAAACCTGGGGGTTTAGACCAATGCATGTGGCTGGTGACAAATCTGAGACACAAGGGAACAGTGGGAGGGGTGGAGAAGGAGGGAATGTTCCGTTGTTGTTTAGAAAATGAACGAAACAGCTGGAGGTAGAGCTTTTGTTGCAGGCTGCCGTCTCTGATTCATGCGTCTCTATAATCCTGGCTATGGCTGGAGCCAGCCGGGAGGAGCGATTATTCCCTCTCACGCTGCACCCCCCAGCAGGGGGTTTATTAGAAGCAGACAGCCATTTAGCAATGTCAGGCGTGTGCGTATCGTATCGTTACGCAGGACAGGCCCCTGTCTGCATGGAAAGTCTCTTCTCTACCTTGGATGCCTGGAGAGGTATGTTCAGAAAAGCCAAGGCCCAGCTGAGGAATTGTGGGGCCCCAGGGAGAAGGCCTGGCTGCTAGCAAGGATTGGGTGTTCAGCCTGGACTGAGCAGATCCAGAGAGTTAGAAGTCTTCCATTTTCCCTTATCAGCATCATTTGGGAGTAGCAGGAGCAGAGAATTTGTGAGAAGGAAGAAGGGGCCTTTGACACCCCCCCCTCGTGTGCCCATTGTCCCCCCACTTCCTTGCTAAGGTCACTGCTTCCTCCTCATTTCCCTTTCGTCTGCTTTTTGTCCATAGATCTCTCTGAACTCATCAACTACTTTACTCCCCAAATTTTAATGCAATGCCAAGCTGAATGGCTGCTCGTTTCCAGGGTGGTCTCACCCTCCTCTTCCTGTCACTGGTCAGTCTCTGCATGTTGGGCCCAACCCTGCCATCCCTCTTGGAAGGGCCAGTTTGCATGGTTTCCTTTCAAGGTTTTTCCTGATTGCCCAACCTACCTCTGAACAATCCGGATCTATTTCTGCCTCTCTTGAAAGCTTATCCTGTTCTGGTTCACATTATGGTAATTTCTGGACTTCTCTTAACCCTCCTCACTAGGCTCTGTGGATCCACCTCTGGTCATCTCATAGGAGCACAGGGCCTAACTCGTGGGAGGCAACAGGTGTCTGGTGGACGAATGTGCAGATGAATGAGTAAACTCTTCCTCTAGGACAGTGCTGACCCATGTACGAATCCCTGTGCCACCAACTGTGTTTCATCCTGCAGAGAGAGCCCTTCTGCAGAGCTTTCTTTAGAAAGTGGGCAAGAAGGGAGAAGGGCAGAGGCTCTGGGGCCAGGCCCTTTCCCTCCCTGGGGAGTACCCTGGCCTTCTCTATGCTATCACAGGGGGACAAAGCCTAGAAAGAAACAAATAGAGAGGATGAATTTATTTTCACAAAAATTGAGATAAGTCAGTCCTAGGCAGCTGGGACTTCTGAGACATGAACCCTTGGGGAAGGGCAGAGAGCCAAGACTGTGGGGAGGGGACAGGCAGCAGGAGTGCCCAGGGCACAGCAGCTGCCCAGTTACTGTCATCCACTTGGATGGCAGGGGTGTGCCCAGCAGGCCCAGGAGGCTGGGGGCAGGCCCAGGAGCCTGCCAAGTATGCTGGGCCTCTTCATGGGGGCTGTCTCCCAGCACAGGCCTGGGAGCCCCTTTAGGAAGGATGACAGACAATCATCCTTGCCACCAAGTATCACACAGGCCCCAAAAGATGAACCCAGGACAGACCCCGATATGGACGGCCACTTTACTCCTGACCCCAACTGCCACCGTGCTTGGCTGGGTGTCAGGGCCAGGCCTGTGCTGCTGGGATGCACAGCACTGCAAGGCTAAACCTTCCTTCCTGAGCCTTTCCCTCCAACCCTGAATTCCAAGGAACAAGGCGGGAATGGGTAGACGTGAATGAGCAAAGGAGGAAGGTGAGGGAGAGAAGAGGGGGAATGATAGGATGGCAGCAGGGATGGATAGAGGCTTTTAGGGGCCTAAAACTCAGGTACTTTGGAGAGGGAGGGCTCATTGAGAATTTACAGATGGAAAATTGAATATTGAGCCCTGGATGGGATCCATGCCAGAGAGTGGCCCTAATCCTAAGCTTTGTTATTTTCCAGGTGAATCTGCCTCTGCCCAAGAGCAATCTGTATCCTTGGGGGCTGGGATGGAGGAGCTGGAGAGGGAAACTAGAAGTGGGTGCAGCCTCTTCCCCTTCCCTGCTGCTCCCAGCAGACCTGCCCAAGCTGGTGCCTCCCTGCCGCCCCCCTCCCAATTACGACAGCTATTTTGTATTTCCTGCATGCAGCGCTCTTAATATTTTGGTCTGCAAACAATTTGCAATCAGTTGTACTAATTAATCTAATTGAATTTAATTTCCCTGTCTTGGTGTTAGGGGTGAGCGAACTCCATATGCTGACTTATGTAAAGCAATATGCAAATTTGTATCTTGAGCCCAGAGCCCTGCAAGTGCTTTTGATTACAAAAAAGGCTACACAGAGGCCCTGGATAAATGAACCACTTACTGAGGCTTCTGGCCTGACACCCTCTCTCTTCCAGCAGCCAAGATCCGATATTCCTTTGCTATGCCACCTGTGGCTTGATCACCCTTATTCCTGTCCCAGACTGCACTGATGGGTCCCGTAGAGGGTCCCTGGGTACTCACATAGCAAATCTACTTTAACTCCCAAGAATCGGGGTTCATCCCCTCTGTTTTGCTGCCACTCCTTTCCTTAGCTCCTCCTTGGGCTCAGGAATGGGTGCTGGTGTTGGCCGGGAGCCAGTCTGAAGAGCACTCTGATGGCTGGAGAGGTGGTGGTGTTGCTTTGCTGGCTGGGGGCAACTATAAGGCCTGGCTTGGGGGACCCAGGAAAGTGCAGGGATGCCAGGCTTGTAGCCCCCAACTGCTTCTCTTAGCTCTGGTGTAAAGGGGGTTGTGTCACCCGTGGATGGCATGAGCCAGCATTAGCCACAGGCTCACTCAAGGGTCCCATGTGGGGCCCTGTCCCCAGGGGCTGCCAGTCTGGGAGGTGCTGAGAAGACACACACTGGGCACCAAGACTGTGGCTCAACAAAGGGGTGCCTAGCCCTGGTACTTCAGTTCAGTTAAAACTTCAGTTTCCAGTTTGCCTCCAAATACCCCAAAGTGGAGGAAGGGAAGTGCACGAGGACCAGAGAAGAAACAGGTCTGGCTGTGAGTTGCAACTTGTTGGAGCTGGGTGATGGGTCACTGGGGCATATTACACTTTTCATTTCTTTATATGTTTATAATTTTCTTTAATAAAAGTTTTTTTAAGTCCTAATTCTGAAGCTGGATCTAAAAACTGACTTTTTACTTCCAATTAAGTGGGAGCTTACAGAAGGAATGAGAAAAATCAAAGGAGGCTTCCCCCTGTACCCCGTCACCCCCTAGGCCCCACCCCACCACATAGACCAGTGTGAACAAAGGCTACCAGCTCTTCCTGCCTCCCCAGCAGGGTAAGGGAGGTGCAGCCTGAGGGGCAGAGGGACATGTGGGGAGGTGTCATCCCAGCCCCCTCCTGGTCCTATGGTGCCTCAAGTCTACTTATGTGTTTAGAGGAAAGTCAATAAATCCTAGTAGCAGGTTTGGCCAGTAAAATAACAACAAAATGGGCCAGGGTGGAGAAGACCCATTGGAGAGCAAGGGGGCTGAGTTTTCATAATGTTAAAGAGGAAAAATGGGAGGGCTTGAGTTAGGCAAGGCTATTGGCTATGCAGAAGCAAGGCCCCAATTGGAACCCTTCCCAAGGACAGTCCAAGGGATTGAAGTTGGTGAGAAAAGAATGGGCAGGCAGCCTCAAAGTTCTCTCCAGGATACCTGGATCAGTGTGGTGGGGAAACCTTTGATCAAAACAGGGAATACAGGTAGGGAAGGAGGTTAGGGGGGTCGAGAGGAAAAGCAATTTTTTTTTTCTCAGACAAATTTAATTTCAAGCAATAACAACAATCCAACTGGAGCTACCCAGAAGGTTGAGAATTTGAACCTGGAGCCCTAGAAAAAAGCGAGAGCTGGAGAGAAAGATCTGGAAGCCACAGGTGTGTGTCAGGCCAGGGCAGAGGGAATGAGACCCTCCCTGGGAGAGAAGAAAGGCAAGGAAGGAACCCCAGGGAATGCCAACTTCCAGGGCTGGGAGGAGGAAACAGACATGGCAAAGAAAGACTGAGATAACACATAAAAGGAGCAACTCAAGCAGAAGAGGGAGAATCAGAAATGATCGTGGAAACTGCAAGAGGAGAGAATTATGGGAAGAATGTTTAATGAGGCTACATGCTGCAGAGAAGACCCCACATGAGGGGCGGGTAAGATTTCACACAAAGGCCTCACCATGGACCATAGTAAGAGTTTAAAGAATTCACGTAAACGCATGTCTTTTGCACTCAAAAATTATATAATACTTAAGAAACCATTTTAAAAAAAAGATAAAAGTAATTTCCAAGCCTAACTCTGTTATGCATAAAATCCATCTTCTTCTCTAAATACACCTTTCCCTCTGGTGTATTAAATGTACTTGAAACATTATTCAAAAGTGTTCAAGAACCATGAACAAGTTTCCAGTTTAGTTTATTAGTAAGAATAAATCCAGTTCAGAAGGCAAAGCACTGAGGACAAGAATCGATTAGTTAAGGAAAATTTAAAGGGCACACCTGGCCCTTCTCTGCTCTGTATAGGCCTTAATTTTATTATTGTCATGTTTCAAAACTCTTAACCTTCATTCAACATTTCATTTAACCAGAATTTACTAAGACTGCCTGGAGATGTGGGAGAGTTAAAAAAAAATCTCATCCATGGAGAAGTCCACTCAAGTCGGGGGTTCTGGAGGTGCCAGAGGCATTCTGTCACAGAGGGTAGGAGGTATTAGGTGTTTTGCTAGAGGTTACACACAGCTGAGCCCCATCCCCTGGCCTAACAGGGGCTCCTCC
>NW_003852417.1:21559329-21583840 GCF_000181295.1 Otolemur garnettii | reverse complement strand
ACACAGCTGAGCCCCATCCCCTGGCCTAACAGGGGCTCCTCCCGTAAGATCTTGACTGTCTCCAGCATCTCCCCTGCTCGAGAGGGGCAATTCGGTCTCTTGAACACTGGGCACCGAAGGCCCACTCCACGGTCTGGCTGAAAGGCCCCTGGTCCCTTGCAGGGGATAACAATCTTCCAGCAGGCTTTGCTCTGAACCTGGAAGAGATAGGGAACACACAGAGCGTGGGGGAAGGCAGAGACCAGCTACGGTAGAGAAGAACCGTATCTTTGTGCTCACGTGAGAACACACTAGAGACAAGTTTGGGGGTGAGGGAGATATTTAAATTCCTGGCAGGAAAATACAAGCTGAGGACTGTCCACCTCCCTACACTTAAGCCACCTCCATAGGAAGGGGGAAGGGCCTGAGGGGCAGGGCTGAGACAAGGGTGAGGAGAGCAAAACGCCCATCTCTGGCACAAAATGTAGGGGTACCAAAGAATTTAGTCACCAAGAGAAGTCATATTTTAATTCAATATTACCAAAAAATCAAAAATAATGCAAAGTTCATGCTGAATGAATCATCACAATGATTCTTTTAACTAAAGAGAGGATTCTTAGGATAGGAATGGCAGAAGGTGAGAGTTGCCCCAAACCAGGTGGGGAGTGCTGAGGTTGTCCCCGGAACATGCCCCTCTTGCTAACAATAAAATTTGATTGAGTTTCCTTCCTCTGTTTAGAAACCTCCTTTGTTCACCAAAGCAGAAAACCAGTCCCACTCCATGCAAGTGCAGCCCGGCATAATCCAGCCATAACAACCTTCCTGTTCCCAGGACTCATGAACTCTTCTCTGCCCCAGGACTTTTGCCCCTGCTGATCCCTCTCAGCTTTCTCCAGTGATTCTTGTAAGAGACTTATTACTCTCATCCTTCAAGTTGCAGCAAAAATGCCCTTTCCTATAACACTTCCCTTCCACCCATTGGATTTAAAATAGCCTCCCCCCACCAACTGGCAGCCACACTACCCTCCTACCCCTTCCACAGCACGTTTCACAATATATAATGATCTTGTTCACTTGGTTATTATCTCTGCTGCTAGGATGGAGGGAAGGTCCTTGTCCAACATCTCTGTGGCACTACAGGCCCCCACACAATGCCTGATGCCTGGTTAGTGCTCAACAAGCATTTGTGGCTAAAGGGTTGACTGCAACCCCAGCCCAGGTATTGTCGTTTCTCTTTGAGCTCTTAGGATACATGTCCTCACCACTGATGCCAAGAAGTCATCTATGTCCTCAGAGTACCTCGTGTGATATTTCTTTGATTACATTCTCTTTACCTGTGTACCTGGCCAGCACCTCCATGAAACTCTCATCTCCTGGAGCTCGGAGTCTGTACTGACCTCAATATCCTTGTGACCAGCACAAGGTCTGGCATAGCACCTGGCAGTGAGAGATGCTCAAATAAATGGGCAATGAAATCAACATCAAACTAATGCAGCCAGGTTCACAGGAGACATGTTCTGGAAAAGCTAGATCTAATTATCATTATGCACACCAAATAATATTTTAATGAAGCAGGGAGATTTGTTGAAAAAAGGACCCTATGAGGAACGTTACTATAGACAACACCTCCCACCCACTTCATCCTTTAGATCTTAATTGTTGCTTTTCCTAAGCTAGATCAGGTTTGTCCTAAGCCTATGCACATTCTTCAGAGAATTCAAATATAACATGACCTCAGCTCTGCACAGATTCTTATTAGACCCTGAGGGACTTGGTCACCACCTGATTTATGTATTTTGGGGGATCCACAAGAAAATTTACAAAAAAAAAAAAAAGAAAATTTACAGTTCTCTTTTTTTTTTCTTCATTATAATAGTTTTATTCAAGTCTCTGTGTGCTCCAGTGTAAAGACCAGGTGGAGATCAGCATTACACCGTAATACAATAAGAGGTTTAGCCATTGAACCACGCCTCCTTGGCGTCCCTAATGAACAACTTACAGTACCTCGAAAGAAAAAAAAAGCCACAGGAAAGAACCTGATGAGTTTCCATCAGGACTTTTTCATCTTTAAATATTGTTGACAACATACAATAACTTAAATCCCAAAGCAAAGTGGGAATTCAAGGACACAGGGTCAGAACATATGGATAAGACGATGGAGCAGAGAAGGTCTGGGGATAAGAACTAGTAGCTAATTACAGAGGAACAAAAAAAACATAAGTGTGAATGTTCACTTTACCTAGACTCAAAGGCCCTAAGGGGGAAGGAATCCCAAAGAAAGCTTTGCTGGGAAGTAAGTAAAACCCACCGCCATTTTCCTATCTTTAATGCCCTAAAAAATACAATCTCAGACTATAATATATCTGGGGGAGGGGGTGGCTGCAGGGGAACGTGGGTGAACATAGGGGAAGGAAAGCAGAGAGGAAAGTTAACGAGTTCATCACCTCCCTTCTTTGCTACAACTGGGTACCAAGGGCACGTGGCTCAATACAACAAAAGGCAAAGGCCTGATTTCAAGTTCTCAAGGAGGAGACATGAGCTATAATAAGGCTTCCAAGCTTGAGAGACTGAGAGAAGTGGGGTGAGGCTACAACAAAGAGCAGGAAGAGGGTGATGGTGGGGCTGGATTTCTTTGCCTAAGAAAACACATGTTTATGGACACTCTCTGGTCCATGAAAGAGCCTTGTCTGATCTCCACTCCACAGGAAGAGGCAGCATGGTGGAACCAACCACATACCTACGGGGCTTGAACCGATGGGCCCAGTGCCAGGATAACTGTGCACACAGCAGGCTGCCGTGCTATCAGGGCCCATGGCCGACTGTGAGCTTTCTCAGGGAGCCTGGTCAGTGCTCATCGGTCCTTTCTGGTTTCAGGGCTCTGACTTTCTCCATCCCAGACAGGTCTCCTGCACCTTACAGTTCAGACAGTGGAACAGATGGAGAGGATCACTGGTGCCCTAGGTTCCAAATTCAGTGTATTTACTGCCCAGCATCCCCAGGCACCAGGCTCACCCAGGGCAGCATGGTCTGGCTGCAAAGCGCATGGCAGCCTGTGGCTGAGATTGGCCTCCAGAGTCCCCACCCACTCTGCATGGCTCACTGGGAGATAATTGCAAATAAAGTTGGATTCAGATTCAGAAATTAGGGTTTATTTAGCTCCTCTTATAAGCCAGGTTCTCTGTTTGGTGAATTTCTGTGAAAATACATGGCCAGAAAGCAAATCCAAGGTTTACCTTACAGCTGTTTTATATGAGCAAGTCAGCCGTATTTGTTTTCTATCTCCACAATATTTCTACATGACAGACCATCTGAAATTCAGCAGTAAGTTTTGGGTAAAGCATGAACTGTTTTTTTTGCTCCAGAGGGTGAATAGAAATTTCCGTGGTTAGAGGAATCCAGCCCCAAGTCCCCTGCTCCCCCTTCTCTCTCACATACCTGTGCAGGGCAGCTGCCTCCACCCTGTTCACAGCTCTTCTGTGGAATATTCTGTAGCACCTATGGCCAAGAATCCTTCTCTTCTGCTCTCCATTTTTGGATAGTTTAGAATTCAAGAAAGAATTCAGACTCAACTTTTGTTGAGTTCTTTTTGTGTGCCACATGTTATGCTAGACATTTTCATCTCCTTCCTTCTATTTGCAGCACAATGCTCTGTTATTGTGGCTATTTTAAAGCCGGAGGAACTGATTCCTATAAATTGACTATGATGTGGAAGAGCCTGAATTAAAATCCAGGCCTCCTGACTTGCTAGTCAGTGATCCTTATTCAATGTGCACCATGGTGCGTAAAGTCTGTTTGGGCTAAAATAGTGAGTACAACATTACAGTGGGGAAAATAGCCTAGGCAAATTGGTCTGGGGACAGGGATGGTTGTACCATGTGTACCCAGCAGTGAGGACACTACCAGTTCTAAATGAGGAGGCTTACACAATAGTGTGTAGGTAGGTACCACCTGGAAGTGATTTTTTAGCTCCACATTTATATTTGTCTTTGATCTATTTACAAATGTTCTCTTAGGCTATTCTGTATGTCTGCTTCAAGTGTGAAGTTGAAGCTATTTTACTAGCCAGTTCAAATAGGTTATGATCAGAATAGATGTAGACTTGAGCTCATCAGGTACAGTCTATAAATTAATAAGAAAATCTGAATAAGAAATGAGTGGGGATATAAAACAGGCAACACACAAAAGAAGAAAAACAACACTAATGATCTCACTTACTGAAAGGTGTTTGCTTTCAGTAATGGAAGGGTAGCTTGTTTTAGACTAATGGTTCTTCAGGTAGAATTATAAACTCTAAGCAAACAAATAAATGAAAACTACCTGAAGGTGCTAAAAAGAGATTAATAGGCAGAAACTGGAAAATTAAACCTTGGAAGAAGGAAACTGTGTTGGTGAGAGTCATATTTATACAGCTTTTCAACTAAAAGCTTCTCCCCTTCACCCCCAGCCTAAGATACCCAACATAGAGAGACTATAACTCACTGAGAAATCTGCGATCTTACAAGGCTGAGGAGTCAGAGAACAGATTTCAGGGCTGCCAAAGTAGGTGGAAATTGAGGAAAAAATCTTAGAAAAGAGGAAGCCACAGAAACTGTAGATGCAAAATATCCTTATAAATTCTGCCCAAAGTTTTAATTCATTTACTCTGTGTGTGTGTGTGTGTGTGTGTGTGTGTGTGTGCGTGTAAGATTCCAAGAAGCCCACCTGGAAGGTTGAAGAACTGAGCAGTAAAGTCAGCTGATATTCACTTCGGGCAAGGCAATTTGGAATTTGAGTTGAGTCATGTTAACTACCTGCTGCAAAAAAATCCAACACGTTAGGAAGCAAGATAACAAATTAGGGTTTCTACAGCGTGTCATCCACAGTATCTGGGATAAAGTTAAAATGTTTTAGACTTGAGGAAACAGGAAGGTGTAAAAGATACTCAATAGAAAAATGCAGGCAATTGAAATTGACCCCAGTTGTTGGAATAACATGAAAGGACTCAAAACAGTTTGTATAAATCTGTACAACGACTTAAAGGAAAATATACAGATAGTGAATGAAAAGATATGAAGCCTCAGCAGAGAAAATAGGACAATGTAAAAGGGGAAAAAAAGAATATCCAGAGTGAAAATGTATAATAATTGAAATGAAAAATGTACTGGTTGGGCTTCATAGAAAATTATAGATGACATAAGAAAGGGTTAGTAAACTTGAAGTTAGATCAGTAGAAATTATTCATGCTAAAGAACAGAGAAAAAAATATTAATAGATGTTAACAGAGCCTCTGAAATCTATAGGATAACACAAAGCAGTGAAACATAACTCTGTATGTGAAAAGGAAATGCAGAAAAGGAGAAAAAGAAAGGGGCAGGAAAAAGTATACAATCCCAAATTGTATACAAACATACATTTACAGATCCATGAAACTCAATGAATCTTAAGTAGAACAAATGCAAAGAAAACAAATCATCTACTCATATCGTGGTAAAACAAAAAAATAGCAAAAAAATTAGAGAGCAGCTAGTTGACAGTAAACAATGAGAGGGAACAATGTTACGACTGAAGGCTGACTTCTCTGTGGAAACAGTGGAGGCCAGAGGACAAATTCCTCTGAAAAACATAACTTACCAAAACTGACACAGATGAAATAGAAAATATAACCTTCTCACCAAGAAAACTCTTAATACAGATGATTTCACTGTTGAATTTTATCAAACATGAGGAACACATAATACCAACCTTATACATATGCGTAGAGGAGGAGGGAACATGTTAGCCCAGTACAAAAATCTGACAAGGCCTTTACTAGAAAATAAAATCGCAGACTAATCCCTCATGAATATGAATATAAACATCATGAACAAAGCATATCCAGCAAAAAGGATAATCTATCTTGACTAAGGTGGGGTTTGTCCGGGAATTTAAGGTTGTTACATTTGAGAATCAATGTCATTCACCATATTAACAGAATAAAGAAGAAAAATAACATATGATCATCACAGTAGATGTAGAAAAAATACTAGATAAAATGAAATGATTACCTTCTCCAATCAGAGCAGACACACGTGAAAAACTCATGGTTTACATTGTACTGTTAACAACGAAAACTGGATGCTTATAAGCAAAACAACGCACTGCTCACAAAGGTCCCTTTCTCAGTACAATCCTAGTGGGCCAGCAGGTCGTTGTTAGGCTAATTATTTAAGATTATGGGAAAAAGTGTCCTAAACTCACATTCTCAGGGTGAAATGTTTGCCTCCTCCTCAAACTGTAGAAAAACTCTACGGAGATGATGAGATTCAGGAGACACCTCATTCTTTGGTTCCGCCTGTCGTCAGGATTTCTTAACCAGGATTTAAAATGCACATGATTTTCAGTGCAGAACACCCACTTCTAGATTTCTATCTCACAGAAATAGTAATATGGATAAAGATGGTCATTGCAGCATTGTCTTCCATGGTGAAAAGCTGCAAATAAACTTAATTCCACCAACAGCAGATTCATTGAGCAGGTTATGGTCCATGGTCCATCATGCTATGGAGAACTATGTAACCATTAAAAAGAATGAAGTTGATCAATGACATGAAAAAATGTTGATAATACAGTTTTTTGAAAAAAGCCAAATGGGGGTGGCGCCTGTAGCTCAGTGGGTAGGGCACTGGCCACATACACGGAGGCTGGTAAGTTCAAAAACCTGGCCCAGGCCTCTAAAGAAAACAACAAGAACTGCAACAAAAAGGAAAGGAAAAATAGGCAGGGGTTGTGGTGGCTCCTGTGGTCCCAGCTACTGGGGAGGTTGAGGCAAGAGAATTGTTTAAGCCCAAGAGTTTGAAGTTTCTGTGAGCTGTGACTCCATGGCCCTCTACCCAGGGTGACAGGTTGAGAGTCTGTCTCAAAAAAAGAAAAAAGCCTAATGGATTGATAACAGCTACAGAGCAGACCCACTTTTATTAAATAGAGTTCTGTATATATAATTAATATATAAGATCAAAACCTGAAAGAATGCATACTGAAGTTCTGACCTTACCTAACTTTGGGTAGTGGTACATGTGACTATGGGTAATTTTTATTTTCTTTGCTTTTTTATTTTCTAATTGTTGTATACAAAACATTATTGTTTTTAAAATGCAGGCCCCTGATTGATGTGCCAAGCAATTTTCTAGATGCTTGGGATACGGAATTGAGTAAAACTGACAAAAATCCCTGTCCTCGTGGAGTCAAACATTCTGGCCAAGAAATATAGGCAATAAGCACAATGAAGCCGTGTGCAGCAACTATCTTGTATGATTTAAGTATTACAGCTCCTACAGGGGATGCTTAAGAAAATTAAAAAAAAAAAAAAAACAGAAAGGTGAGTAAAGCTGTGCCAAGGAGGCACAGAAAACTGGGAGGGTCAGAGGGGGTTAAGCATGTAATTTTTTAAAGGATGGTGAGAGCAGGCTTCCTTACGAAGATTTTCAGGCAAACACTTGAAGAAGACAAGGTATGTGTGATGCAAATAAGAGCTCAAGGAGTGCTTCAGGTGGAGGGAGCAGCCAGTTTTCAGGCAAACACTTGAAGAAGACAAGGTATGTGTGATGCAAATAAGAGCTCAAGGAGTGCTTCAGGTGGAGGGAGCAGCCACTGAGCCTCAGGGAGGGGCCCAGAGGCTGAGAGGAATAAGCAGAGTGCAAGGAGATAGGCAACGGGGAACAGGGGGACCTGGTCCTTCTAGGCTGAGACTTTGGTTAGGTTAGAGGTTAGGTGAGGAAGTCTCATGACCTGGCCTGCATTTTGATAGCCCCCCTCTGGCTCCCTCTAATGAGGGGTTAAGGTAAGGTGACCAGATTTTAACATTGGTAAAGTGGGACACCATTGGGGGTGGGGGTGGGGGTACAAACTCTCAGCTATTGGCTGAGCTGTTTATGGTTAGTGACCTCTAGAGAGGGGGGGCTACTTGTTTGTTCCAGACAGTTTGGCTCCTTCTGAGCTAATTGTCCTTGCCTAAATCGAGGGAGGGAGCCAATATCCTTCTGATACTCATTCCACCTGGGTGACCTTGCCCAGGAGGGGAGTAGGGAGTTTACATTAGCCTTTTCATTTCCAAATGAAGTTACATTAACCTCTTCATTCCCAAATGGAGTTACATTAACCTTTTCAGCAGCCGAAATATATTCCCTTCCTGTTGTCCCGCCCGTACCCTAGCTTGTCGTGCATTCTTTCCAAAAATCAGGACTTTTTAAAAATGCCACTGGACGTGGGACAAATTGTTAAAAATGGGGACTGTCCCACCAAAAGCAGGACGTCTGGTCACCTTAGTTAAGGGGAAAGCAGAAAGCCAGTTAGGAGGGCACTGCAATAATCCAAGCATGGACAGAGCTGCATTCCCTTTTTAAAATCAGGAAATTGAAAGTCAGAAGGATCCCCTGGTTTACAGGCACATGGCTAAAGGTGGCTGAGTGGGGACTGACATCTCCATCCATATGACTCTAAAGCCCATGTTCTTTTTCCCAGGAAAAAAAATGGGGCTCAGAATTCTGGTGAGGGCGACTTTGTGACTGTTGTCCTCACACACGGGGCGCTCTCGCCCTTCCATCCATGCTCTATCCTTCCAACTTGACTTGCCCCTTTGCCAGCCGAGCCATGAAAGCAGAACTGAGGGAACAGTTCTTTACCACAGTCAAAAGTGCCACTTGACATCCTGATGTTGGTGTCAAGTATTTCCCAAACCCTTAAGACAGCCTGGGGTTGCAGGTGATAATATAGGCTGGAAAAACCGGGGCACAGTCAAATCAAGAAGGCACCCCAGAGCCACAGAGTGAGGTGGAGGTGGAGCTTCCTCTTTCCCCTCCCCTTGCCCATTCACCATCTCCCACATCCTGGTCTGGACACAAGGTGTTAAACTGAGGCCACTCTCAGTCCCCCAAAGCGTACCCGTGCCCCTTGGCAGGGGTGAGCCGCACAGCAATCCAGCACAGCTACACTGAATAATTGTTATTTTCTTGCACACCATCCATCAGAAGACAAGCCCTGGCATTAATCTAGTTGCCAGTGATGTTATCTGGTGGCAATGTTCTTCCCACTGACAGTATCTCCTAAATAAGGGTCAGCCATCCAGTGGTTTGTCTGGTGCTGATTTCTTCCTGTGGAATAAACCACATTCAAACTCAGGGTGTGGGGAGACAGAAGGTGAGCATGCCACAGTTGAGCCAGAGAAACTGGTCAGTGCTTTGACTCTGACAAGTGTTTGTTGAATGAATGTTTAGGAGAAGATGGAAGACACCATACCGGGGAGAATCCTCTTTCCCACTTCAGCAATCCTTCCTATGTGAATGTAACATAAAATCCAGTAAACTACCCAGATGAGGAATTTCTGAGTGTTAGGGAGGTACGAGAAAGGGCTCTTGTGGCTCTTGGTGTCTATTGCTTGCCTTCTACTATCAAACCAGAATCTGAAATGGCTGTGAATACAGGAGCTCAGAATGAATTGCCAACGAAGCATCCTAGGTCCTAACATCAGAAGACCCAGGTTCAAGTCCAGGCACCACTGGTTTCTGAATTCTGGACCTCAGACAAGTTTCTCAACTTCCCTAAGCCTTGATTTGCTCATCTGTACATGAGAGTGATAATGATCCCTTTCTCCCAGTGTTGTTTGTTCATGAAGCTAATATACAGGGTGGCCATATACTTTACATACTTTGTGGCCACCCTGTGTAAGAAAATGCTGTTGTTCTTGTTCAGGTCTAGGGCCTTTGACTGATGTTGTTAAGGCCGTTTGTACTCTGCCATCTTGCTAGTCTTACTGACTTAGAGTCTGGCCTTCTTTCTGATACTTTACCTCTTTTGGCCTTAGATTGAAAGCTACAGTCTGAGTAATGAGTTTGTTAACTAACAGAGGGTCCTATATGGCTGAGACTACACTAGGCTACTGGGAAACGAGAGGCATATGGGATCTAGTCTGTGTGCCCTCAGGAGTGTATAAGTTCACACCAGACAAACTAAACACAGTAAAAGCCAAGATCCGATCATGAGCAACTCTGAAGTTGGGTCGTATTGTTTGAGGTCCTGATTGCTGGCTCTGCAAGGGGCTTCCACAGCATCATCACAGTTCTGGCTAGAGCATGTCCCCGTCTTCCTGATGAGAAAGCTAAAATGTGGAGAGGTTAAATGACTGACTCAGGATTATAAGATAGTGATGAGAGTCACACCTGTTTGTTCCCTCATCCAAGGCCCTCTTCCCATCCCAAGTAGAGTATAATCCGGTTCTTTAACCTGTCACTTACAGAGAGGTGAAAATCCTAGGCTTATATCCTGGCGACCTGAATCCCTGGGAGACTCCTGATCAGACCTGTCCTGCCTCTACAGGGTATTAGGACTGCAAGTCCCTCCACTCAAGGGACTTGGAGATTCAAAACTCAGGAAAGAATGCAAATCAAACTGTGATGAGGTACTACGTCACACCCATCAGGATGGCTATTGTAAAAAAAAAAAAAAAAGGAAAATGATAAATGTTGGCAAGGGATGTAGAGAAATTAGAACTCTAAGAATGTAGAATGGTGCAGCTCTTGTGGAAAACTGTATTCCTCAGAGAGTTAAACGTAGTTAATATATGATCGGGCAATTCCACTCCTGGATATACACGTATACCCAAAAGAATTAAAAGTAGGGATCTGGGAAGATATTTGTATACCCATGGTCATAGCAGCACAATTAATAATAGCCAAAAGGTAGAAGCAATAAAAGCGGCTACCAATGGACAGATAAATAAAACGTGGTATGTACATAACCATGGATATTATCCAGCCTTGGAAAGGAAGGAAATTCTGATGTATTCCATAGCACAGAAGAACCTTGAAGACATTATGCTAGATGAAACAAACCAGACACAAAAGGACAATTATTGTATGAATTCACATATGTGAAGTTGTGTTCAGATGGCTACCTAGAGTAGTCAAATTCACAGAGACAGAGAGTAGAATGGAGGTTACCAGGGAATGAGGGAAGGGGGCCCATGGCAGGTATTGTTTAATGGATACAGATTGCTGTTTGGGATAATGAAAAATTCTGGAAATGGACAGTGGTGATTGTTGTTCAACAATGTAGATGTACTTAATGCCATTGAACTGTGCACTTACCATGGTTAAATTGGTAAATTTTTTATTAGGCATATTTTACTACAATTAAAAAGTAAACAAAACACAAAAACTTCAAGGAGAAATTCATCACTGGAAGAAAATACATGTTGTACTATCAATAGCTTCTTTCCCTGGGACTCCAGTGCAATAGTAATGTTTGTTTAGAAATCACTAATCAGTTGTCCAAGAAGGGGGTAGCCAGAGACACACAGGGGATGTCAAGCAAAGAGAAACAGCTCTGCAAAATTATGAGGATTGGGTTTATACGCACTCAGCTTTTATGTAACTTTATTCAGAGTCCAATGCAAATAATCCCAATACTCAAAGAAGCTGAAAGAAAACAGTGGAATTTGACCACGGGTCCTTTAAGTCACTCCATGATGAACATTTATGCCACATGTTTCTTGGGCTTTTAAAAGGCAACGTTCTGTGCTGATGGTCCCCCCGGCTATATAGATAATTGTAAAACAAACTCCATATTCCACTGACACCCTTTCTAATTACATCTCACCTTCATTAGGCTATTAAAGTGATAGATGGTAGCAATTACATTGAACCCCACTGAAAACTCTCTATCTGTGACACGCAGTGACGAGAACATGAGTTATTTACCCAGAAGCCAGGAAAGAGAGGCAGCCTGGCTAAGGCTGCCTCAGCCACATCGAGGAGAGAGAAACCCCACGTGGCTGTTTGGGCTCCTAGTGCAATGTCAAGAGACAGGACACACTCGCTGTTGGCTTTCCTCCAGGTCTCCTTGGATGCCCAGGTGTGCTAACAGGGGTGCCCACATATGATACAATGACTTACAACAAGTTTGAATAAACTCAGAAGAGAGCCTCCCAAATATTGAATTAATCTCACCCATTTTATATGAGGAACAACTGGAGGAACTAAAGAACTTGAACCTGGAGAAGACATAGGAGCAGAGCATGGCTAACTGTAGACATTCCAACAGGAATCAGACTGGTCACGTCTGCATGGCTCAAGGAAAATGAATCAATGAGGACAGACAACAGAAAACTCAGCTCTAATCACCTTAACTAACTAGTGTATGTACTAGTTTGCACCACTGGAGGTCCAGAGGTGGACAGATTGGGGTCTCCATGGTATTCTATCCATTTTTTCCACTCTGCTATCCACAGTGTAGGCCTTATCCTAAATTGGTTACACTAGTGTGCTTATGATGACCTCAGGTTGCACACTCTCTTGTTCATTTCCACAAGGAGAGCAAGAACTGTCTTCCCATAAATCTCAAAAGAATGGGAATAGTTCTTAGAAGCCCTTAGCAAGCATCTCTGATCACATCACTCTGGCTAGAATTGGACTATAGGCCCATTTCTGAGTTAGTCAGTGTGGTTGAGAGGGAGAGATTCCTCTGGTCGATGAAGACTAATCCTGACCAAACCTGGAGATGTGGCAGGTCAACTTCTGCTGAGAGTTCACAGGAGGAACAGTGGCAGGGGCACCCTGAGCAATATTGGGCTCTGCTGGGAAGGAAAAGAGGAGGGTGATATCTGGCAAGACCACCAACAACGTGCACTATAGGAAAAAACAGGGCCCAGGAAGTAGGAGCAGATGTGACTCACAGGAAGGAGAGCGTCTAGCACCCGAGGGCAGGTGTGCAATGTTGGTCCCATCACGGCCCCCATGATGCCAGTGGCAGACGCAGCTAATTAATCAATCGTTCCTTACCACCGACCTCAGAATCCTCCTTACCTTAGTCTTCCAGGAAGACAGTAACAATAGATTAGAGACAAGTCTCACAAAGAACCCCTTTTATTATCAGCAGCTCAGACTGCTCACAGAAAAAGTGGGAGGATTTAGGAGTTAGCGGGTGCTGGGCCACTGGCAGCGTCCGAGGACAGAGATACTGTCATGGGGTGTGGTCACAGGTGAAGACCGAGACCTGACTGTCCCTGATATTCTGTGGTTACAGCTGCCTTGGGAAGGAGGCTGAGCTTTAGAGCAGCTTCAAGTTTGAAGAGAGGAAGTGTTTGCAGTAGAGGAAGTCCGGGAGGCCCGCACTGGTCCTTTTTCTCCATGGTCCTGAATGCACAGAATCTTCAATGTCACTCCAGCTATTCACAGTTCTCCAGAGCAGTCCTTCTAGCCTCAAGATTAATACCTTAGCCTGGGTTTTCATGTGTGTGAAGAATTTCCTTTTAGCTTCCAAATTTTAATTCTCATTAAAAGATATGCACATGAGAGAGATGATGTTCATTTTGCTGATGCATGACCTGGAGAGATCAGTTGCCTTGTCCAAGATCACACAGCTAGGTGAGTGAAAGGGCTGACCCGGGAAATCAGGGATCCTCCTCTCTAGCCCAGAACCTTGCTCTGGGAGCACAGGCTGTGGGGCTGAGGTGTCCTCACCTGGGCACACATAGGACCAAGACACAAATAGCACTGACGTGGGCAGGAAGGGCCAGAAAAACCCCAGCCTCTGAAGCGAGGTCCTCAAGGGCTGTGCTGACCCCTACAGGAGGCCTGAGTACTAGGGTGTCTGACTCATGGTGGGGGGGGCTTCCCCTCAGCCTGGACTTCCCATGCTCTATCCATCCTCTCGCCTATGTCCTCTGTTATAAAGAGGAGATGCTAGCATGGCTGAGATGCTGTAGGGTCAAGATGGAAAAGTGGAGGCAATTCCTCCAGATTCTCCCTTCAGAGCAGATGACGCCCCTCACCTGAGCAGAGGGGGAGCCCCTGTGTCTGCTTCTGTCCTTTAGTTCCTCACTGGGCCTGGACTGGAAGAGCAGAGAGGCGCCCAGGCAGGAGAGCCCCATCTCCTGGGTGTGCTTCCAGCTCCTGGCCTGGACATAGAGCTTCTGTATTCCTGAACTGTTTCTTCTCTAAGCCATTTTCAGCTCACAGAAATGTATAAAAGACCAGCAAAGTGTGAAGAGAAAACCCAAAAGGAGTTCTCTGAAAGGAGCCCCTTATCTCTGGTGGCTTCTGACAGCACAGTTAGCACATGAAGCACCTTCTCTTTGCCAGGCCCAGTGCATCACACTCAACACACATTATCTGGGTAGATGCTATACACACTGATATCTCAATCAGCTCGGAGGATTGCTGCTAGAAATTTGGCAGCACCTGTATTTGTTGTCCACAATGTGTCTATCGGAAAGCCTAAATTTAGTAAATACTCAAAAAATAATAATCAGACTGAATGAATGAATGAATGATCAGGTGAGAAGAGCCAGGCTTGTGGTCCACAGAGGACAGACCGAGGTAGGTACATTGAGTTTTGGCAGAGTCCAGCCTGGTATCTACGTCTTCCATATCCCAGTCTGGGTTGGGAGCAAGACTAGACAGCCTCCAAGATCGCTCTATGCTCTCTAATATTTGGGGACTCTGAGCCAGTGCTGTCTAGTAAAATAGTCCGCAGGGACGGGAATGTTCTAGACCTGTGCCCCACAGTGTGGTAGCTACTAGCACAGGTGGCTCTGGAGAACCTGGAGTGTGACTAGTGTAACCAAGGAGCTGGGTTTTTACTACATGGGACAGTATAGCTCTAGCGTCCTCCCTTCCCCAAGGCCCAGGGCTGTGACTTCTGCCACCTATGGTCACAGTGAAGTTTAGACTCAGTGATGACACTTGGGGGCACTTTCTATATCCCTTGGCAAAAATCTCAGCAGGTCTCCTCAAAGGTATCACTACCTCCGCAGTAGCTATGTGTTGCTTCTTTCTACAGAAAGAGGAGAAGGAAAACAAAATTGAAAGAGTTGAAGCAGAAAAGTATTGATATTTAATTCTTTATCATCCAAGAATTTCAAGTGTGCTCCTCACGTTCCATTCCTCCCTTGGAAACTGGGAGAAACTGACCTATGAGGCCTGCAGAGCCTGGAACGGCATAAATTAAACACACCTTAGAGGAAACCTCTCTAGTCAACATCATTTTTTTTTTTCTCAGTGAAATGTCTGGATCTTTAATAACTGTTATTTTCCTTGGGGTTCTTTCCAGAAGAGGATTTTTAAAAAATAATCCATTCACCAGTAATTTAATTTTTAGGTCCCCTTCCTTCCAAACCATTATCTCGTCACATAATAGAACCTGACACATCGAAGCCAAAAGAGAGAGTTTAGACTCTCTCTAGGCCGTAAAATAGATATGGGCAAAATGGTGACTGCTTATCCTATCCAAGATTGTGCCAGCTGTTGGAGCGTGTTCTTTATGCCCACAGTTGTAGGTATCCCCATAATCCTATGGGGTAGGTGCAGTTCTCCACATTATACAGATGGGTACCAGATAGGAGCTGAGCTAGAATTTGCACCAAGGTCTATGTGGCTCTGAAGCTGGGACTCATCTTCTGATCTCTCTCTAGCTACTTCACGGTCAAGGAGACAGAGACCCAGTAATGACGAGAGTGGCCAGAGCCTGACATCTGTTCCTGCCTTGTCTCTGTTCAGGCCCATCTTTCAGGCGTGGATTTACAGTCCCATACTCAGCTTGGACTTTACTCTCCTCTCCTCTTTAGCAAAAACCTATTTTCCAAAAAAAAAAAAAAAGGTAAAACTCCTTCACTTATCACCCAAAGCCCTCTATGATTTTGTACTGACCTTCCCTGAGCCACTTCTCCTCTTACTCAGCCAAGGGAAGTGTCCGAGCAAGCCCAATATTTGTATTCCTCTACATTTTCGGATTGGGGCCTTTTTTCTCTTGCCGTGATAAGAAGTAAAATTAAAATTTGCCCTTGTATACCAACAAAGGCCTTTTGGCATTAAACACAAAGATGTTTATGGCAGCAATACACCTTATAGTGAAAAGCAAAAACACTCTCCCTGCTCAACCACAACATAAATATTAAGAATAAAGCACTTCTGTAGATTAGTATGAAGCCACTAAAATAGAATAGGCTCCCATGACATGGGAGCATTTGACTCCTCACAATAGGAATAGCTAAGAGAAATAGAACGTTTATCTCCTTAAATGTTCCTGGGCAAAATAATGATGATATAGACAAATCAAGTTTTGCATGAAGTTATAAAATGTTTCTAGTTCTTCTTTGAAGCAGTTTCTGATAGTCGCTGGCAGAGTAAAAAAGAATAATAATAATGGATTTGGAATCAGAAACTATTAGTCCGAAGTCCGTCCAGGTCACTGGGACTTGTGCATGCTCATCTGTGATGTGGGGAGGATCTGCACACTGGAGGGAGCTGTGTTGAGCATACCTGGCAGGGCTCCACTACTGAGTCTCCAATAGTGAAGGGAGCAGCTCTGCTCAGGGCTTTTTTGCGAGCACAGAGAGAGTGAGGGGCTCACACTCAGGCATCCTGCAGGCAATGATCCCGTAGATGGTCACTGCCCTGTTTGAACTTGCTGGCCCACCAGGCTCTTCCCTAACGTAAATCAAATTGATTGGTAGCAATCTGCCCATATGGAAGTGGGTGGGAAGAGACAGGGATCTTCCCTGTGCTCCCCCTCGAGTCCTGCTGTATTTGCAGCTTCTTTTGAACCAGAGTGTTAGAGCTGGTTCTGATAGAAATTACAATAATAACCACACATATTTCACCACGGGCTTCTGCTTTAGCAAGCATTCAGGGGACCAGTTCCAGCCCTGGCCTAAGACCAAGGTGACTATTATTTCCACAGGGGGCTATTCTCACCAGATGCTCTTACAATTGTTTGGTTCAACTGGATATGCTAATAGAAACTACTGTGGAATGTCTTCAGCTCTGTGTTTAAATACTCAACCTGGGATTTATCCTCTAGGCCCACACAGGCTGGGAGCAGTATCTGAGTATCTGAACGGCTTTTTTTTTTCAGCCCCTAACTCACAGTCATGTAAAATAGCTAAGAATGATGGCTTTTGAAATTTTTAGGCAGCAAGAATGTTTGAGATTTCCTCAAATGAAATCTCACCTACAACCCCATATATTTAACATAAATGGCCGTTACTGTTTATGTATTTTTAAAAGTAATTTCTACCTAATAGAATTTTTTACAAAGTCAATCAGTGACAATAATGAAATTGTTTTAACAAAGAAGATTAAGTCAGGGACTGTGGGTGACAGCCGTGCTTTTTGGTACCAGCTTTAGCACCTGACTTCCAGCTACATTTTATTTTGGTTGTATCATATTAGTAATGGAGAATATCTCAACATTGCTCTGACTACTCTAAACGTGTTGATTACTTAAGCCTCAGAACTCTGTGAGATACTGTTCTTCCCAGGTGAGGAAACAGAGGTCCAGAGACCCAGATAAGTGGCCTGAGGTCACACAGCAAGCTAGCAAGTAGCTGAGTTGGGGTTTAAACTTAGGCCGTCTAGTCTCCCAGTCTGTAAAGTGAGTAACTATATTCTTTTGCTGCTTCTATTAAAAGCCATACATGTACTTGTAATTAATAACTTTTTAATTGCTTTCCTCGCAAGCCCAGGTTATTCTTTAATTAAAATAAGAGAGCAGAAGAAGTTTTATTCCAAGCTCTAAACAAAAAATAAATTTTAAAAAACCCTAACTTTGAAAGCAACCCCCATTAGGGAACAGTTTAAAAATTCCTGACCTGGAGCACCAGGGACATCTTGATGGGCCAATCAGCCTGTCAAAAACAGTGTGCAGAGGACCCTTGGGGGTAGTAGAGACAAATGACATTGGCTGGCATTTTACCAAATGGAAATCTCTACTCTCTGGCACTACCAATATTTCCCATTACAAATCTTCCAGCTGGTAAACAGAATGATGCCACTGACATTTAATTGAAATGTCAGCACATTTAGAAAGAGGCCTGATGAAACTGCCAAGTTAAAGTTATCGCTAAGACTTAAGCTAAATGGAAACAGAAAATCACCACTAACATCCCCCACCCCCACCCTTGCTATAATATCAGACAGAGAGAAAGTAGAGAGCTCAGCTGTCTGAGAAAAATTTACAGATCGTTTTTAAATGGAGTTTTATTCCAGCTATGAAAAACTATGGGGTAATTGGAAAACACTTGTGAAAGTAATCAGGTCTGAGACAGGCCAATGTCCATGTAAATCAATTCAACAAGCATACATTGATTAAACCGCCTTTGGATAGTAATATTGCCGTACATTTATTTGCATAGCTTACAGATTATAGGGGCTGTGAAGAAGTGTGATCCACTTCTTCACCACTCCCTGCATCCTCACCTCATGCTGGTGTAACTTTCTCACTCCATCTCGCTCTGATGCTAGGCTTAACCTTGGGGTTTGTTTTGTCAGCTAGAATGTTAGGAGATAGGACATAAGCAGCAGCTAGAAAACAATTGTATGTATCCATTTTTCCTTGCCTAATGCCATCACCATTAGAAGCACATGCATAGGCATTCCATTGTTCCAGCCAGGGCCATCTGATCTCAGCAGTAGCTTGCCCACTTCCAGGTGTGAGAGCCATCCCAGCCCACATCAGCAGGGCCATTTGGATGACCCACAGCTGAGCACAGTCACATACATGGAGTTAGAGCAGCCAAGTGCCCAGACACACAAACTAATTCAATGCAGGCTTTTGTATGCCACCATGGATTTGTGGGTTTTGTTCAGCATTGTTAATCTGGCAACAGATAGCTGATGAAGAGATCTGCCTTGTATGACATCCTTTGTCCCCTCCTTGGGCAGGAAAGTGAGACAGAAGAGTGCCCTTATTGAGTACCCGAACACTCCTAACCATCATCTGAACCCTAACACTAAACCCAGCCTAACCCAAGAGCCATGAACCCTAAGGTTAGGGTCCAGTTAGGGTCTAGGTTTGGGGAATGGTTATGGTTAGGCAGCCCTCGCAGATGAATATAGTTTGTGTCCCTCAAGTTAGGGCTAGGGTTAGGGTTTGTTTTGGGGCTGGGTAGGGTTAGTAGGCCCCTAGGGATGAATAGGGTTCAAGGCCCTTGGGTGAGGGCTAAGGTTATTGTTAGGGTTCAGGTTCAGGCACTGGTTAGGATGAGGCAGCCCTTGACAATGAGTAGGGTTCGGAGACTTTGGGTTAGGTCTAGGGTTACAGTTGGAGTTCATGTGCTTCTTAGCGTTAGGTTGCCCTTAGGGATGAACAGGTTTGGAGGCCCTTGGGTTAGGGCTATAGTTAGGGATCAGGTTTGTGTGCTGGTTAGGATGAGAGGGCCCTTGTGGATGAATAGGGTTTGGGGTCCTTGGGTTAGGGCTAGTATTTGAGTTTGGCTTTGGGTCATTGTTAGGGTTAGGTGGCCTTTGGGGATATATAGGGATGGGGCTCTTGGGTTAGGGTTAGGGTTTGGGTTTGGTGTTGATTAGGTTTAGGTGGCCATTGGCAATAAATTGGGTTTAGGACCCTTGGGTTAGGGTGAGAGTTTGGGGTTGGGCTTGCATGCTGGTGAGGGTGAGGCAGCCCTCAGAGATAAATAATCTTCAGGGCCCTTTGGTTAGGGCAAGGGTTTGGGGTTGGGTTTGAGTGCTGGTGAGGGTGAGACAGCCCTCAGGGGTGATTAGGGTCCAGGACCTTGAGTTAGGGCTATGGTTAGGGTTTGGGTTTGGGTTCAGGTGGCCGTTAAGGATGGGGCTCTTGGGTTGCAGGTAAAGCTCAGGTTTGGGTTTGGTGATGGTCAGGGCTAAGCAGCTGTTGGTGATGAATAGTGTTCAGGGCCTTTTGATTAGGGCAAGGGTTTGGGGGTGGGTTTGAGTGCTGGTGAGGGTGAGACAGCCCTCAGGGGTGAATAGGGTTCAGGACCTTGAGTTAGGGTTATGGTTAGGGTTTGGGTTCAGGTGGCCGTTAAGGATGGGGCCCTATAGGTAAAGCTCAGGTTTGGGTTTGGAGATGGTCAGGGCTAAGCAGCCCTTGGTGATAAATAGGGTTTAGGCCTAGGGTTAGGGGTCAGGTTCCGGTACTGGTTAGGGTTAGGTGGCCATTGGGGATGAACATGATTCGAGGCTCTTGGGTTAGGGCCAGGGTTAAGGGTTGGGTTCTGGTGCTGGTTATTTCTAGGTAGCCCTTGGAGATGAATAGGTTTCAGGGCCTTTGGTTTAGGGCTAGAGTTAGGGTTTGGATTCAGGTGATGATTAGGGTTAGGCCACTTTTGGGGATGACAGATTTGGGGGTCCTTGGTTAGGGCTTGGGTTAGGGTTCAGATTCTGTTACTGGTTAGGGTTAGGCAACTCTGGGGGATATATAGGATTTGGGGCATCTTGGGATTGAGCTTCACACAAGTTACAGGGACGGCCTTGATTCCCCTCGCTGCCTGTTCTCTGCTCACACTTAAGTCATGCAGCCTCTCTGAAATCCTTTGCCAACAACATTAACCTAGAGGCTGAATCCATTTTTTTTCCTTTTACATCAAAGAGTCAGGTTTTATAGGTTGAAAGCACAGAGGGAGGGCAGAAGTCTCAGAAGTCCGTGGGCCCGAAAGGCAGGAGCTTCACAGCACTTGGCCTCGTAGGCTCCCTCCTGTTCTCCCACCACGATTCCTCCCTCGGCCCCACTCTCGCTCTGCTTTGAAGAGCTAGGTCATCTGGGCCATGTCAGACATGGATTGCTCTGTGGCTGATTTCACTTGAGGCACTCTCCAGATACTTCACAGAAGTCCCTGCCAGGTAGGAAAACCACTGGGAAGTTATGACGAAATGATTAAAAATAATGTTTTTGATCTTGCAACAACTCAGCTTAAAAAATGTACCTGAGTTCCCAATTTCTCCCTACTAAAGCCCCAACTCACCCATGAATCTTTACAGTCTGAATGAACCTAGGAGTTCAGAATTACCACCAGCCCTGCCCCCCATCCCCTTCTCTCTGTTTCACAGTCAGAAATGTCCATCTTTCCCTGGGGCATGTTGAATTTTTGCCCCACTCCCCAGTCTGTACAGAATGTTCTTCCCTTCCTTTTTCTCACCTGGTGAAACCCTATTGTTTCCTGCAGTATCACACTCACTTCTTTAGAACACTTTAAAGACCCAGTCACAATGTGTCCTAAGTCCCTGCTACCAAAACTTAGGCAGCCAGTTTCATGGAGCACCCTCAGAAACCCATGGAGAAAATAGCAGACTGAGTTATATATTGAATTGTGCCCAAGTTCATTATGAAACCGGATGGGTCCCAAGGACGTGTGCTCTACGTCCAGAAGGAGAGAAGGGATTACGCCCTTTTAGAAACAGGTAGATCTGAATAGATCTACTCACTTTAAGTGACTCTTAAATACTTGCTCCCTGGAAGCCTCCACAGGTAGTCCCAGGTAGGATAAGTTCTGAATTTCTCCAGCCATTGACTATAAGTGACTCTTTTTACTGATCTACCTCAGCAGATAACCTATTTTGTTCCTCTGTGTATTTCCACATCTCCCCTCCAACTTTCTCACTCCCCTACTCCAAGCACCTATCTATTGTAGAGCTAGGCACATATTAGGAGTTCAGTGATTGTTTGCAAAATAAAGGAAACCCTAAAACAAGCTACTGGGATTAGATCCCCAGAGGGTCCTCTGAGGGATCTGCCTCAGAGTACTTCCTCAGAGTGTTTGGTGAATTCTACTAAAAAGCATGGAGTTCAGTAGAAATAGTGCATGCTCAGGAGAGAGAATATCCTAGGAGGGCCACTTAATCTCATTGGTCCTTAGTTTCCTAATCTGTAAAATAGAGCTAGTATATCACACCACCTTAATATTATCACATTAAAAGGTTTATTTTTCCAGAACCAATGACACGTAAAGGAGAGTAGCAAGCATGCGTATTTTGAAAATCTTTTCTCATCAAATCCCAGCCTATCCTAACATGAGAACCTCTGGTCTAGGTCTGAAGAAAAGGGAGTTGGATCGGAATGAAGGAGCACATGGTGTTTGGGGAGAACTCAGAAGCTCAAGATAGAGAAAGTAAGCACTAGAGTTGACTCCCAGTAAAAGGATGAAGGCAGAGAACATGCAGAGGATAGAAGTCAAGTCGCATCACGGCTGGACCTCTTTATTGTCCCTAAAGACAAAGGGTCTATAAAGGTATCATCATGGAGTCTTATGGACACTGTCTGTTTCTTTGGGGTTCCATGGTCCATATCTATGGACAATATCAGAAGTATATGAGAAGTTGCCTAGGATGATGACCGGGGCAGGGTTTGGGATGAAAGAAGCCATCAGCCACTTTCATTCCACACTGGCCTTGTAGGGAAAGAGATCCCAGGAGGAAAGGATGAGTCATAGCACTGGAGCTAGAGCCCAGCAGCCTGTCACCTGCTTTACATGGCAGCTCAGACATCCAGAAGAAAGCCCCAGAGAAGGTGTTCCAGTAGAACTGGGCTCTGACATTAATTTAGCCAAGGTTTTCATCTTGTTTTTCCTGGACAGTTGCAGGAGTTCCCCACTGATCTCTGTACCATCCATTTTTGCTTCCTTTCAAGTAGCTACCACCAAAGTGACCTCCCCCCCCTCTGTTTTTATAGGGATAAAGAGTATAATCACATATAGATTTATGTATACCCATATAGATTGCTCTTTCTAATTATATATATTACAAAAAATGATTGCATTATACATAACTGGCTGTATCTTTCTTTTCTCATCCAATAAATCCATGAAATTCCCTCTTAAGTCTCTGGTAGTTTTCCAATTCATACATTTTTATGGTCACACAAAAGTCTATTCAGTTTGGGGCCAATATAAATGTCAGCAACCAATTCAGCAACAATTCAGAAACATATGTGTGTGGTTCTACATGTACCTATAGAAACTGCTATTTTTATTTAGATGAGCTTGATACACAGAACTAGGTTTGCGAGATCAAAGGATAAATATATATATATATATATAGTTTGAATATTAATAGGTGTTGCATACTAGCTTCCAAAATAGCTGTAACTACATGACTATTCCAACAAGCAAAGTATGAGAGCACTCTTTATTCCCACACATCCCTGCCAGCGAAAGATATGATAGTTCTTAATTTTTGCCAGTCTAGTGGGTGCAAAAAGATCTCTCATTGTTATTTTAATTTGGATTTCTATGACTATCAGTGAGTTCAGAAAGAATATTTTATCATTTGCATATCCCCTTCTATGAACTACATTTTGATATAATTTGCTCTATTTATGGCGATTTAGTCTTTTTGTCAATTTATAGTTTTCTACATAATGAGGATATTAACCCTTTAACTGCCATCTGAGTTAGAAACATTTTTATAAATCTGTTGTTTGTCTATTGCCTTTGTTATGCATTTTTTGCTAAAATTCATATACTGAATTTTTATTGAGATATAATTGACATGCCACAAAATTCACCTTTTTAAGTGTTCTAACTCATTGGTTGTTAATGTATTCACAAGGTTACACAATCAGCACCTCTAAGTCCAGAATATATTCATCACTGTGAAGGAACCATCAGCGGTCATTCCCCATTTCCCCCTCCCCAGCCCTTGGCAACCACAAAGATGATTTCTGTCTCTATGGATTTGCCTATTCTTAACATTTTATATAAATTAAATCAAATCATATGTGGCCTTTGTGTCTGCTCCATTCTCTTAGCATGATGGTTCACGGTATACCAAAACCTCATTCCTATTTATGGCTGCATAATATGCCACTGTATGGACAGACCATATTTTGTTTTTTCCATTCATCATTGATGGACATTTGGGTACTTTCACCTTTACCCTGTTTTGAATAGTGCCATTATAAACGTTTGTATATAAGTTTTTGTGCAAACATATGCTTTTAATTGTCTAGGGTATATGCCTAGGGCTGGAATTGCTAGGTCATACAATAACTCTTACCTTTGACTTTTTAGATACTGTCAAACTATTTTCCAAAGAAGTAGCACCATTTTAGATTTCCACTAACGATGTATTAGGATTCTAATTTTTCCACATCTGTCATTATCCATCTTTTTTCATAGCTGCCCTAGTGGCTGTAAAGTGATATTTCATTGTAATTTTGATTTGTCTAATAATTTCCCTAATAAACTAATGATATTGAATGTGATTATTAGCTATTTGTATATTTTCTTTTGTCTATTTTTAAATTGAGTTACATGTCTTTTTATTGTTGAGTTGTAATAGTTACTGATTTCATGGGAAAGTGAAATGGTTTTCACCATTAAATATGATATAAGAGGTGAATTTATTGTAGATGCCATTTATCAGTTTGAGGAATTTCCTTCTGTTTCCAATCCGTTGTTTGTTTCTATCATGAGAGCATGTCGATTTCTTTCAAATCCTCTTTGGAGATAATCATGTGACTTTTGTCCTTTGACTTATTAAAATGATATATTACGTTTCTTGGTAGTTGTATGTTAAACCAACCTTGCATTCTCAGGATAACTAGCACTTGGTCCTGCTGTATCATCCTTTTTCTGTGATGCTGAAGTCTGTTTGCTAGTAGTTTTGTTGGCAGTTTTTGAGTCTCTATTCATAAAGGATGTCTGCAGTTTTCTTGTGGTATATTTAGTTTTGGTCTCAGGTAATACAGGTCTCATACAAATGAGTTGCTCCTCATACAAATGTTCACTCCTCTTCTGTCTCATTGGGAAGAGTTTATGAAGTATTAG
>NW_003852417.1:21545080-21559051 GCF_000181295.1 Otolemur garnettii | reverse complement strand
ATTGCTTGAATGCATGAGTTTGAGACCAGCCTGAGCAAGAACAAGACCCCATCTCTAAAAAAATATAGCTGTGTGTTACGGTGGGTGCCTATAGTTCCAGCTACTCAGGAGGCAGAGGCAAGAGGATTGTTTGAGCTCTTCTCCTCAACTTTTGATTTCATTATTTTTTCTCTATTGTTTTTCTATTCTCTATTTCAGGTATTTCTACTTTAACCTTTATCATGTCCTTCATTCTGCCAACTTTTGCTTTATTTTACTCTTGCTAATGTCTTAAGGTGGGAGTTTAGGGATCTTTTTGAGACTTTAAAAAAATATAATACTTTATAGTTTAGTTACAAATTTTTCTCCAAGCACCGCTTTTTCAATGTCTCATCATTTTAGAAAATTGTTTTCATTTTCATTGCTTTTGAAGTATTTTCTAAGGTCCTTTGTTATTTCTCTTTTGACCCATTGGCTATTTAAGAGTGTATTGTTTAAGTTCCACATATATGTGAATTTGCCATATTTTTCATTTCATTCCATTGTAGATAGAGAATATACTTTGCATATATTGAGGCTCATCTTATATTGTCTATCCTCAAAAATGTTCCATGTGTCCTTTAAAAGAATCCATATTTGCTTTTGTTGGGTGCCAGGTCTAGTTTGTTTTTAGTATTATTCACGTTTTTCATTTCCTCACTGATCTTCTATTTAGTTGTTCTACCCAGTATTGAAACTGGAGTATTAAAGACTCAACTATTATTGTTAAATTGCCTATTTTTCCTTTCAATTCACCATGTAGTTTGCTTCATGTATTTGGGGTTTCAGTTATTGGGTGTATATATATTTGTACATGTATACTTTTATAACTTCTTGATTCCTTCTTTGTCTGTAGTGAAAATTTTTGTCTTGAAGTCTGTTTTCTGATATTAGTATAGCTATATCAACTCTCTTTTGATTGCTTTTTGGATGGTATATCTTTTCCATTCATATACTTAAAACCTTTTGGTGTCTTTTATTTAACGTGTGCCTCTTGTAGGACTCATCTAACGGGACTATTTTTTGGTTCATTCTGCCAATCTCAGTCTTTTAATTGGGGTTTAATAATTTATAGTTAATAGTTTAATCCATTTACATTAAATGTAATTACTAATTGAGGTGCAATTTATATCTGCCAGAATGCCATTTATTTTGTATGTATCTTATTTGTTGCTCTATTTTTCCACTACTGTCTCTTTTTGTGTTAAATAGATATTTTCTAGTGTATCTTTCCAATTCCTTTGTTGATTCTTTTAGTTATTTTCAAAGTAGTTGCCCTACCGGCTGCCATGAAGTTGGTTTTCGATATGATAATGGGGTATTGATTTTCACAGCTACAGCAGAGCTAGGGGAGAGAGAGACAGGAATAGGGCAGGTTAAAAGGTCATATTGCTAACTGTTCTTACCAAAATTCAGCCACTTTTCTTATACAAATGCACCCTGAATTTCTGTAAGCCTTTGGTTAATTTCTAGAGTTCTGAAAACATTGAATCTGATTTTTGCTAATGTTATCATTGCCTTTATGGAAAAGAGAATTTTGGGAGGTCCTTAAGCTGTCATTTTTGCTGAAATTTCTATTGCATCTATTTTTCCATGCAAAGGCTTCATTTAAATTTGCATTTAAATAAAAATTTAATTTGTGTATAGTCAAATATGTCTATGTTATATGTATATTTTATTTATTCTGGTGTCCATTTTTTTATTAGTAAAGTCTTCTCAACTTTATATTATGGTCTCCTAGGTTAAAGATAATTACCATATATAATTTACACATATATATGTGTACATAAATATATAAATAGGTGTATATAACACATAAAAATAATATATGTACATAAACATATATATTCAATTTATTTATATAATATCAATCAATGCAGTCAATATGTTGATATAATGATATAATGATATAATGGGTTGTTTTGATAGAGTCTCTCATATTGAACCACCTCTAGTATTAAATCAGCTTAATTATAATATATTTTTCTTTAGATCAAATAAGATTCTACTTGCTATTACTTTTAATTTAGAATTTTTCATGTATATTGACAAGTGATCTTGGTGTATAGCTTTACTTGGTTATTGTCTTTGTCAGAATTTGTTGTTAGAATTACAGAAGGGGCTTATTATTTTTCTTTATATCATCTAGAATAGTTAAATAGCATTGGAATTATCTGTTCTTAAGTTATATAAAATCTCACCTTTAAGGACTGGTTAGCCTCACTAATCACTTTTCTATTTTTCCTCTAATAATTGATCAAGTGAAGATTTCTATTTCTTCTTAAATTGATTTTACTAGGATGTATTATATTTGGAATTAATCCATTTCCTCTATATTTTAAATTTGCTACCATACAATCCAAACATGTAACTCTGGCAGGTGTCTCCTTTTTTGCTTTGAATCTTGCCTACCCTTGTGCCCCCTTTTTTCTTAATTAAGCTTACAAGAAGCAGATCTGTGTTATTGGTTTTCTCAAAGAATCAGATTCTAGGTATATTTAGCCTTTCTATTTTTAAAATTTCCATTTCACTGATTTCAAAGAGAAATTTTAAAAAGAGGTTACTTACTACCTGGATACCAATGAAAAATATAACACTCCATACAAAAATAATGAGACACTATAAAAGCTGTACTTAATTATTAAAGAGAGACAATGAAAAATAAAAGAACCAAGTGCTAATCTAGGTTAGGAAAAGAACAATGAAATAAACCAAATAATGAGGAAAAAAATGAATCAATGAAGAGAAAAGTCAAAGCTGAAGATCTCTCAAAACCCCAATTCTTCCTTGTTTTCCTGTCTTTTCTCTCTATCTATCAAGTAAAGACTATGTTCTTAACCTGGAGCATGGCACCCGAAGCCATTCATGGTCTAGCTCCCCTCTGCCTCATCCGTTAACACAACCTACTCATCTTACTTCATGATCCAACAATGCCAAATGTTTGTAGTTCCCAAAATACATTCTCTTTCTTGCCTTTATTTTATTGCTTGTACTATTCCTACCCTTTGGCATGAATCCCATCTTCTTCCACCCAGCAAACTTCTTTTAACCTTTCAAAACCCAGTTTTACGGCAATGCTGCAGGAAGTTTCTCTGACTTCTCCACCAGATAGAACACATTTTCTGCCTCCGAGCTCTATCTGCCCTTTTATATACCTCCTCGATTGCATCTACCTCTCTTACAAGACCTTGAGCACCCTGGAGGCAGGAATTATACCTTACTCTTCCCTACCATGCCTCTAGTTCAGTGCTTAGACTATATTAGGAGGCCAAAAAAATATTTATTGAATGAGTGAAAGAATAGATGACTGTATTTTTCAATTATCATTCAAAGTCTATTTTTACTAGAATACTCTCTCAGAATGTTTTCTCTGCTTGCTTTCTTTAGTCTCTGGACTATTGGTCCCTCAAAACCTTTCACTTAATGCCTTCTGCTCCTCCTATGTCAATAAAATGGCTTGACGCAAAGTTTCCAGCAGCCTTCTTCATGATGAATTATTAAAAGGCTCTTTTTTTCCTGGTTTTGGTTGCCCTTCAGGCAGCATTTCCCATGTTAATCCCCTTTATCTTTCTACTTCCTCCCTTGATGTTAAGACCTCATTCTCTCCTGATTTAGAGCGCTCATTCTAAATTTCTTCTCTTATCGCCTTCTGCGTGACTTTCATTAAGTGAGGCTGAGTCTCCTGTTTTATTCTTTTTCTGAGTGGACTCGTGCATTCCCATGGCTTCAATGTATACTGCTAGATTAAACATTCTCCAATTACTAGCTCCACCCGGATTTATCTTATGAAATCCAAGATGACATCTGTAACTATCAACTTCCTAGGTGTCCCACAGGCTCCTCAAATCAACTGCACACTTTAACGCCCTCTTCCTTTTGTATTCCTTATCTTGAAGAATCGTGTGGATATTTCCCAAGTCGCTCCATCTGTAAATGGTATCGTCTTTATCTCTCTCTTGCTCACTGCTCATGTTAACAAATCTTGTTTGTGCCTCTGAAATGCCTTTCAAATCTCTCTGCTTGTCTTCATTCCCACAGATAGGGCGCTACTTCCAATCTCATCATCTTTTTCTTAGATTGTAGTAATGACATTCTAATTGCTTTCTCAGCACCCAGGCTCTTTCCATCTAATGTATTCTTTACTTGGTTTTAGTTCTGCAACATAAATATGCTAATGTTTCACCACTAAAAAAAACTTCCCTTAGTTCTCTGCTACCTAAGGGACAAAATGCAAACTCCTTAGCATTGCACTAAAAACTCTCCTCAATCTCATAATTTTGTATCTTTTCAAGTACATGTCCAGGTTCTCTCATCATGCCCGCACACACACTGCAGGCACACAGGCGTCTCTCTTTCCTAAGACCACCTCATGCACATGTATGAACACCTGTTTCATGACTTTCCCACCCACTTGACTGTCCCATGGGATCAGAGACCCATCCTTACCATTATATTCACAGTGACTACACATGCCTGGTATTACAACAGGTGAATAAATTCTTCTCCATTCTTCTTTGCCTGAAGTGCCTTTCCCCTATTTTCTGGGCAGGTAATGTCCATTCATCCATTCCTGAAGGCCTAACTTGAGATCCATTTCTCCACTATGGCTTACCTAAATACATTCTTCTATGATTCAAAACAAGTGATTTTTTTCTCTGAACACTTAAAACATCTTTTTCAAACTGCCAGTTTAGCATTTACCTCCTTGTGTTATAATTACTTGAACATGTGTCTCCTGTGTCACTAAATTTGAACTCTTAGGAAGGAGAAGAATGGGTCTTATGTGTAGTTTCAAACACTGAACTTCACCGGGAGTAGGTAGGTTCTCAGTGAGCATCCAAGGTGGAGTTGGACTTCTACCTCTGGTGATGTAAAGTGGTGTCTCTAGTCCAGACAGGGGTTCCCCTCTCCTGTCACCTTTTCCACCTGTCTCTAACTGACCTGCTACTCCTCTTCACTGCATCATAGAACCACGGAATGTCAGAACTGAAAGGGCGACGTCAGGTACAGCACCCACATAGGAAAGAGAAGAATCAAGCCCAAGACCAGATCACTGGCTCACTAGCCTGATGGGGCTCTCTGTGTGCTCTCTCTCTCCAGCCTTCTCTTTGCATCACCTAATGGGAGACAGTGGGAAGCAGAGTGTAAGACTGGGAGGAAATCCATGGTCAAGAGGTGGTTGCTACTGTTAATGTTCACGTGTGTGTGTGTGGGGGGCACCTCATTCTTTAGCCTTCTTTGTGGCTGCACTGTGCTCCTCAAAGTGAGCACAGAAGCCCATGACCTTGACAGGAGCTATGAGGAGAGAAGTCATCCCTCCTACCTCTTCCCAATCATTCACCTTCGAGAAATGCCCAACACCTACCCAAATAGGGCTATATATAGCCTACTGTATCACAGTGAGGTCCAAGATGAGCCTAAAATGTCACTTTCATAAGGAATCTAGATCCCTAACCGTGATGGCAAATGACAAACCTGCATCTCAGTCTCACTCCATCTCCCTGGCAGATTCCACCCTAAAGACAGCCTCCAAGCCCCGTCCTACCCCCACCCGCTGTGGCCCAGACAGGGAGTAAAACTGCTAAAAGGAATGCCAAGTCTCAGGCATCCTTAAATATCAAATTAAAAAAACAAAACTTCTCTACTCTCAATAGATATGGTTTTATTGTAATTGCCTGAAATTCGAATAGCATGCCATAACCAGCCCCATAAATTGGACTTCTTTAGATTTATTAAGCTATTTATTGAATGGTGGGTAATAAACATTCAGGATTAACAACTCTGCAACTGCTCTGCACCAGTTACATATAGAGTTGCTAAACTCCCATAAAATAATTATGAATCAGTTACCCTGCTGACAAGCCGTAATTGTCAAAAGTTCAATGCAGACTCACGGCCTTATTTAAAAGTTTGTTCTTATTTGCAGCTTTGAACTTCATCTTCCTGTCTGCTGACTCTTACTTTCTTCTCTTTTCCTACTTTCTTCTCCTTCTCTCTCCCATCTTTCCTCTCCCACCTTTTTCTCCCCTTTTCTTTCATTTATAGAGGTAGCATGGTATGAAGGAAAGAGAAGGGATGTGGGTCACATGCATCTGAGCTCAAGACAGGCCTCTGCCATTTACTAGTTCTGGGGTCCCAAGCAAGTCTCTTCTCTTATTCTGTGTCTCCTTAGCCCTGAATATGGAGGCCTAGGTAGAGGATCCAGCTTTGAAAAGCCTCTGGATAGGTCCAGGATTCCCTCCCACCTGCCAGTCTTGCTCAACTCATCCTGAGCAGGGCATCCAGACTGGTCCCCTGCAATTGCCTTTCTCCATGTCTCTTCCCTACAGCCTTTACCTAGTTAAGCTGGGAGGTCAAGGCTTTCCGTGATTTGGCTCACCACCTTCCAACTTTCTCACTTTCTTACCATTTTATCTGGGACCTTAGTGGTATCTGAATTTTAATTTAAAGTAGCTAAAATATTTTTTAATTGTGGCAAAACATACATCCCATAAAATTGACCATGCTAGCCGCTATTCAGCATATAGTTCAGTGGCATTAAGGACATTGATGTTGTGTGATCATCACTGCTATTTATTTCTAGAACTCTACTCATTTTTCAAAACTCAAACTCTGCTCCCATTAAATATTAACTCCCCAATCCCTGCTCTCCCTAGCTCCTGTCAACCACAGAGTATTTGCCTTTTGTGACTTGCTTGTTTCATTTAGCATAATGTCTGCAAGATGTATTTATGTTGCAGCATGTGTCAGAGTTTTCTTCCTTTTTAAAGGCTGAATAATATTCCACTGTATATATGACATTTTGTTTATTCATTTAACTGTAGACAAACATTTGTGTTGTCCCCACCATTGATATCTTGAACAATGCTGCTGTGAACATGAGTGTACAAATATCTCTTTGAACCCCTGCTTTTAGTTCTTTGTGGGAAGTGTGTGTGTGTGTATGCATGCTCACAGAAGAGGAATTCCTAGATCATATGGTAATTCTATATGTTATTTTTATTTTTTTAGGGACAGAGTCTAACTTTGTTGCCCTCAGTAGAGTGCTGTAGCACCACAGCTCACAGCAACCTCTAATTCCTGGGCTTAGGCGATTCTCTTGCCTCAGCCTCCCGAGTAGCTGGGAGTACAGGTGCCTGCCACAACAGCCAGCAATTTTTTTGTTGCAGTTTGGCTGGGGATGGGTTCGAACCTACTACCTTTGGTATATGGGGCTAGCGCCCTACTCACTGAGCCACAGGTGCTGCCCTCTATGTGTTATTTTTTGAGGAGTCATCATGATGTTTTACATGGTGGCCAAAAAGGTTTTTTAAAAAATATCTTTTCACTAATTTTAAGGGTAAATCCACATGCTTTATGGACAGTTTGAAAATATAGAAAAACCTGTAGATGAAAATAAGTTACCAATAATACTGTCATTCCGATACAACCAATGTTTACATTTTGAAATATTTCTGTCTAGTCTTTTTTCTCTTCATAACATATGTTTATGGATTTATCTGATTTACTTTTGTTTTTCAAGGAGGATTATTTAGATAGTACTGTCTGTATAATCTTGACCTTTTAAACTTTATATTGTAACAATAAACATTTTCCCACTACTGTAAAATGTTGTGTGTGTAGAAGCAGCTATTATTTAGAGGACATAGCTAAATTAGGTCATTAAGAGTATTTATTAAAATATATTCTTCTATAAAATTAACTTTTGTTTATAGAAAAGTTCTGTGAAAATTTTAAGAATGTGGAATTAATCAAATATCCAATTAAAAAAAACTTGGAGATTTCTAAAACTCAAAGCATCTCCCCAACATCTATATATTGTAGCAGCCCGTATAGCCTATGGCTAGGAGGAGTGAGAGTTATAAGTAACACCTGTATAGATTGATAATGGAACACCTTGGTGAAAAGGGCATGGGGAGGGATTTAGCTCTCTTAACCAGCATGAGAGCTCGCAAGACGAGAGAACATTAGTGAATTGGCAGTCCCTACACTTGTGGTGTTAAGAGTCATGAGATCAGCTCTATATTAGGCTGCAGAAGGCAGTTGGGAGCACACATTCTATCACAGACCGCTCACTCTGACTTTGTCGTTTCTGCTGCCTGCACAACATCTGCACAGCATCTCTCTGCTAAAGATTGCTGAGCTCTATTCTTCTAAGACTGCTTTACTCCTGCAAAGACTCTCTCTCTCCTGCTAAAGTAGATAGCCCTCAGGCACCTAAGAGCAATTGTTCCCGAGCAAGGTAGCATAGTGATCCACGTCCAGAACCTAGATAAGCAGGGGACTGGAGATCTGGCCAGTTCTGGGCCCCAATAAGTGGCTACCACAAAGGGATCTCAACAATATATCCTAAGTCTTTGATTCAAAAACAAATAAAATAGCTATTTTCATCTTGAAAATATATGTAATGAAAATTTAAAAACAAATGGGGACAGTAACCTATCATCCTGGTGTCTAAGAAAAAGATAATAGCTATTGTTTTGGAAGTCTTAGGGTGATGTTGATGTTTCATTTCCCTTTTTGCATAATTGTTATAATGCTATGTGATTATTTGCCTAATTGATATCAAAGTGCATGTGCATTTGCCATACTTCAGCCTTTTTTCTTTTTTAATTTTCTTTGTTTTAAATTATTTTACTTTTTTATTTTGAATTAAAATAAGGCTACACATAACTAGGTTACATTATTTGCATTTTTTAATTAATTAATTAATTTTTATTGAATCATAGCTGTGTACATTAATACTATCATGGGGTACAGTGTGCTGTTTTTATATACAATTTGAAATATTTTCATCAAACTGGTTAACATAGCCTTCATGTCATTTTCGTAGTTATTGTGTTAAGACATTTATATTCTACATGTAGAAAGATTCACATGCACCCTTATAAGATGAACCATAGGCATGATCCCACCAATCATCCTCCCTCCACCCATCCTCCCCCTACCCTCCCTCTCCCCATTCCCCATATTCTTGGGCTATAGTTGGGTTATAGTTTTCCTATGAAAGCTATAAATTAGTTTCATAGTAGGGTTGAGTACACTGAATACTTCTTCTTCCATTCTTGAGATACTTTGCTAAGAAGAATATTTTCCAGCTCCATCCATGTAAACATGAAGGAGGTAAAGTTTCCACCTTTCTTTAGGGCTGCATAGTATTCCATGGTGTACATATACCACAGTTTATTAATCCATTTGTGGGTTGATGGGCACTTGGGCTTCTTCCATGACCTAGCAATTATGAATTGGGTTGCAATAAATATTCTGGTACAAATATCTTTGTTGTAGTGTGATTTTTGGTCTTCTGGATATACCTAGTAGAGGAATTATAGGGTCAAATTGCAGGTCTATTTTTAGTTCTCTAAGTGTTCTCCAGAAGATAAAGTCCAAGTTGTAGTAATTGAATCCTTCACCCAAGAGGTGTGCTATATACCCCTACATTGTACCCATTAGGTACAGTGGGTAAAACAAACACAATTAAATTCAACAAGGGGGCAATGAACCATGCCTATGGTTCATCTTATAAGGGTACATGTGAAACTTCCTACATGTAGAATATAAATTTCTTAACACAATAACTATTGTATTACACAACTATAATTTAATAAAAAAAAATTAAAAAAAAAACAAGGCAGCAATGGGAGCAATGTTGTACATAGGGGTATATAGCACACCTATAGGTACCCTTTTCCCAACTTGCCCCCACTGCCCCCTTGTTGAATTTAATTGTGTTTTTCTCTCATGTGGGCCTGTAGTTGTTAATCTACTAGTTCCAAATTAGTATTAAATACATGGGATGCTTGGTTTTCTATTCTTGAGATACTTTACTAAGGAGAATGTTTTTTAACTTCATCCAGATAAATACAAAAGATATAAAAAGTCTCTAACATTTTTTTTTCAATAGGACAGAAAGCTTTCTGTATTTTTCTTTTTTTTTTCTTTTAAATTAAATCATAGCTGTGTACATTAATGCAGTCATGGGGTACAATGTGCTGTTTATATATATATATATATTTTTTTTTTCATCAAACTGATTAACATAGCCTTCATGGCAATTTCTTAGTTATTGTGTTAAGACATTTATATTCTACATTTAGTAAGTTTCACATGTACCCTTGTAAGATGCACCATAGGTGTGGTCCCACCAATTACCTTCCATATAGTACTCCATGGTATGTATATTAATCCATTCATAGGTTGATGAGCACTTGGGATGTTTCCACATCTTTCCAATTGTAAATTGAACTGCTATAAACATTTGAGTGCAAATGATTCAGTCTTAATAAAATTCATTGTAATGATTCCATACTATCAACCTGAGAGCATGTATCATATTTACTTACCTTTGAACTCTGTTTGATTCAAGGTCTGTTTGATGTAGGTGAACTGATTTACTACCCATTTTTATGGGCTTAAACACTTTCCAAAAATTACTCCCCCTTTCTTCTCTGCTGAACTATGACCCTCTTCTCTCAAAATCACTGCCTATGTGTTTTCGCTCCTTTTGGAAGCTCTCTCTGATTGGACTTGACACAACTCACCTAAATACTTTCCAATCTGGTTAGCATTTAAATATACACAAACACAGAAATACACTGTAAACAGAGAAATGAATTTTAGGATGAATTTTACAAACAATAATGAATCTGCATTCCTGAAATGCACCCCCCTTCAAATTAGTGTTCTTCAGAAGAAAGTTCTCATTGATGGTTTCTCCATATAAAGGGATTGTATATGTGGTCAACCCCCCAAACACCTGGCATCATCATCAAAGAAGAGGATAGCCCTGAATGTTAACCAGTATTGTATTTTATCTGCATATTCTTCTTTGTAGGTGCCAAGTAGTTTAAAAAACACATTTACAAAGAAGTTGTAGAAGTGGAACAATGCCTACTGGGAAATTTGAATATTACATCTCTATCAAAACATAATAGGCCAGTTTCTATGCTGCATCAAATTCAGTACAACAAAATCTTTCAAGATCTTTTCAAGCAGAATAAAATAATTTTCTTCAAAATGATTTACATGAATAGATTACAGATCTTTGGATCATCAAGTTTAGACTTACCCTTTTGTTAAAAAAAAAAAAAAGATCCTTGATATGAAAACTTCTAAAAGCTTAATTCTCACATAAAATTTTGAAACCAGGAGATAGCTCCTCTGCCTCATGTACATACCCAATTTTATCTCAGGGGGGAAAAAGGCAACTTTAAATCATACCAGTCCTTCAAAGGTTAAGATCAAACTGTTTGCAAGTCCTGCTGCAATTAATCTGGTGATGCGAGATGACACCCTCTTTTTGAGGGTGGACTCAAAAAGAAATCCATCTCTACTAACCAAAATAAGTATTTATAGGCACCTGCTTTTAAGGTTGATCCTGTTTACATGCTAAGATGAGTTTTCTGATAGAATTTAGAGTCATTTTGAATATGAATTTCTTAAGAATTCTTTATTTTCTTTATAATTATTTATATTGTTTTGTAGTTAGAAAAATAAAACGTTATGTTTAGTAACTGTAAAAGAAAGAAGTACAGGGTGGGAAGGACAGAAGTTCCTGGTTACAGATTTTGATGATACGTCCCAGCAGGCAACATGCTATGGGCAGGGAAAGCTCTTCAGAGGGTCGTGAACTTCAGTGAGATCAGAGTTTGCACAAACTTCTGGATCTTGGAGTCCAGCGGACTGTGTACCTGTGTAAGCTGTGTAGCTAGTTATCTTCAGATTCCCCTCATGTGCTTCAGGGTAGGAGAGAAATGGTGGAAAACCTTATTTGGAAGTCCCAATACATGAACCATTTAAAAATTCCAAGAGGAAAGGAGCAGAGCAAGATGGCCAAATAGAAACTTACAGTGATCATCCCTCTACTGAGCACCAAATACAACTATCTATGCAAGGATGCACCTTCAGAAGATTCAATTGCTCACTTGGTTTTAACATTATATCAAGGAAAGAGGCACTGAAGAGGGCAGAAAAGACTGTGTTGCATTGCCTGTGCTAGCTTTCCACTATGCCCCAGCTGCGCCATGCAAACATGAGAAGTGGAGAACCTATGTTCCTTGGGGAAAGAGAGTAAAGTGATTGTGGGACTTTGCATTGTCACAGGGGAACACAGCACAAGCACAATGCAGAATTCTACCAGTGCTCACAGAAGGAACACTTAGACCAGCCTGGCTAGAAAGAAATCCTCAACCCCCAAACTAAAGTTAATTCATACCCTCCACTGATTGGCTAAAAACAGCCTATGGCCTAAAATAAATTCATATGGTACTTAGGTCACAAAGGGCAATTCTGTGGCTACCTTGGAGCCAGTGGACTTCAAGTGTATGTGACCCAGTGAGATAGTAGTACTGGTGGCCAAGCCAGTGACTGTCATGCCTCCTCTAATTCCAGGCAGTGGAGCTCAGGGAGAGTCTTATTTCATTTGTGGAAAGGAAAAGGAAGAGTTCAGAGAACTTAATTTTGCAACTTAGATACCAGCTCAATCACAGTAAAATAAAGTATTGAGTAGACTCCTGAAGCCCTTGATTCCAGGCGTTGGCTTCTGGGCAGCATTTCTAGACCTACCCTGGGCCAGAAGATAAGCTGCTATGCTAAAGGGAAGGACCCACCCCTGTCAAGATCTACTACTTGTTGACTAAAGAGCCCTTGGGCTTTGAATAAACATCAGAGGTAGTCAGCCAGGCAACAATCACCCTGGGCTGTAGAGTGAGACTGGGCTGACTTTAGATGTGACCTGGTACTGTTCTAACTGCAGTGGCTGTGAGAAAATGCCCTCATCATTCTTTCCTTAACTCTAGCAGCCAAGCACAGAGAGTGAGGGAAAAGAGTGAGAGACTTTACCTGGTAAACTAAGGAACTCTGGATCTTACCCAAGTCTACCAAAGCTATACTACCAGGAGTCTACAAAAGTCACAGCATTAATGGAAAATTGGGGGCAATTCAAGTAATGATATGGCTGCAGTGACCACGAATCAGATCACAGCATGTAATTATATTTGAATATCTGGAAAGCCTCCTCAAGAAGGACATGTTGAAACAAGCCCAGATTGAAAAGGTTAGAATAAACACCTAATTCTTCAATGCCCAGACATCAAATGAATATCCACAGGCATCAAGAACATCTAGGAAAACATGACCAAACCAATCAAACTAAACAAGGTACCAGTAACCAATACTTGAGTGATAGAGCTATGTGATCTTTCAGACAAAGAATTCAAAATAGCTGTCCTGAAGAAGCTCAGTGAACTTCAAGACAACACAAAGAAAGAATTCAGGACTATCAAAGAAATTTAACAAAGATGTTGAAATAATAGAAAGAAAAACTCAAGCAGAAATTCTGAAGCTAAAAATTCATTTGACAAACTAAAAACAGCATTAGAATCTCTCAATAGCAGAACTGATCAAGCGAAAGAATTAGTGAGCTTAAGAAGAGGCTATATGAAAATACACAGTCAGAAGAGAAAAAACAAAAAAAGAATAAAAAAGAATGAAAGACCACTGCAAGATCTAGAAAATACAGTCAAAGGGGGAAATCTAAGAGTGATTGGGTTTAAACAGGAGGTAGTGAGAGAGATTCAGGTGTAATTCAAAGAAACAATAACAGAGAACTTTCCAAATCTAGAGAAAAACATCAATATTTAGGTACAAGAAAGTCATAGCATACCAAGAAGATAACTTAAACAATACTACCTTGAGGCATTTAATAATCAAGCTCCCAAAGGTCATGGGTAAAGAAAAATTCCTAAGGGAGGCAAGAAAAAATAAAACCAACAGCAAATAAAGGAGCTTCCATACATCTGGCAGCAGACTTCTCAGTGGAAACCTTACAGGGCAGGAGAGAGTTGCATGACATACCCGAAGTGCTAAAGGAAAAAATACCTTCACCCTAGAATATTATATCCTTCAAACATGAAGGAGAAATATAGACTTTCCCAGACCAAAAAAAAAAAAAAA
>NW_003852417.1:21522760-21544972 GCF_000181295.1 Otolemur garnettii | reverse complement strand
AACAGTAAGCACACAAATATAATACTTGATTGCTACAATTGTAGTGTACATGTATAAATCCCTTATCTTGAGTAGGAAGACTAAAAGACAAGCCTGCCAAAAACAATAACTACAACAGCTTCTTGAGAGAGAGGTAGTATAAAAGATTATAAATGGAAGCAATACAAAGTTTCAAAGCAGAAGTGGGATGACCTTAAAGTATAGAATTTCTTTTAGATTTCTCTTTGCTTATTATTTGTGTGTTTTTTGTTTGTGAGAAACTAAGTTGTCATATGTTTGAAATAATTGGTCATAAAATCTCTTTTGTAAGACTCAGCCTCCTGGTGGCCTCAAACCAAAAAACTGTAACAGACACATGAAAAAATAAAAAGCAAGAAATTAAAACACAGTACCACAGAAAAATTAATGTTAACTAAGGAAGATAGGAAAGAAAGAAGGAAGAAAGAGAGGACCACAATACAACTTCTCTTTCCTGACTCAGATATCCTTTATTTCTTTCTATTGCCTGATTGCTCTGGCTAGGATTTTAGTACTATGCTTAATAGAAGTGTTGCCAATGGGCACCCTTGTCTTGTTGCAGTTCTTTGGGGGAATGCTTTCAACTTTATTCACTTTGATGGTTGTGGGTTCATCATATATGGCTTTTATTATACAATGTTGTGGTATGTTCCTTGTACCCTAGTTTGTTGAGGGTTTTTACCATGAAAAGGTGTTGGATTTTATCAAATGCTTTTTCTGCATCTATTGAAATGATCATATGGTCTTTGTGTTGCTCCTGGTTGTATAGTGAATCATGTCCATTGATTTGTGTGTATTAAACTGTCATTGCATCCCTGGGAGGAAGCCCTCTTGATAATGATGAATTATCTTTTTGATGTGCTATTGAATGAAGTTTACTGGTATTTTGATGAGAATTTTTGGGTCTATGTTTCTAAGAGATATTCATCTCTAGTTTTATATTTTTGCTATATCCTTTACTGGCTTTGATATCAAGGTGATACTGGCTTCATTGAATGAGTTAGTGAGGATTCCCTCCTTCTCAATGTTATGGAATAATTTTTGTAGAATAAGTACTGGTTCTTCTTTGTAGATCTGGTGGAATTCAGCTGTGAATCCATCTAGTCTGGCCTTTTTTGATGTTGTTACTGGAATATTTTTATTACTTCTTTGATCTCGCTGCTCATTGTTGGTATATTCAGGATTTTTATTTCTTCATGATTCAAGCTTGGGAGGTTGTGTGTTTGCAGGAATTTATCCATTTTCTCTAGGTTTTGTAATAGAGGTTTTCATAGTATTCATAGATATTATATATTTCTGTGATACTAGTTGTAATGTTTCCTTTTTCATTTCTGATTGAACTTATTTGAGTCCTTCCTCTCCTGTGTCTGGTTAATTTGACTAGTGGTCTATATATTGTGTTTATCTTTTCAAAGAACCAACTTTTTGTTTCATTGATCATTTGTATTTCTTTCTTTTTTTTTTTTTTGAGACAGAGCCTCAAGCTGTCCCCCTGGGTAGAGTGCCATGGCATTACAGCTCAGAGCAACCTCCAACTCCTGGGCTCAAGGGAGTCTCCTGCCTCCACCTCCCAAGTAGCTGGGATTACAGGCGCCCGCCTAATGTCTGGCTATTTTTTGGTTGCAGCCGTCATTGTTTGGCGGGCCCAGTCTGGATATGAACCCTCCAGTTCAGGTGTATGTGGCTGGCGCCTTAGCCATTTGAGCCACAGGTGCCAAGCCTTGTATTTTTTTATTTGTTTTCCATTGTGTTTAGTTCTGCTCTAAGCTTTGTTATTTCTTTTCTTCTGCTGGCTCTGGATTTGATTTTTTCTTCCTTTTTTAGTTCCTTAAGATTTGACATTAGGTTGTGAATTTGTTATTTTTCTGTCATTTTGATGTTTTTTAAGGCTGTAGATTTTTTTCCCCTTGGGACTGCTTTTATTGTATTCCATAGATTTTGATAGTTTGTGTCCCCTTTGTTGTTAAATTCTAGGAATCTTTTTATTTCTATCTTAATTTCATCATTGACCCAAAGATCATTCAGCAGCAGGTTGTTTAATTTCCATAACTTTGTATAGAATTGAGTGTTTCTCTTGGAATTAATTTCTAGTTTTATTCCACTGCAGTCTGAGAAGGCACATGGTATGATTTCAGTTTTTTTAAACTTGCTGACACATGTTCTGTGGTCTAAGATATGATCAGTCTTGGAGAATGTCCCATGTACTGATGTGAAGAATGTATATTCAGTAGTTTTTGAGCAGAATGTTTTGTAAATGCCTGTTATGTCTATTTTTCGATAGTGTCATTTAAGTCCAGTGTTTCTATATTAATTTTCTCCTTGATGATCTGTCTAGCTCTGTCAGTGGGGATGCTGAAGTCCCTGGCAGTTATGATGCTATTGTTTAGGCCTTTGCTTAGATCTAATAGGATTTTCTTTGTGAATCTGGGAGCACCTGTAATAGGTGCTTATATATTTAGGATTGTTATATCTTCTCCTTGAATTGTTCCCCTTATCATAATATAATTGCCATCTTTGTCTTTCTTCTTCTTCTTTTTTTAACCATTGTTGATTTTAAGTCTATTTTTATCTATTTTCATAATGACTGGAGCTGCTGTCTTTTGGTTTCCATTTGTGTGGAACATTTTTGTCCATCCCTTTAACTTGTGCCTCTGTGAGTCCTTGTGGGTTAAGATGTGTTTCCTGAAGACAATACACACATGGGTTGTGTTATTTCATCCATTTAGACCATCTGTCTTTTGAGTGGGGCATTCAGACTACTCACGTTGTGTGTTAGTATTGATACGTGGGATGCTGTTTTGTTCATCATGTTGAGTGAGAACTTATTTTTTTTTTTGTTTTCCTTCTTATGCTATTGTTTTTTAAGAGCTGTGAGCTTCAGCTTTTGGATGATTTTACACTAGTTGCTATGTATTGTGCTGTTCTGTGTTTAATGAATGCAGTTCAGAGTATCTCCTGTAGGTTGGGGCACATAGTGACAAATTCCCTTAGTGTTGGCTTGTCTAGAAAAACCTTTATTTCTTCAATAAAGGTTTGAGAAAGTTAGGGTCACAAGATATAAAAATTTTGACTGGCAGTTGTTCTGTTAAAACAGAACACTAAAAAATGAGGACCTGTGTACCTAGTTGCATGTTTCATCCATGTTTTAGCAGATTCAGAATTTCCTTCCTTTTTAAGGCTGCATAATATTGCATTGTCTGAATATTCCAAACGTAGTTTATTCATTTATCTATTGATGGACACCAGAATTGCTTTCATCTTTGGGATACTGTGAATACTACTGCTATAGACATGGATTATACAAGTATCTGTTTGAGTCTCTGCTTTGAATTCTTTTGAGTGTGTACTTATATGCGGAATTGCCAGATTTATATGGTATTTCTATTCCTAATTTTCTGAGAAACTGCCAGAGTACTTTCCAAGTGTACCCACATCTCACACTCCCACCAAGAGAACACAAATGTTTCAATTTCTCCAAATCCTCACTAATACTTTTCATTTTCTAATTTTAGTTTTTGTTCTTGTTTTGTTTGTGGGAGCAGTCATATTAATGAGTGTGAAGCAGGATCTAGTCGTTTTGATCTGCATTTCTCTAATGGTTGGTGATGTTGGGCATTTTTTCATGTGCTTGTAGGCCATTTGTATACTTTCTTTGAAGAAATGTCTATTCAAGTCCTTTGCTCAGTTTTTAAACAGTGTGACTCATTTTAAATAATTACTTTTTATTTATTTGGGTTTCCAATTAATATTTGAAAAAATATTTCCACTGATTTTAAAAAAGAGGGGGAAAATATTTAAAAATGATTTATCTATTCCATCTCACACTTGGCCTGCCAGGGGCCTTTAGCTGGGCTCAGGATGTCAGCTTTGAGAGCTCTACACTGCCTTGTCTACATGTGCCTCTTCGTGGAGCTAAACCCTCCAGTCCACATTATATTGCTTTGCAATCATTAGAGCTAATTTTTCCCACAGTTGTGATATGGCAATTTGCCAGCTAAATAACTGTTTGTCAATGTATCAACAGATTAGAATTTCAGAACACTTTCCTGGAGTCAAAGTTATCTGGGACAAAGGCAATTCTAGTCCATGGGCCACTTACTTTTTTCTGGACTACAGATGCAATGTTACAGCCAGGGAGGGGAAGGAAAGAAACAATACAGGGCCTGAACCCCTTGTCTCCAAAATTGGTCCTGGCCAGATAGCGTCTTTGACAGCAAGGTATCAAGCCATCTCACTTCATACTAATAAAAAAGAATTCAAGTGCTGAACTGAGAGGATTTAACAAAAACTCTGACTGAAAATGGGAAAGAAACTCTATTTCTTTCATTTGATCCATCACCTGCCTTCCTTAAGCTCCTCTCCTATTTTTCATGCTAACGTGCACCATTATTGAGTCAAGCCAGTCTGACTTGATTCCTCAGTTAAGGGCACTTGGGAGCTTGTTAGGTCTCTGAATGACACCTATCTTTGAAATTCAAGAAGGAATAGAAAACATATCCAACCTGCTTTTATTTCTCTACATTGGCCTGAGTTCTCTCTAGTTCCAGAGGCAGCCATCTTCCAGGGAGCTTGTGCAGCCTCCTGAAAGGCCTATTCTGCCCAGATTGTACAAAACCACAGTGTTCGGCTTCTCAGGACCTTGGGTATCAGCTGAGTTTTCAGATTTGCTTCAGAGGGTCTAGTTTGTCTACAAGTTCTTCAGTCTCAGTTATTAATGATCATGAGATGCAGGGTTGGCATAGATTATTAGGAGTCATAGATTTGCCTCCTCCAATGAGGCCAACATTGTAAATCCTCCCTCTGACAGGAAGGTCCTCTGTGTTAACTTCGCAGGGTTGTAATAACAAAGTTCCACAGAAGGAGAGGCTTAAGCAATGGAAGTCTATTACCTCACAGTTCTGGAGGCTGCTAGTCTGAAATCACGGTGTCAGCAGGGCTGTGCTCCCTCTGCAGGTGCTGGGAAAGGATCTGTTCAGGCCCAGGCCCCTCTTTACTTTGTGGCCGTTAAACTTCTGGCATCACCTGGCGTTCTCCCTGTGGATGTGCTGTCTCCATGTCTAAATGGGAAGTCCCCTGCGACACCAGTCAGGTTGGTTAATGACTATCTTGATCATTCCATGTTAACTCGGTGTCCTCTGTCAAGACCCTCTCTCCAAATGAGGCAATATTCTGAGGTACTGGGGGTTAGGACTCCCGTATATCTTTCCTTGGAGCAGTGGTTCTCACCTTCCTAGTGCTGCAACCCTTTAATATAGTTCCTGTGGGTCGCCACTCACAGGTCGAGAACCTGTGCCTTAGAGGGTAGTGAGGGGAGAATATAATTGAGCCTATACACATGCAGGCAATGTGTAGTTGCAAAATCTTGGTCTGGATTCAGACAGGCCCAACTCAAGCTCATTGGGAACCTCTCTGAGCTCAGCTCCTCCCTTAGAAACTGTGGCTAGGACAAGGTGATCTTTAAGATTGTCTTCTAGCTCTCAAACCTCTTGGTCTACAAATGTCTCTTCCCCTTCCTGAAAACTTGCCCATTTGATGTCCATTCCCTGTAGGCCTGGCTCTATATTGAGGAGTTTCTCAGTAACGTTTGAAAAGCACTTGAGACCAGTGGCATGGCGTGTGGCCCAAGGTGAGGATCATAGGAACTGAGGGGGCAGGAGCCCACCAGAAAGGGGTGTGTTTTGAAGGCAGCAGAACTTGCCTGGACCTCTTCAAGCCCCCTTTTCTGCCACCACGGGCCTCTCTGTGCCCCTGTGCTATTTACACCTCCAGTACCTGAAGACACCACGCACGCCTGCCTTCTCTGCCTCAGCTCATGAGCACTCCTCTTATCTCGCCAGGAGAGCTGCTCATGCAGAACTACAAATGTTGTCCTTCATGATAAAATTATCCTGTGAGGGCTGGGAAAACACCCCACACAGCGGGCAGCCCTCAGCTAACAACATGCCTCCCAGAAAACACTCAGCAGCTGAGCTCAGAACGATGATTAGCGGGAGTGTCTGTTTTGCTCACATCTCCTCATGGAGGCATTTCCAGGCAGGGTGAGTCAGAGGGACACCCAGCGCTATGTCCCCATGCAGCCCATTGCAGTCTGGGGGAGAGGCCAGTGGGGGGCGCTAGGATGTGTGCCCTTCCCCTGTGCAGGGGATGCGTTTTCCATTTTCTTTTTCCTTTTCTTACCACACACCCTTCCCATTGTAGAAAAAATACTCGAGGAGCACATAAAGAAGGCATCAGAAATAAAAATCAGTGACAATTTTACCATACAGAGGCAATTACTGCAACATCTTGTCATTTTTGCTTCCAGAATTTTTCTAAACCGTTGTATAACGTAGGCAAAATTACATTGACTGTATTGAGTCCCACTTTTTTTTTTTTCTCATTTGATATTTGATATTCCCATAGTATTTTGCTAAGGCTGGTCATTAATCAACCTGGTAATGAATCTTACTTGGGAGACTGGCAGCCTTTCAGGTGAAGTAGAAACTCTGCTGGCAGTTTTCCTTCACTTTGATTTGGGGAATTATTCCATTCCAATACTTCCCTTAAGTTGTGAGATGTTCTGCCTGGCCACCCTTAAAGGAAACTTGGACAAAGTACTTCTCGATACTAGAGTGAGAGAAGTGGAAATCGGAGAATCCAGTCCAGAGTCAACCATCCCACCAGAGATACCACGAACATCCTCTCAGCATCTCAGCTAGCAGGACAAGTAGTGTGAAACAGAGAGAAGTGACTCTGTCCTGTCCTAAGGGTCCAGGAGTGAGAGCCCAGACAGGCAAGGCCCAGCGAAGCAGGGGGCCCGTGTTCACACCCTCTCCAACACTCCAGATACTGCCCACACCGTGGTGTTTAATCCTCAGCAACTCTGCAAAGTACCAAGTCATTAGCTCCATTTTAAAAATGCATTAACTGAGGCTTAGAGATTTTAGATGACTTGCTTAAGATAATAAATCCAGGAAGGAGCCCAGCTGGCCTTCTAATCCAAATCCAAAAGTTTTTATATCACATCCAACTTGTCTCTCAAGGTCACCAAGAAGCCTTCTTTCCTCAGTGTAACTGATTAGATATTCATTTACACTGACAAGCTTGTCTCACAATAGAAAGACCCCCAGCCCCCGTGTGTTTGGAGTTGAGGATGATGAGGAATGGCAGGTGCATCCCATGCAGGACTAGGCACCTGCTCCCCACCTGCCCGCATGTAACAACTGGCAGCCCCTCCCACCATTGCCCTCTGTTTCCCGTAGCTGCATAGCCTCCTCCAAGGCCAGCCCCTCTGCGGAGGCAGCCAGCATCCAATTACTAGTCCATGGGCAGGCTCCAAGAGGCTGCCTTGCCTCAAAGTGAGATGATTCTGAGGGGTCGTTCATACTCTAGGGCAGCACACGGAGCTGCTGAGGCCTCTATTGTGAGGTCTGCTCAGTTTCTCGTCTAGAACTCTGTCTTCATTCCTCCTACAAACTGCTCCAAACAACACTCTCCAGTAAACCTGCACATAAACCTCCTTCTTTGAGTGGGCTTCTTAGGGAACTTGGCCTGAGACCATTAGTCATTTCTGCATGGTGAGTAGAGCACATAGAAGTGCGTGTCATCCTTCAAAGACTGCTGCAAATCCATGTACTCCCCTACCACAGCAGCACTGAGTAACGAGAGAAGAGGAGGGAGCAGGTGGTGATGGAAGGGGAGGCAGAGTTGGGCACCGAGGCAGGCAGAAGGCATGGTCTGAGCTCAGAGCTCCTGGGGTGACCCTCAGCCATGAGAAGCAGGAAAGAAGGGACTCAGGACCACCAATGAGCCTCGATCCAAATGACAATCACCTGGGGACTCAGGACCACCAGTGGTCCCCAATCCAGATGCACATGACAACCATCTGGGGACCTTTGGGATTTACCACTGCCAGGAGCATCCTCACTCTACCTCAAGATTCTGACTTGACTGATCTGGAGTAAGGCCCAGGCATAAGCATTTTTCACCCTCCAGGTGATCCTGATGTAGGACCATGACCGAGACTCATTTGGCTAACAGAGATGGGCAGGCAGGGAAGACTAATACCCCCTTCTCACATCTACTCCACAAATGTACTCTACCCCATGTCCTATGAACCATTGCAGATCACTTCTTGGGCCCTGGGGCCAGTGCTCACAGATGGCAGCCCCATCTCCTGGCCCTGTGAAGGCCAAGTGACCCTCTGACAACATGTGCAAAGGGAGTTTCCTTTTCTAATTACTGAACCAGCCACAACCTAGGCTAGTCCAAAGATTATTAAGGTAGGAGCCTCCAGGATGCTTATTCAAACTGTGGACCCAAACTTTCTAAGTTGGAATCTCTCAGGTGAGGTCCAGGAATCCACATTGCTTGACAAACTCCCTGAGTGGGTCTTATATACACAGTTTGAGAACTGTGGCTGAGAGCTCCTGAGGGCCCTTCTCATATGTACCAGTTCACTTGTAGGAAAGCTTTGCCTCCTATGTAGCCCAGGAAGCCTCCCTGCTCCTATGTTTTCCAAAGCACACTCCAGTGGGAGCAGCTCCAGGTTCCTGGATGGACAATTTAGCTTGTCAAGAGGATCTGAGAAGAGCATGAGACTCCTCTTCAGCAAATTCTTTCAGGTTAGTTTTTTTCTTCTTATCAAGTATGGTAAACATCACTTGTGAATTGTCCCAAGTATATATTTTTTGTTACAACACAATTGAATTGGTGGTTTTGCCTAATAAAAGGTTAACATAATGAGCTTAACAAGAAATGGCCAAAGCTTGATTGTTCAGTTCTAAGGCAGTATTTGCAACTGAGGCCATTGCCTTATCTTCACGCTTGGTCCATTGTCTAATGAGAGTCCTCTTAAGATGCAAGTATGGCTTTCAGATGGGTAAAAATAGATTTTAATAGACTTGTTCACCCCTTGCCAGTAGCATCATCTTATCAAGGAAACACAAATGTTTCCTTGACCACTCATCTTGGCTTTTTGTAATCATAACTGTCATCTCTGAGCATGATTGAAGTCAGAACTTCATGAGGCATGTGAGGGTGGGGGAGAGACTTCTCTGTTACTGCAGAAGGTTTGCTGAGAAATCAACTCACAGTAAGGCAGATTAATAAGACAAAGAGATTTATTTACAGTGCGCACAGGGAGGATCACAGAGTGATTACCCAATATCCCAGCGGGGTCCAGAAATTTATATAGCCTCATTTTAAAGGGAAGGGGGAGACACGGTATATAGGTAATTCTGTTTAGGGACAATAAATGCTTACTAGGGAGGATGAATAGAGACTGTGAGAGGGAATGGAGTGGAGGAAACAAATTGACTTGTACAATCCTCTTTAGAAATTAAATTAAACTGAGAGATAAGTATTATATTTAAAATGATTTGGGCCATGTCTGCTTACATTCTTGATCTTCTTTCCTGTAATATATTGAGATAACAGGGAAGGGAAAGGGAGTTGGTTGTTCTTTTTGATCGGTTGGTTTTTTTATGAAGAAAGAAGGAAAGCCCCTTCTAAGGCCTGTTGATCTCTAAGGACCTTTGATTCCAAATACACTTTATACCAAGGAGTCATATTGCAGCCAGAATTTCTCTCTGCCAAGTTTTTGATCTCTGAGATTCGAGGACTGAATCCATGGACCATGCATGTAAGGGAAAGGACAGATTTTATTGAAAGATAAAGAGATAAACAAAAGAGAGGAACAGAAGCTCTGACAGTGGAGGGGGACCCCGAGTGGGAAACCCATGTGGGCTTTCTGTCTAGGGGTTTATATACTGCTTTTCTTATCCTGCAGGCAGGGGGCTTGGGGGCAATGGAATGTATGTCTGGAATATGTCAGAACTGTTTGGCTTCAGGGGCTTGGGCAGAAATTAATTTTAAAACTGCCATGATGCAGAGGAATGTGGTCCTTGTGGTTTTTGTTCCAGATGAGCTCCTCTTTCTCCTGGAGGGAGTGGGAGCTCCAAGGGGAATCTGGGTCAGGCTGATTTTTGTGACTGTGTTTGTCCAGAGAATGCAGCCTATGAAGGGCCTGTTTGTGCCTAGAGATGGGATCTGGAACTGAGCCTGCTCAGGCCTAGGAAAAGGGGGATTCCTATCCAGCCCTTAGCAGGGGAACCCTGTATCAGTTTGTGGGGTGAAATTTCTTGAGCTCCTTCAAGCATGTCTGTATTTCTAATCCGCAGTAGATTTAACTACCTGGTTTAATTACTTTGTGATGGTGCCAGGATCTGTATTAATGAAACGTCCCGATGACCTTTCATAGGTGGTGTGTCAGTGGGCAGTTAGGACCACATAAGGCTCTGGGCCCAGGGCTCCCTCGCTCTCCCTTCTCTCAAGTCCCCAGCCTCTGTCCTCTTTTCTGATGGGAATTTGTATATCTGCCCTTTTGGAATTGCTTGTCACCCCCAGACTGGCTATTGATAGAAATTGTCTCCTGAGGACGTCTCTTTCTTTCTGTCCCTGCAAATTAGCGCAGGAATCACTTAAACTCGTTTTCTTGCTCATCATCTGGGAGAACAGAGAGGTGAGCCCAGAAATCCATAGAAGAAGCTGCACCTCACCTCCACCCCGGCTGGCTTTCCAAGGTCATTTAGCTAGAGGGCACCTGGAGGTCTCTCCTACTGGGACTGAGAGACTATTTTCAGGGGACTGACTCAAAAACAAAGTTGCCCTGCCGTTAGCCCCCCATAGATTTGGGCTGACACTGCCACTAGTCTCTGATAGAAGCTGCTCACCAATCCTTTGCTCTGGGCGTCCTACCTCTTCTTCTCTGAGGCCTACTCCCCCCTAAATTTGTCACCTTGACTTTTCTAAGCATGTGAAATATTTGCCCCCCTGTTTCCCAAATGTCCTTTTTTCTGTCTTCAAGCAACTATATGCCCACTCTGAATTTCTGATCCATGCCTGTCCCTACCATCCCATCTACCACCTTTCAGTTTTCATGAGGCCCTGAGTTAGCTAGAGAGGGATGATAGGGAATAAAGTTTACACTAGCTCCCTTAGACATTGCTTCAGATTTCTGAGGATGTGTCTATTGGGAGATGCAGTTACTGAAGGAAGTCGCAAGAACAATCCTTTATCCTTTCCTTCCCCACTTCCCCCTAGGAAGTGGACAGTTCTAGGACAGGCATGGTTCTGGTCTGTGCATCCTCCTCAGGCTGCTGTGACAGAGACCACCCTTGGGTTGTGCTGTTATGGATCCAATATCCACCAAAGGTGCTCTCCCTGAGAGGTGCTGAGACACAGACAGGAGCAGAGCCAGCACCCAGACATCCCTGCCCCAGTGCAGACACATTCTTTTCCAAGTATGGGCTTTCTGATTCCCAACACACCAGGGAAGGAAAGGAATCCTTTCCTTTCAATGCCTCTACTGCTAAGGTTCCCACATCAGTAGCAGAACTCATCTCTGGTTGGCTGAATTTTTCTGTCTTTATGGGTACAGCAACAGGTGACAACACCAGAGACAAATGTACGTTGCCAGTCTCTCGGTTTCTTCAGACAATACTCCCAGCATACAGATTTACCTGTTCTTGAAATAGAACCTCTAAAACAAATGAAAATGAGTTCTTTTTCCCACTCTGGACTTTCTCTTAGACTTGTTTTGCCTGGGTTACTGCCTTCCTCCTTCCCAAGGAAGCACCCTTGGTTTCCACCCTATAGGTCCTGGCCTCCCTCCTAATCTGGTTCCACCAGCCAGATAACAGTCTCATTTCACTAAAGAAAAGCCATCATGCACTAGATACTTACTGTGCACCAGGCTCAGTATTAAGCATTTTATCTGTCTTTGCCTTTTTCAGTCTCAAGTTGCCTGATGAGTTAGAATTTATTATCATCAGCATTTGGGTATTTAGGAAATAGGTTTAGATTTAAGTAATTTGTCCCAAATCCCATAAGTAAGTGGTGGGACTGTTTGATTTGAAAACCTGAGTGTGTATAATGCTTCTTTTGAAGGTAATATTAGACTTATCACCTATTGCTCCGAGGTGAGCATAACAAGACCTACCCTTTCCAGAGGCCAGGAGAGCCACACGAATTACCTTTCTGAGGCCAAATGGTTTATGCTTCCTCCCTCCAGTGGTTCCTTTTGGGCCTTCCATGTCAGTTCCAGATTCTAATCAAGAGAAATTAATGCCCTTCCTCTTCAACATTCAGGTAATCCACTTGATTTATCGACTCCCTAAATTCCACATAGGTTTATTGAGCCCTAACTATGGGCCATATGTCTGCTGGGAGTTGGGGATGTGAGGGATACATGATCCATGCCCTGAAAGTGGCTCTGGAACCACTTGGGACGTGACCACATGTGTAATACCCTGAGTGAGAGAATGAGAGATTGTGTACTGCAGAGAGGTGAGGGAGGCGAGAGGGAGGGGAAAGTTCTACAGAGGACAGGACCCCAGGCTTTCAAGTCAGGTTTACTGGGTTTGAATCTGGGTGATCCTGGACAAGGGTATTTATATACAAGCCAGTCCCTTGTGTAAAATATGGGAACAATGACACCTATCCTGTTGGTTTATGAGGATTAAAATAATGATGAATGTCATGTAAAATGTTGGCCCTGGTCCTAGACATACTACTCCATTAAGAAGTCAAACTATTAGTGGCAATTGCAAACATTTATTGAACATTTGTTCCTGGTAAGCAGTAAGAATAGCAGCAATTTTTGATATGGGCTTTGAAAAGTGAGTTTGGATTTAATTGGACAAAAGACAGATGATGAGAAATTCTAAATAAAATGTTAGCCTATTTAAAGTCATGGAAACATGGATGTGTATAGTGTGTCTGGGGATTATTGAGTCCTGTTCTCTGGTAGAATGAGCACTAGATAGCAGGAAGATGAGGCCTGAGTGGGGAGTGATAGCTATAGGGCATGAGAACTCACAGGCTTCAGTGAGGGTTTGGAGTTCACTTTTCTGCTTTCCAGTGCTCCATCTTCCCACTCTACAGAAGGGACTGTCAGGGGCTGCTGTAGGCACCCCATCACCATGTGAATAAAAGCAGCCAGACTAAAGGTGCAAATGCCTGCAAGAGAGGGGCTTCCCATGTTCCAGGGAGCGCCCTGAGCCACCTCTGCTGTGGTCTTTTATGGAAGCATTATACAACAGGTGTGGGGGCCCACATGCCAGAGCTATGTGCTTAATGATCACTACGTGCTCTCTCTCCCCGGGCTCGACTCCCACCCTGCTGCACCACGAATGTCCAATGTATAACACCTGCTTGCTAACAAGCTACCACTCTTAACTCATTAACGCCTGCAGCTGCTTAAGGGCTTGTCTCCTGGCAGCCAACCATCTCCACGCCAGCTAGGAGATTGTACCACTCCCAGCGCTTCCCTCAAGAGCCGGTGGCTGTTTCCACAAGGTTGGTGCGCAGTCTCCTATAAGGGACCTCACTTTATAATGTAAGAATACTTGGAAGATGGAGAAGGGCCTTCATATACTGCTGGTGGAGCTGCAATCTGGCAGTCTTTTGGAAAAAAAATTTAGCATTCAGAACCAAACATCCTCCACAGTGTGCATAGCTCTTGACCCAGTAATTTCACTTTAAGAAATTTATCATACAAAAAAATGTGTATGATCGAATTTAAAGCAAAAAAGGCAAGCTATAAAATCGGCTATAGTGTAATCTAGATTTTGTGAAAAAAATAAGGAAAACATATATGTGGAGATGGGGAGAGATATAGGGTGATACTATTTAGAATAAATTATTAGAGACTTGATACTTTCTTAAGTTATGAAAGTTAAATTTATTTATCAATTTTCTTTTAAAATTTTTTATGAGATGGGATCTTGCTATGTTGCCCAGTCTGCTTTCAAATTCCTGGGCCCAAATGACCCTCCTACCCTAGCCTTCTGAGTGGCTGGGACTATAGATGTGCACCATCGTGCCCACTGAAACTTGATACTCTTAACACCTCCCTTCGAGGGCATATGCTTGCACAAGTGATTTGCATGGGAAGGGGGTCCCAAGAAGCAATTTGGGAGTGGAAGAAGTGGGCCAGAGACAATCGAGACAGATAAATCAAGAGTCTAGAGAAGGTGGAGGGTACCACCCTCTAGAGTGCATAATGCCCAAGGAGGGTCAGAAGATGCTCTGTGAACACTCAGAAGATAACCCCAGGACTTTCTAGAACTACCTGAGGAAACTTCACACCATCAGGGAGAAGGCTTTCTGCATTAAGGATGTGAGTACCAGGTCTCTGTCTCTCGCAAGCGAGTTCAGGCTCCAAGGACTGAAATGTCTGAGCTATGGGTGGATATGTCTAGGGAAAAAAGACAGGAAATGGTTTTTATCTCAGGGTAAAGATTATGGTTTTTAAAACACTTTTCAACTATTTTTCAAGTGTTTCTGTTATGAGAATTTTATAGTCATAAATTCATGCATATTAGTCATTTTTAAACACCCCCTGAGTCCTTCTGTGCCTCTGGCCTTCAGCTTCCCCTTCCTTCCCCAATACACTCCACATTCTCATCTGTCATCTTCTAGGTGTAAGGATGGCAACCCTGGCATTTGTTGGGGTTCTGTGCCCCCGGGCACAAGAAGAAATTGGAGTGGAGCGGACCTGGGCCTGACTTGGGCCCTGAGTCCTCTACCCAGCAACCAGCCACAGAGCTGCAAGCTCAAGCAGGGCAACCTCCAAGCACTTCGTACTTTCTGGCACTAACAAAACTCATGGTACTTTGTTGACTTTGCTGTTTCCACCCACGGAGGAATGTAAAAATACATGAAATCTGTTAGATGATCCATTTAATTACATGGCAAACGCTTGTAGACCTGTTTACCCTGCCAAAATAGTGCTCTTTGTCATATTTTTCAGGGTTATTTGATTTAATTCCCTAAGTCAACACGGGGTTTGTTTTCTCACAAAGGCAAAGAGGATGAAGCTTATCAACGGGAACAGGACTGAGGCTAATTTACCTTGTGGGCACCCTGGAGGTAGTGCAGGAAGGAGCAGAGAGCCTCTGGGTCCCAGCAATGCTGTTTCTTAATCTGGGTGCTGGTAACTTGGGGTTCACTCTGTGAAGACTCATCAAGCCATACCCAGGATCTGCATGTGCTCGCCACTCTTCCCCCTGCCCGGACCACCTCCACCACCCCTCCCCTGGGCCAGCTCCCTGCACACTTCCCTGCTGGGTGTGCTCCGTGACTCCTCAGTCGAGGTGAGGCTGCATTCTCTGGTTTGGGGTCTCACAGAGGCTGCAAGTCCCCTTTTCAGCACTGATCACAGTGAAGTTGTCTGGCTGCTTTTGTGGTCATCGATCTCGTATTTGTCTCTCACTAGACTCTAGACAACCAGGCTTGCTGTCTCCATGGGGTCTAGATGGTGTTCCCTGAGCCTGGCACAGATGGTGCCCCAGGAAACAGCTTGTAAAGGAATGAGAAAGGGGCAGAGAAGGAGACAGGCGGAGCAGAGGGCTGGGGAGAGGCAGGTGAGAAGAAGGAAGGAGGGGGAAGAATTGTGTCTCTCAAGATCTGGGTATTTTGAGGCCTGGCTAGAGGTTGGCCGGGGGACGCTCAGGAGTGTACTGACATGAATGAGTGAAGAGTCTCCTGAGAGAGAAGCCAGACACACACAGGCAACACACAGGAGGGTGGAGACCCTGTGTCTACTCTGGCTCTGATTTTCTTTGGGCTCAGAGAAGGCTGCAGAAACCTATTCCTCTGTCATTTCTATAGGACACTGAGCATGACAAGTCAGCAGCATGGGTGCAGGGGCCAGCCATGCCAGGGATAGCCACGGAGTAGCAAGAGGGGGACCTCCTTTCTATGGTGTGGCACTATGGCCACAATAGCATTTTATGCCCCCACTGTGGGCACTTGAGAAACTATCCTGGCAGGCCAGGCTTGGGCAGCCCCAACAGGACCTGTGCACTTGGTAGGCACAAGTGACAGGGAAGGCCCCAGCAGGCCCGTGCCCTCACCCGACACTGCTGCCATTGAACAAGACCAAGGCTCAGTGGGAGGGGAGGACGCGGTGGGGAGCTGGAGCAAGCATGGAGGAATTTACTGTGAGGGATTGCCCAGTTTATAGCCCCCCGCTGGAATTCTCTGGAAAACATAAATCACTGAGCATTGCCTTCTTAAAAACTCATATAAATGGGAAGGGGAAACACCAAGGAACCAAATAGCTAAGAGAGGAAAACAGCCCCTTTGATGTGTAAACAGGTCACCTTTACAAGGCCCCTTGTCCATCCTCAAACTGAGAAAACTCCATTGAGAGTTATTTCCCTTTTAACTCCCTATTCCCAAGGACTGCTCTGGGGACAGCAGTTTCTGCTCTTAGGGGATAAAATGTTTTGTGAGCTGGGAGAAGATGAAACCGTCCACGGTAAGCAGGACTACTCCCAATGATTTTGCTTGAAGCACCGCCTGAAGATATATTCATTTGGAGAGAGCTCTCTAAAGCATTTCTCACCATTTGTCATGAAACTTCCGCTTTCAAACATTGTTGCTTATATATCCTATTAGTAAAATCGTTTGGAGTGAGGACCACAAATATATGCATAATTCTTCATTAATTATAGTTATATTAAAGAGTGTTTCTTGTTTACTGTATTTATAGTGAAAAAGTTCCAATAGAAGGTGTCCGCTGGGGGGCAGGTATCCTGCTAAGCATGAGGCCGGCAGAGCAAGCATCCTAGTCCTTAGTGCACAGATTCGTCAACTAAACCTCAGAGAGAAGGGGACTTGCCCAGGTCATATAGCCAAAAATTTGTAGAACCTGTATTAAAACATGTCCATGCTTCCCAGGTGCCCTGATTCTTCCTTCCACGTTCCAAATCTCATCACCTTCTCCTTCTCACAGTCTGGCTATGCAGCTGTCATGTCAGTTTCTGTTGGTTTCCCTGTTCTTTCCAGCTTTCCCTATTTCCCACTGTCTCCTAGGGTGAGCGGACACGGTCAGGGTTCGGGAATCAGGAAGCTTGTGTTCCACACGCCTTACTGCTCTCTCGTGGTCCCTTATGCAGAGATGACGCAGAGACCTTCCCTGGGCCTGACCATACACGCGGGTTCATGTGCTCTACAGTTTATCTGTAGAAAGAGCATGCAATGGGGTTGGCCTTGAGTGTCCCCTCCTGGCATGGAAGACGTGGTGATCATATTTCCCTGTATGAAAACCAGGCCTGAAGGAAGGCTGCTCCCCTACTCTCTTCTCAGAACTTCCTCTGGGCTCCAGGAGGGTTTTGTAAAACAAAACAAAACAATTCCCTAAAGCAGAACAAAGGTGAAGAAATGGAAATAATGTGAAAACAACGAAAACCACAACCAAGCAGCCAAGAAACGGGTGACTTGGGGTGCCAGGAAGTGAGGGGGGACCAGGTAAAGAGAGAACCTTGAAGGTCTTGCTGTTTACAGCCAGTATCCTCTCTCTCTCCTAAGCTGGAGTCACTGTTTAACTAAGGTGGAGCCACACCTGACCCACCCATTTAAGGAAGAGGCTGAGGGAAGGAGGGGCAGGTGCCAACACTGGACAGCCTTCTCCTCCTGCCAGTCCCCTCTGCCACTCTCCTTCTACAAAACTGCTGCTAAGGAGCCTGTGGGACCCACCCAGTCCCACCATACTGCTGACAACTCACTACTGGACATGCCCATCTAGGAAACGGGTGAGTGGTCATTTCCCAGAGCCTTGCAACGAGACAGTCTTCCAAACATTAGCGAGCAGGTGAATTTCCCCAGACAGCTTCTTAACTGCACTGATTCTGAGTCCTCACCCCCAGAGATATGTCCTCAGTAGCTCTGGAAACCAGGCACTGATGATGCAAGGGGTCCAAGGATACGCTGTCGGAAAATCCAGGATAAGGGATGAGTTGATTTTCTAAGAGAAGCTAATCTAAACTTTGCGTGGCTCATACAGCGAGAAGATCGCTTAATCACTGAGGCTCCTTTGCTTTCTGTGCATTCAGAGTCACAACTTGAGGGCCATATTCAACCTAAGGCAGGGGTCCCCAAACTTTTTAAATAGGGGGCCAGTTCACTGTCCCTCAGACCATTGGAAGGCCAGACTGCAGGCCCCAGGACGAGTCGGCTGCTAAGCAGGACAGGCAGCAGCAGCAAAAACACCTGGCGGGCCGGATAAATGTCCTAGGCCGGCTGTGTGTGGCCCGCGGGTCGTAGTTTGAGGATGCCTGCCCTAAGGGATACCCTGATGGCAGGAATCATGTCTTCTTTGTTCACGGATGTGTAATTTCTGACAGATAGCTGGTGTTTAATAAATATTTGCTAAGGGCAGGAATGGGGCGTAGGTCCTTTGTTTTCTAATTTTCCGGCTTAAGTAGGAAGAAGTTGAAAAACCTGGATTAATCACGAAAGACAAATCACTACCACTTTAGAGATTCAGACTGTTCCTAAACCCTTCCAGCTCCATCAGATGTTCATTCTCATGTTCATGCTTGCTTACCCTCATGCTTGCTTAGCAGGATCCCTGCACCCCAGCAGACACCTCTGTCCATCCACAGAGACATACGGATGTCACATATATGTGTCTCTGTGGCTGCTAAAGTTGTGTAATCTTTGGGATGTGATGTTTAACTATTTTTCACTAACAATTCCTATTTGACTAGAACCCAAGCTAACCTGATATTTCCCTCTATAGCAAAAGTGGAGTCATCGACTACTGACTGTCCTATTTGTTGTGGGTCACAAACAGAACTTTGCTCACCCCCATGTAGCATTAACTAAGTCTGCAGTCAGCATAACCTCTTGAATTGTACTACTTTGTAATGGCCTTGACTGGTTTCTTTTATTTTTGAAAGTATAAGAGTGTGATAGGAAAGCTTACTTATTAGTACATTGGTTGATGGAAAATGTAATAATCTACCAATTTTGTAATAGTCAGGGGCTCCATGTAGCTTGAGCTCATTATCCCCAATATGTAGATGAAAAAAAAAACGAGCTATCTGGTGAGTGACTTGTACAGAGGCAAATGGCAGCGCTAGAGTTCTAGTGCTCTGTCTTGTCCCCCGGTTACTTGGTTCCGTGACCTACTTGGAAGGACACCTTAGGAAAAAAGGTGCTACCAAGAAATGCACAGGACCCACCTAGTGGCCCTGAGGGCATGCTCGTGGTTGAGTGCTGCGCTTGATGCTACCGTATGTGTTAGCTGTGTGACTCTGGCAATGTTACTTAACTTTTTTTTTGGAGACTATCTCATTTTCTTGCCCCCAGTAGATTGCCATGAAGTGATAGCTCACAGCAACCTCAAACTCTTGGGCTCAAGTGGTCCTCTTGCCTCAGCCTCCCAAGTATCTGGGACTATAGGTGCCCACTACAATGCCTGTCTAGTTTTAGAGATGAGGTCTCATTCTGGCTCAGGCTGCTCTCTAACTCCTGAGTCTAAGCAATCCTCTTGCCTCAGCCTCCCAGAGTACTAGGATTACAGGCATGAGCCACCATGCCCAGCTTAACTTCTTTGGGTCCCACTTTCCTCATCACTAAAATGCTGTGACAACAGTATCTGCCTCATACAAGCGCTGAAAAGATTAAACGAGATAGTATATGTAAAGTACTTAGCAGTGTATGCTATGATAAGCGCTCAAGAAATGTTTGTTATACTATTGATACTGTGTTAGCCCAGGTTCTCTATAAAACACAGCCTGAGGCAAAGCCAAAGTCCTGGGGTTCTTACTCTTTAGGAAGTGTGATACCAGGGAGGTGAGAGTGAGGAGAAGGACAGGAAACCATGTGGGTCAATGTGTCACCCACCTGCCCCTCTTCACAAAGAGACACAACTGGCCACTTGGCCAAGGCAGGACACCTGTGCCTTGGAATGGTGTATCAGGGAGAGGGTGGAGAGGACATTTATGTGCTGACTCCCTCTTCTCCCAGCTCTCATTGTTCAAAGTTTGCTAGCTACGTCATCTGATCCCCTTTGGCAGCCACTGGGATGTCCAGCTCCTATTCCTTGAGACTTGGCACATCACCTAAGTCCAGCAGTGGTCAGAAGAGCCACTTCCTTGGCAGGGGTAGAAAAGGGGACCAAGAGTCCCTGGGACGAGTGAGGCTAAGACAACATGAGCCAGCATGGAAGATGTTTAAAAAAGATGAAATTATCATTATTAACACGTGCTGAGCACTGTGCAAGGTATTAGTGCTCCTTGGAAGTCACCTTTTTCTTGCATGAGAAAACCACAAGGTGTGGGGGGAGGTGCCTGTGGCTCAGTAAGTAGGACGCTGGCCCCATATACTGAGGGTGGTGGGTTCAAACCCAGCCCTGGCCAAATGGCAACAACAACAACAAAAATAGCCAGGTGTTGTGGTGAGTCCCTGTAGTCCTAGCTACTCAGGAGGCTGAGGCAAGAGAATTGCCTTAGCCCAAGAGCTGGAGGTTGTTGTGAGCTGTGATGCCACAGCACTCTACTGAGGGTGACAAAGTGAAACTGTTTCTAAAAAAAGAACAGAAAAGAAAACCACAAGGGGTTCCTCTGATAGGTTGGTCCATCTTATATCTCTTCAGTGTCTGAAGAAAGTGAGATTGAGTGTGTTCTAACACTCACAGAACTTGGCGGAGCATGCCACTGGTAGACAGGAAGAAAGCCCGAGGCCGTACAAAAGACCAGAGCAGAATCCAGGGGGAATTTTCCTCCCATCCTTGAATGAATGTTTCCTAAAGCATGGTGCACAGAACACAAATACTGGGGGCTGTTGCTGATAAAAAGACACCGTGATCAAATATTTGGATGAATGTTGCTTCCTACTCTTCCCTCCTTGGAGAGTCATGATTCAAATTTTCATATCAAGGCTCCAAGGAGGCTGAAAGAAAAAACTGGTCAACCAGAGTGCATTAGCACGTCTCACGCTGAACATGCTGCTTTGGACCATAGCAACCCTGGGCTCAGTCTTGATCCCTGAATTCTCAGTGGATTCTTCTCTGCTATGTGCTGCTTTTGCTTTGCAGAAACCTTTTGGAATACAAACGTTTGCAATATAATAGGAGGCTGTGTAATGCATGGAAAACTCCTCAATTTGCAAGGCTAATTCTAGAAAACAACCAGCCCAGCCGTGTGTTTCCTTGTCTTAATAACGAAGATAGTTGAACAAGGCAACATCCACAGGGTCTTCCAGTCTCTTGTCATCTGTGATGCTCAGGCAGCTGAAGATCATCTCTTCCCGCTCCTGATCGCCTCAGAGACAAACTGTCTAATAGACAGAGGCAAGTTTTTAAGCAATGGTGTATAGGTAGGAGGCCAAGGCTTGCCCACTGCTGCCCCCTCTGGTGGATTAGTACGTGGGCAGAGAGGTGGCCCGTATCCCAGGTAGTGGCCCAGGCGATGGGCTGCCTCTAACTGTGTGGGCTGTAAGAGAGCCAGGGTTCTGGACACAGCCCCAAGGGACCTTTAAAACTGAGAGTGGCCAGGACCTTTATTTGCCTTCCCTCTGAAGGAATAGTCCCTTGGGTAGCCCTCTTTCCACGATCACTGCTGGATCAGTCCTGTGTCGCCCACCTTCCGTGTAGGTGGATCAGACCCCTCAGCCTCTCAGTGCAGAGGATTGAGGCAGACTTGGTCACAGCCTGCAGCCCAGAGGAGTGTGGTCTCCATCAGAACCGGAGGCATACCTGCCTCCAGAGATGCAAGTGCTTGCCCTCGTGGGGATCAGTCCCAAGTGCCTGGGGCAGGGGAGGTGATAAGATTGAGTCCTAGCGAAGTTTGCTCCAGTTCTTCACGTCAAACATATGTCCCCCAACCATCCCTGCAAGCCCAGTCTAATACAACAGAAGTGGCTGCCAAACAGCCAGACTACACGCTACGCTCCTTCTCAGAAAGTTCCCACTTCCCTGTGGGAACCAAAGTTAAACTTTCAGGTGGCACAGCCTGAGGGAGAAGTTAATGTAGAGGTTTCTGCAGGAACTGACTCCTGGGGCCCAGGCACCGTTCCCTCCATTCAGAGGCTGTCCTGGTCCATTGCCACATCGTCCCCTCTGGACCTGTCCTTGAATCATCTTTCCCCCCTTGGCCAGGTCACTTTCCCCAGATGGGCACCAGGCTTGCCTGCAGCTCCCTGCCTGATCTCCTGTTCCAGAAGTTGGCCCAGGCAGCAGAGGACAGAGGTTTCCTGCTCCTGCCTGGCCTGGCCTCCCCACCACCTCCGCGCCAGGCCTTAGGAGCTGGCTCTGTCTCCAGTCTCCTGTTCTCTCCTTCTCTCCTGCCCTGCCCGCAGACGCTCCGTCTGTCCACTTGGATTTCTTAGGAGTGGGGGAGGGAGGAAAGGGAAACGGGG
>NW_003852417.1:21517867-21522112 GCF_000181295.1 Otolemur garnettii | reverse complement strand
CCTCTGACAGATGAGACAGCAGGGTGATATTTGGACACCATTTTGGTGCCCTAGGAAGCTGGGATGGTATGTGAAGGCTTTTCCTGGTGGGTTGTTCCTCTCCACATCTTGCCCTCTCCTTCCTCCCACACTCTTCCTTGGTCCCCACCCCAGGCTGGCTGTCCCTGTCCCCGCCTTCTGTCTGGATCCCCTGCCACTCTGGCTTTCTCTGTGTGGTCCCTCTGTCTTTGTTGCTATCTCATCTGTTTTCTGTTTCTCTTTGTCTCACTGAAATGAAAAGGCCTAGAAATATGGGCCAGGAGGGAATCCTTTAAGAATAAATGGATTAGCTAAATGTGGCCTCAACTTCTAAAGAATCTTTTAAAAAGAGAAAAAAAGGAGAGGAAAGAATAAAAGACCCTAAACCTAGTCCTGTCTGGTTCATGTCTTGCGGCCGTGACAGGTGCAGGGCCTGGGATCTACCTGGGGAGTGTTGGTTTGAGACAGTTGCTCTTAAGACCCAGCATTTTAACTCAGAATATGACAGGTCCCAACTTCCTAAGTCCACCTGATTAGCTTCAGAGACTACTTGAATTACCTCAGTGGGAAGCACATCTCTTCTTCATGGATGGAGAAATAAACTAAGCCATGCTTAGAAATCTAAAAACATATCAAATATTGTTATTATGCAGTATTTCTCAGACACATTTATTTGTAGAACCCAGAAAGAATATTCCACCTGGCCCATAGAATACAGTTGACATTCTACCTTAGAACTTTCTAGATCTCTTTCATAATTGAATGCCACATATCAAAGACCTGTGAAGGTAGGAGAATCCTTTTATGCAAAGACAAATTTTATATTTTTTTGGTTGGCACAGGATGAACCTAAACTTAACTGAAGGAATAATACATTCTGTGGGTTCCTATTTTATTGTCTAACAGTATTATTTAAGGTACATAAGAATCTGTATTTTTGACTCCAGCAACATAGAACATTACAGTTGAAAAGCACTTAGAACAGTAGGTCTAACCTTCTTAGTGTTCTAATTGGGGAAACTGAGACTAGGGAGGGAGCTATGTGCCCAGGACTCAGAGAGTTTAGTGGAGCTGCACAGATTCTTTCTGCTGGACAGACGTCCTCTCTGTTGCTCTGCAAGGTCTCCTGGGAGGGACTCATCAGCTGAGCTTTTGGAGCTCCCTTAGGCCATGAGTCTAGGAAGAGGTTGGCCCACATGGTGGGGGCAGGAGGGTGAAAGGAGGTTCTATTTGCCCTCTATGTGGAACCATGGAAAGTAGCTTCTGCTTTCTGCCTGTCTTGTGCCAACATGTTGATCTCCTTGGCAGTCATCCCCAATGCTGAACTCAGAGTCACTGGCAGGCGATGGATAATTCTATTCTGAGCACTTACTTCTCTGGCACCTGTTCCAGATCTGGAAAGCTTTCTAGCTTTCTAAATCTGAACCTATGAGATACTTCTTTTGTTTCGTTTCTCCCTCTCTCATGGCTCTTGGTGACTTAAAGATGATCTCAGGGATGAGAAACACTTGTTTACCCTATAGTACTCCTAGCCCCCATTAGGCTCAAAGTAAGGTATCTTTTGGTGGGGACAGTGTCATGCTCTGCTTGCAGGCTGAATTACCAGCCTTGAAGCTGAGGACGGGACAGGAGTAGAGTCCAATACTCCCCAGACTTCTCTTTGATCTTAAGCCTCAGTTTCCCCTTGTGCAAAGTAAGCCATGCATAGTCTTCTTCTGAGACCTGATCTTTTAGAGCAGTGGTTCTCAATCTTCCTAATGCTGCTGCCCTTTAATACAGTTCCTGTGGGTTGCAACCCACAGGTTGAGAACCGCTGTTCTAGAGGCCACAAAACCCACCATGGCCTTCAGTTCTCAAAGGCATGGACACTCTGAGATGATCCGGAAGTGAGGGAGCGGCCCAGGGGCAGCACTGGTCTGGGGGTTAAGTTCCATCTTCAAAATCTGATGTTCATGTTCATTTTCACATTTACACCACTTCCTATAAATTCTCTTTGAAAAAGAGTCATCTATTCACCTAACTTGTAGTTGATCTGTATATACAGAAAATTCTCTCTCTTTCTTCCTTCCTCCCATCCTCTGTCCCCAAAGCCCTGAGGTGCACCAAGGTGGCATGCAGCTGAGAGTGGTTTGCACGGAGTTTCTTTCCACCAGAGAGCAGTTAAGTGCCTTATTTTCTCCACTCGGGTGGCTAAATTATTCTCGATGTGTTAAACAGTGTAATTAAACACACACGTGCGCGCAAGTACGCAGGCCCTTCCCCCACCCTTTCTTGTTCCTTGTCAGCAGAGAGAGTGTCAGCCCCAGCCTTCAAGCTCTGTTAGTTTTAATTTGAGTTGTGGAATTAGTAATGGGTTTTGCTGGAACACTGTTGTGGGAAATAGATCGCTCCTTGTGCAGGGTTTGGGCACCATTTCAAATGAGTATTTGTTAAGGGGGAAACCGTCCCTTGTCGTGTTCTGCTACATTACATCAGATTTATTTCCATTGTTCTGAAAAACACCAGCCTGGAGAGGGCTGTGTGCTGCACTCCCAGGCAGGGACAATTGACTGCTGCTTCCTGTTTCTTAGATGATTGCAAAAAAATACAAACAAAATCACCCTTTTCTTGCTGAGTTATGCTGAGTGCATTCTGCAGGCAGGGACCCCAGGGCCACTCCAGCACCTGTCATGCTGGCGGGGGGTAGTGTGGTGACCGGGTGCCATTCTCAGTCCTATCACTGGCATGAAGTGACTGAGTAGTCTGGTCACCAAAGTAGGAGTTGAGGAAAAGCAACTGAATGGTGAGAGCCCAGCAGGTCAGACATGAAAGAGACTGGCCAGGTTCAAGGGCTTGTCTGTGCCACCCTCCTGCTAACGTCTAGGCCCTGCCTGACCACTTGCACTTGAGTGCTCAGACCTTCCTTGCTTGCTCTGCGGCAATTCATGTGAAGAGCAGCTCTTTATTTCTGTGCTGTCCAACAGGCCTGAGTGTAGGGCATTTACCTGTAAACGTAAATGAATTAAAATTGAATAAAAATTAAAATTCAGTCCCTTAATTGCACCAGGCATATTTCAAGTTCTCAATGCTCACTTGCATCTAGTGTCTACCATATTGGACAGCAGGGTCTAGAATGTGTCCATCATCACAAAGCTCTCTGACCAAAACCACCCCTCCCCAAATATCTGGGGACTGGTTGCACCCTCTGGCCCCCACTTGGCATGTGGCTGGCTTCTGACAACATGACCATCATAGCAGAATAGAGCAGGCAGGGAGAGGAAAAAGCTCTCAGGGTAGAGGGAGGTGGTGAGACATTGGCCCAGCTGTGGGTACTGAAAGGTAATGTGGTCTGTAGCAGGCTCAGGGAGGGTGCACACTCAGAGTTTCCTCCAGGCAGACAGGGAAACCAGGGTCTTGACACATGGAAAGAGCACAACTCTGGAACCTGGAGAGCCCTGAGGTTGGAAGTCCAGAGGTGACTGGCCAGTGCCTGGGGCATAGGGCCTCTGTCACTAGGCTCAAGTTCAGAGCCAAGCAGATCACCTGCAGAGTTCCTGTTAGGGCGACAGTCACTGGCTTTTACTATGTGCCACACCAAGACCTTTACAAGAATCTTCTCGTTTAATACCCACCTGCAGCTGTGAGGCTGGTTTTATTACCCCACCTCCAGCCCATTTTATGTGTAAGGGAAAGAGGCCCAGAGACACTAAGAGTATTGCCAGAGAACGTTCAGTCAGTGAGTGACACCTGGACTCCAACCAAAGTTCCACCCTATTCCACATTCTCTGACCACCATTCCATGTTGCCTCTCTCTCTTTTCTTTTTTATTTTCTTATGGGATGAGTCAGGACCTGGTTTTCTGAACTGGAACATAACACTGTGGGCCAGAGAAGCATCCCAGACACTGGCCAGTCACCTCTGGACTTCCAACTTCAGAGCTTTCTGGGTTCCAGAGTTGTGCTGTTCCCACGTGTCAAGAGCCTGGTTCCCCTATCTGCCTGGAGGGAACTCTGACTATGTACCCTCTTTGAACCTCTTGTAGAAGCTTAGGGGTGGAAAGCCCAGTGTGGGACCAGAGGTGATTAAATCTGCTCTCTCAGACCAGAATGATTCTGGAGAGCTGAGCACCAGGGCTGCAGGGGCCAACTGTGATGGTTACCTAGAACTTTCATTCTACCTGTCTCCTAATAGAACATCTGTAAATCTCTAATTCTCCTTCCCAGGATCCTTGTATATTTAGCTGGAGCT
>NW_003852417.1:21513835-21517256 GCF_000181295.1 Otolemur garnettii | reverse complement strand
AAATATTAGATTGGATGTGACACGGAACAGGGCTCTGTGACTCTCATGGTGCAGTGAGTCCAAGCTCATCTAGAACCGTTCATCCATAATCTCTGGATCACAGTGTGAAGTCTATTTCCTGTGCTGTCCTCTACTGTGCTGCGTTGTGCTGTTCTACTGTACTACGTGGTATACAATCTACCAGGTCTAGTCCACACTGGTCTACATGGTAGGGACTAAGTGGTGATTTTATCAAGATTTATTAAGCACTTTCTAAAAATCAAAATATGTATATGCATATGTATGTAAATTCTCTTCTTTCTCCAAAGCAAAGACTTTCTGGGATGGGGGTGGAGGAAGAGAGATTTTAAGTAATTGGCTTTAGTAAGGCTATATTCACTTCTACAGACACTAGCTTTATTTCCTATGTATGCAAAGTATTTCTTTGCAAATCCATTTCAGAATTTTGCTGTAAATATCTGACTTCTTAAAAACATGAGAAAACTACATGCATATAAAATGTTTTAACTCAGGGTTTTGGGATATTGGTGTTGATTACAAAGAAATTTCTTGTTTTAAAAAGACTCTCTCACGAAGTTCCTTATGTTACATTCCCATAAGAATTAACATTTGGTACAATTTATAATACTTAACCACATCAGCAAATATTTGTAAAACATTCATATTTGTGTAAAGTGAAGAATAGCTATGTTCATCAAAAGACACCGTAAGGGAATTGAGGAGATAAACTACAAACTGAGAGAAGATATTTACAACATATACGACTAACAAAAGACAAATATCCAGGCTAAGTGAAGAATTCCTACAAATCAATAAGAGAAAGACAACCCAATAGACAAATGGGCGGAAGATATGAATATTCATTTCTCAAGAGAGGAAACGAGAATGAAGAATAAGCATATTGAAAGGTGCTCAATCTTACCAGTAATCAGAGAAACAAATTAAGACCACAAGGAGTGGCCATGTCCTTCCACAGATGGGTACAAATGAGAAGCCTGCCCATCCCGAGAGTTAGCGAGGATATATAGCAATGGGGGCGCTTTCACACTGCTGGTGAGATTGTAAACTGGTACAACCTTGGAGAATAACTTGGCATACTTAGTGAGATTGAGTATGTGCATATCCTAAACCCAGAAATTCTATTCCTGGAAATCCAGCCTACAGATAAATCTTGCACATGTTTATCAAGCGATGGTGCGCAAGACCATTTTTAGCATAATTTTTAATAAAACAAATAGGAGAACATTGTATGGCCATCATGAGGAGAAGCATAAATAAATTGTAGAATAATGTATTATGGGCAATGGAAATGAATGAAATTCAGCTACTTTTTACTTATGGGGGGGGAAGTAAGTTACCGTATTTAATTTTTAAAGCAACTTTATTTAGGACATCTCAGCTGTACATATTTAAAGTGTAAACTTGGAGGAGTTTTGACATGTGTATACACATGTGAGATCACCACTACACTCCCCCTCACCCTGACCCCCATATTCAATTCTTCCCCTATAAAATGACCCTGGAATCTGTCTCCCTTCTGTCTTCTCTTCTGCTGCCCTAGCACCCTCTCTTCCGTGGACAGAGGCAGTGGTCTCCTAGCCTGCTCCCTGTTTCTGGTTCCTGCCCATCCCCTCCACCTGGCCCCCACCCTGCGGTACTATCCTATACCCCGATCTTTTCATGCCTGCCTCTGCAATGGCCATGCAGAGCTTGCAGGGTATGAAACACATCACCATCCAGTTTTCAATCTGCCTTTCTGGCCATCCTCCTCCCCAGTCACCACTGCATCAAACCCTGCTGTTGCTCGCCATTCCTTCCAACAGGGGGTGACCTTTCCAATTCAGCTATAGGCAGCCATGGGCATTTGAAAAAAAAAAGGTCTATCTGCCCATTCTCAACCTGGCAAATTCTTCTTCTTTCAAGGCCTAATTCAAAAGTCACTGCCCAGAAAAGAGCCATTCTCCTAGACCACTGGTTCTCAACCTTCCTAATGCTGTGGCCCTTTAATACAGTTCCTGTGGGTTGTGACCCATAGGCTGAGAACCGCTGTCCTAGACCCTCTGTGGCAGTACATAGCTCCTCCTCCTTGCTATAGGACAACTATATACACATTTTCAATTTCTGTTGAATGATAGACATCTTTCCTACTTGATAATCAGCTCCAAGGGGACAAAGGCCATGTTGAATTTACCTTTGGATTGCCAGCATTCAGCAGAGTGCCTGGCACAAGGTCAGGGTTCCGTTGAGTGCTCCTGGACTGTGCAGATCCCCCCCACGGTCCCTCGTGCACATAAGGACAGAGTGAGAAGCTGTGCAGTACGGCAGACCGAATGCTGAACTGCGATAAGGATGCCGGGACTCTTTCAGTTCAGGCTTGCCCACCAGCTGCCTGTGTAACCAGGGACAGCATGGATCCTGTCTCAGTGCCCCCATTTGCAGAGGGGGATATATCAGAGTGCCCTTCTGGGTCTCACAACCAATGATTTAAAGGACTTGATGGTTCACCCCTAAAAAATATCCCTTTTTCTCACTAGAAAGAAAGAGCCTCAGAAGTCTTCTAAGGAGAGTCATGGCGTATAACCAGGAGGCTTTAGCAGAGACCAACATCATCAAGTTCAAGGACCAGGACTTTAACTCCTTGTGGGATCACTGCCTAAGCAGAGGCCAGCTGTTTAAGGATAAGACATTCCCTGCTGAGGCTTCTTCCATAGGCCAGAAGCTGCTCCAGGGAAAAGGACTCTCCGGCCTAGAGTGGAAACGGCCACAGGTGAGCGGACCCCAGTTGCACACCCAGCCCCCAGCCCTCGGAGCTGCCTGCTGTGACACCTCCCCCGGCAGGAGGGTGGGCCTGAACCCTGGTGTTCAGAGATGGCCCAAAGTGAACTGGAAGGAGAGTAAAATCCATCTGGTCTGTCTGCTACCCCATTTGTTATATCCACAAAGTGGGAGGTGAAGCCCCTGTGACAGCAACTAGGACCCCAGACCCCTGAGCTCCAACCCAGTTCTAATGCTGAGCACATAACTAGATTAAAACTCCTCCACTTTCTCATCTGAAAAATGGGAAACCATAGGCAGAAAGATTGTAGTCATTGGTCTTTAGGGTCTCCACCACCTCCACAATTGAGCCCATCTATCAGCCTGTCACCCTTTATCCTCTTCGGGTATCACCCTTTATCCTCTTCAGTTGTATATATCTTTATTCTTTTTTCCTTTCCTGTTGGAATTGGCACACAGGGAGGACATTGTGTCAATCATTTAAACTACAAGATGGATTTAAATGGTTGCCTCTCTCTTTTACATTCATGCTCTCAGAATGGTAAAGGCTTGATCACCTATATGTGAATTACAGACATCACATGTAAAATTAAGAACATACTTCAGGACAACATTCAAACCACCCTGACTCCCCCATCCCAGTCAG
>NW_003852417.1:21512859-21513276 GCF_000181295.1 Otolemur garnettii | reverse complement strand
CAAGTCCTCAAAACTCTCTTCTTGCCTTCACCTACCAAGGAGAGCTGAGGCAGAGAGCTCTATTTAAAGAATTTCCGAAGGGTCATTTTTTTTCCTTTGTTATTTTCAGAAGCTGAGATTCTTTTGGAAAGTGTTTTCCTTTTTTGTCACAAGGTGCTGAGCAGTAAGATGTGAGACCATATTTCTAACGTTGGAGAATTTTTAACATTTCTGTTTAGAAATGACTTAGAGTTTCTTATTACCTAATGCTAGCAATACTTCGATTTGTGATATCTTTGGGGGCAAGAAGAAACTGAGGCAAACAGAGGTGAATTGACTCATGTGAAATCATGTCAGGAACCAGAATAAAGGCAGCCAGGGGCAGAATACATCTTTCCCATTGCTCTCCTCATCCAAGGGCTTAGGTGGACTCTACCA
>NW_003852417.1:21503329-21512567 GCF_000181295.1 Otolemur garnettii | reverse complement strand
GAATGAATGAGTAAATGGATGAACAAAAGACTCTATCTACAGGTGCCGGATGCATGTTTCAAACTCGTGTGTAGTAGAGAAGCCTTGGGTTGACTTGTTTTCCAAGTAGCCTGACAGAGGAAAAAGCCAGCGTACTCAGCCCTTCAATACTGGGATGTCCTTGACTAGCTCAGCTCACAGCTGCGACTCCAAAGAGCCTTGGATGAGTCAGCCTGGCCCACTCGTAATAGTAAAGGTCACCACTCGCATAGTGCTGACCATGAGGCAGGCCTGACTTTCGGGGCTTTGCCTCACTGAATCCTCATAGTAACTCCATGAGGAGGTACTATTACTAGCCGTATTTTACACATGAGCTGCAGAAAGAGAGAGTAGAGAAATCTGTCAAAGTCATACAGCCAGACGGTGCTAAAGCTGGGATTTGGACCCTGTGGTCTGGCTCTAATGCTCGAACTCCTAACACCACATTGTATTGCTCCCCGCCCCCCCCACAACCCGTAAGGCCTCTTCATAGACTCATATCACACTCTGGGCACCTACTTGCCCCCAGTAATATTTTACACACTCACAGACTCTCCTACCTCATGTAGGTAACCAGGAAATCAATCACTCTTTATAGGATGTAGTATATATATACACACATAAATATCTCTCGAGAATATATATATATGCAGAAGATAAATATGTCTCATTGATACATTTATATTTAGTGTGAAAGATTTATTATGAGAGATTGGTTCACATGTTTATAGAGGCTGAGACATCTGATATGTCTTCTCCAATCTGGAATCCCAGGAAAGCCTGGGCTGTAACATAGTTAAGTTCCAGTCAGAGGCCTGAGAACCAGAGGAGCTGATGGTATAATTCCCAGTCTAAGGGCAGAAAGGACCATATCTCAGTTCAAGCAGCCAGGCAAAGGACAGATTTTCTCTTCCTCTGTGGGTTGTTCTATTTAGGTGCTCAGCGGATCTGTGCAGAGGGAGGGTATCCGCATTACTACATCTACCAATTCAGATGCTAATCTCATCTAGAAACACCCTCCGGGACATGCCCAGAAATAATATTTAGCCAAAGATCTGGGTACCCCATTGATACAGTTATGTTGGCATATAAAATGAACCATCACAGCTTCCTTCTGTACAAATGTTTCAGGGACACAGTCAATCTCACAGAATCAGAAAACATTAAAGTCATGAAGACTCAGACTGCTGGAATGGTCATAGGTGAAGAGCAGGGCACTGTGGAACAGACACCTGATGCCTGCTTCCTGGGAGAGCGGGGACAAATTGCTCAACTTCTAGAAAATGCTTTCTCTCCCAGCCTGGGCCCCAGAGTCACCTGGGGAGCTGTGTAAATCCTGAAGGCCACCCATCTCTGAGTGACCCACTAACTCAGAGTCATGGGAGGCAGGACAGAGCAGTCCCCACATGTGCAAACCCGCTGGGGACTGAGTCACAATTAGCTGAACACTATCTGCTGCTGGTAGTTCAGCCTGAAGCTGATTTAGGTTCTTGTCACTCCGACTTCTCCTTGGTCCTGACATGCCTGGCCACCGAGAAACGGGTGACTTGCCCAGAGCCAGAGCACTTCCATCTTCTCAGCCATCTTTACCTGTTTTCTTTTCTTTCTTTTCTTTTTTTTTTTAAGCAGCTCAGTTCACAATCACAAAGATGTGGAAACGACCTAAGTGCCCTTCAACACACGAAAGGATTAATACACTGTGGTGTATGTATACCATGGAGGACTATTCAGCCATAAAAAGATGAAGATTTTGCATCTTTTACCACTTTTCTTAGTGGGTCTTGTCTCAGTAAGTCAGCCTGGCAGACTAAACCGCTACTGTGTCTAACTTCTATCCCTTCCCACTTACCTCTCTTTGGACTGTCTGTTGCTCTAAAGCCCGGGAGGAACAGGCAGCTTAAAGTACGAGAGACAAGTGCTAGTTTTGTACCCAACTTTGATCCAAAGGGTTCTGATATTTCCCCATAAACCTGATGTCAACTATCTATTTGTGTTTGGAAATAATTTCTGTTTAATTATCAATACCTTAAAACATCTTTTTGTTCCTAACTAGCTAAAATGTTTATTTTTTAAATTTTAACTTTTATTATTTTAGTAAATCATAAAAAGTTGTAGTTTATCAAATGCCTTCAGAGCATTTATTAAAAGGATAAAGCTATTATCCCATTTGGCCATGTAAGTGCTACTTTATATTATTAGGTGTCCTAATATGAAACCATCCTTGCATTCTGCATTTCTATAGCAAATCCTGCTAGGTGATAATAGATTAGTTGACATTATTCTGGGGGGTCAGGAGTATCTTTTCCCTCCGATTCAATGTCAAGATTATGTTGACTTCTTAAATGGGGCAAGACTCTCTTTTTTTTTTCACACTGAAACTGTAAAGGACATAGGAATTGTCTATTCCCTGAAAATTTGAGAGAACTCAACAGGAAAATTACATGTACCTAGAAGTGTTTTCAGAATATTAAAGAGGTATTTTTAACTTTAAAATACTATCTCAAGGTTTTTTCTCCAATTTTTTTCAGGTTATTTATTAACTTGATTCACTTTTAGCCATCTTTATTTTTGTCAGAAAATCATCAGTAACTCAGTTATCTGTGTTTTTATATTCCTAAAACTCTTTTTTCCCCCACTCACTTATTTACTCTGAAACTTCATTTTTATCTCTTATTTTATCTGGGTTTCTGTACTGTATGTGCCTAAGGTTGGGTCGGTGCAAACACCCTTTCTCAAATAAAACAATTATTGACTTTATTAATCTTGCTTTTTTGCTGGATTATTTTATCATTCCTAACTGTTTTCTTTATTACTTCCTTCTTCCTATTTTTGTGAGGCTATTTTTTGTCTTTTTCTTTCTAAAATCTATGAGTTGATTGCTTAATTCATGTTTTTTGTTCTATCTTGTTTAATAATGAATGCAGCTGAGGCTGTGGGTTCATCTAAGTATAGCCTTTTCAATTTTGCAAATATTTTAGAAGAAGGAAATCAATATTTATTGAACACGTACTCTGTCAGAGGCTGCACTGAGTATTTCACATCCCTCCTCATTTGTAAATGGAAGGACTTGTCCTGCTTTGCACGGCCAGTGGGAAACTACCAGAGACACCCCAGAACGCCGGCACCCAGGCCTCGGCAAGGCTGTTGGATGCCAGCCTTTGCCTGGGTTGTTGTATCACTCTATTCCCCCAACTGTCCTTATAATTTGTATTATGAGGCCAATTTTACACATGAGGAAACAGAGGTTCAGCAAAGTAAAGCAAATTGCTCAAGGTCTCAAGGTTACTCAGGGAGAAGTGCCAGGGCAAGTACCAGGTCTGTTGAACAGGCTCCCCAAGTTCCACCCACCCCCACCCCCTGCTCTGGGGAGCCCTGGAGAAAAAGCCACAGGACAGCAGTGAAGAAGAGCCATGGCTGGGGGGCAGGGAAACCCAGCCAGACTGTCTCCATTCCTGGTCCCCAAACCCTACAGCCTCATATCTGCTTTACTTACTGTGTGTGGAGGAGAAAACAGTGGAAGGCAGTTTAGTGAGATGATGTCCACCACTGGGCCAGGGTCTTGGCCCCTTAGTCTGCATCCCCACCAGGAAACTCTGGCAGTGTGGAAAGGGCTGGTAGGTTCTAGAAGGACCATGACTCGGTACAATAGTCTATTGAGGAAATGAATCCATTTCTACTTTGCAGGCCTGCTTTCTGGAGATTTATTTGTTAATATAAAAAGAATGATACAGGACCAGTTACCAAATTACACAGACCTATGCCACAGAACCCAGGCAGAGCTGCACAGAGAGGAGACTGAGGGTAATTCCATGGCCTCCTAGTGGAGACAAGCTGAGAGCTGGCTAGCATGGGGCAAGAGCCAGACCTACAGTCTGGTCTCTCCCCAAATGTCCAGGGGTCCCCTTTAAGGCCTTGCAATTCTTGTGCCTGCTGCTCCCGCTGCCCCCAGCTTTCCCCAGACCTGGCAGAGGGCTGGTGCTGGTGGGTGCCTGGGAGTGGCCAGAGAGCTGACACGTGCACACCTTGCATCCTGATGGTTGGACTTGAACCTGGAGTCCAGAATGCCTAAGCTGATTTCTGAGAGATACATTTCCCAAGAAAAGCTGTATTATGAAAAGCTATAGTACTTTATTATATTTATAAAAGTCTCCTCTAATAAATGTCGTATCCTATTTATTTTTGATGATTTGTTTATAACCTCTTAACAAAACACTGGCCTGTGGGATGGGAATGGCAATTGCTACAAGGATCCCGAGTCCTTATTGATGTCATTGCCTCCTGCATGCTTATGCCCGTATGGCCTGTCCTGTCAGGTACATTTACAGCCCCCTGACACCTGCCTTCCCGAGAGTAACAAAGCCTGAAGAAGGAAGAGAACTTTGCTAACTTCAGTTGGAAGCACCTTTTAAAGAATTAACCTCTACTCCTAGAGACAAAGCCAATGATATCTCAGGCACCGTACCGGGACATAAAGACATGAGAGATGCTCATAGCTCTTCTCCCTTTTTTCCACACAGGATTTGTCAAGGGGCCCTCCACACTTCATCCTGGAAGGTGCAAGCAAATTTGACATCCAACAAGGAAGGGCGGGTAAGAACTCCAGGTCTTCCCTCTTGGCCCTGGATGAGGGCAGGCTGCCCCGAGTCACAGGTGGGCATGGGGAGCAGAGGAGGACGGGTCTGTGCCAGCTTCTGAAGGGGCAAGGCTGGCTCCTGGGGCTGCCATACTGGACTACTCACACTTGGTCCTGCAGCCTGCAGCCACCTGCCCATGCCCAGATGCCCAACTGCTCAGCAGTGGGTGTGCAGGGCCATTTCGGGTGAGGTGTTACCAAAGGAAGGAAGAAAACAAACTGGTTGTTTAGTCTGAGCATTGAGCACAGGGAAGCCTCAGCTGCTGGGAGAGGGGAGGGAAAGAGAGACAGAAAAGAGAGAGGCAGACAAACGTTGAGGTCTGCTATGGCACGGGAGACATCTGCACGTGTGATGCCACTCACTCCTTGCAAGTCCTCATTTTATATGTGTGGAAATGGAGAAGCTATGTGGTAGAATAATTTACTTAATGTCACACAATCAGTAGCTGACAGGGTCGAGAATCCAGGGCTGTCTGATTCTCTGGTTCCCACCCCACTAGGCAGCCCCAGAGCAAGGGGCTGCTCAGAGCCAGAGGGTGTGGACAGGGACACAAGGTCTGCCTAAGAGCAGGCCCCTGGGTAGTCCCAGATCAAGATAGGCCCAGGAGGAAGACGCCCAGAGTGGAAGGGCAGAACTGCTGGTCAGGGAGGGGAAAATAGACCGGAGTCTGGAGGAACCAGCAAAGACAACCATCCCTTAAAGAACAGACTCTAAACCAGCAGTTCTCAACCTGTGGGTTGCAACCCCTTTGTAACAATATGAAAATATATCCGGCATGTCAGATATTTACATTACGGTTCAAAACAGTAGCAAAATTACAGTTATGAAGTAGTAATGAAAATAATTTTATGGTTGGGGGGGTCATCGCAACATGAGGAACTGTATTAAAGGGTCATGGCATTAGGAGGCATTAGGAAGGGGGAGAACCGCTGCTAAACTTTCAAAATGTGGGCTTACAAATGATCTGTGTCTGTACTTGGATTTTGGAATCAGTGTCTAAGACACATCAATAGAAGCCTGCTGTTCACAGCCAATTAGGGTTTCACCTGTGAATCACCCACGCTGGCAGAGAAACTTGCTGTAGCTTTAGCTCTGGGCTCCTCTGGCAAAGAAAACTGGGGGGCAAGCTGGCCCTCCATCTCTCCCAAAGCCTGGCTGGGGCGCCATGCCCCGCGCCCCCCCTCCCCCCGGCCATCACCAGCCTCTTCTCTGTCTTGCCTGGACCTCGCCTCAGTGAATCCTTTCTAAGAGGGAACACCCCAAACAAAAGACATTACTCAGAAGGAGGTATACAGACTCCAGAGGCAAATACCTGTGACATTATGGGATGAGGCTTCCATCACAGGCCCAGTCAGGCTCTCCCAGCTTCTCTCCTCTCCTCGCAGGAGACTGCTGGTTCCTGGCAGCGCTGGGCTCTTTGACTCAGAACCAACAGTGTCTGCAGAAGATCCTGATGGTCCAGAGCTTTGCACACCAGTATGCGGGGATTTTTCGTTTCCGGGTACGTGCGCCACTCTGATGCTCCTTAGATGACAGGGTTGTTTGTGAGTACGAGGGAGATGAGAGTCTTGAATTTTCTCATGGCCTGGCAGCCTGAGATCAAAGTGATGCTCACACATTAGTTAGCCTGCCTACCTCCCTAAAAGGATTTGAGCTTATACTCTGACAGCACATAGGCAAGATAAGAATTAAAATGTTTACATGTAAATAAAAATGGCAGACCCAATCAGCACAGAGTCACTGATCAAGAACCCTGTAGCCATCCCTGAGTTGTTGCCTCTGTGTCTATGCTTGTGCCATATTGTATTATTTTGATTACAGTAGCTTAATAGGAAGTGGCAGCATCTGGCAGGGGAAGTTCTCCTTCATTATTCATTATTCTTTTCTCCAAACTATCTTGCTAATTCTTGCACGTTTATTCCTTCATGAGCATTTTAAACCCATTTTGTCTAATTAAAAAGAAAAGCCCCCGTGATACGGAATGAAGCAGCTTTAAATTTCTGCATTAACTTGGAAAAATTACATTTTTATTATTTTAATTATTCCTTTCCAGAAACATGGTATACCTTTTCTATTTGTTCAGAACTAGTTTTATGCCCTTCAATAAAATGTTATAGTTTTGTTTTCAGCCTGGTATATAATCTTCCCGGTAAATTTATTCTCAGATATTTTACCATTTTGTTGCTGAGACAAATGAGGGGTTTCTTCCTCCGAATTTCTAACTAGATGTTGTTGAAAAAGAGAAAAGCTACTACTTATTACATATTACACGGCAGCCAGCCACCTTCCCAAATTCTTCTATTAGTTCTCATTTTCTTCTCTAGCGGAACCTAGGTGGGTTTACTTACTCAATAATATTATCTGCAAATAAAGATAATTTTCTCTCTCTTTTTAATATTCATAGAACTTATTTTGCTCTTTGCCTCATCACATTAGCTAGAACCTCACAGTTTGGAATATGAGTCACAAGAGCTAAATTCTATCCTCTCTTGATTTTAAAACTGTGCTTTTTGTATATGCCACTCTGTTACTGTGTTCTTGGATTCAAGTTGCTATGAATTTTGTTAGGCTTTTTGCACTTATATCATGGGTAAAATCAGTTTCTAGTTTGTTATTTTATCATGTAGCTTTTTTTTTTTTTTTGGCAGTTTTTTTTTTTTTTTTGGCCAGGGCTGGGTTTGAACCTGCCACCTCTGGCATATGGGGCCGGTGTCCTACTCCTTTGAGCCACAGGCACCGCCCTATCATGTAGCTTTTTAAAATAACTGAGCTTTACCGTTTTTAAAATTTGAAATAATTTGAATAATAGTCCCTCATTATTGATTATCTATTCTTTGAAAGTAAATGTGATTTCTTTAACTCTTCCAGTGTATTCAATAGACATTGATCTGCTTGGGTCTTGTATTTCTGCTGGAATTAGCTCTTTAAATTTACACTTTTTGGGGAAAAATCAATCGTTTCTTCAGTTTTTCCAAATATATTACTGCTTGTATGACTCTCTGATGATTTATTTAATTTCTTGTAATCTGGGGCTAAATCTGCTCTTTCAATCCCAGGGCAGTATTTTTATTTTTCCTTTTTTTCTCCTGCCCTATTCTTTGGTGCTCAAAGGTTTATGGCCTTTCTATCTTCTTGTTGGAGTAAAACTTGTATAATATACCTCTTTGTTATATTTAATGCTTCTGACCTTGAATTTCTTTTTATCTGATGTCCAGACTGCCACCCCCGCTTCTTGCTGTTTGCACTTCCCCGTCTTATCTTTGCTCATCTTTTTATCATCAATTTCATTTTCTCTTTTATGGGTATATGTTTCTTGTAAAATGCATATTTAAAACTCATTGTTTACTACTGTTTCTTCCACCCTTTTTTCTCTTTATCTTGAGATTTTTACTGTAGCTTAACCTGCATTTGGTAGAAGTGGTTCCTTGAATAATTTTCTCAGAAAACATGGGTTTTTAATTTGCTCTCACTTAAGAATGATATTTTTAGTTTAGTTTAGAATAACTGGATCACATTTCTTTTCCTGAAAAGTTTGTAATCATTGTCCCTTGTCCTGTAACTTTCCAATATTGCAGAGGGAAAATTTAATAGTAATCTATTCTCTTGACTTTGTATGCAACATGTCCTTTTAAACTGCAAGTCTATAAGAGCCACGCTCGCTCCTTGGAGTTCAGACTTTTCTTTAGAAGATATTTAGATGTGTTTCTTCTAAAAATCAATCTTGCCTGAAATTCAGTGAACTTTTGCAACCTGAAAGCCTACATCCTTCTGCTCTACTAAGTTTCCTTCTATTATTTCTGGGCCCCCTCCTTTATCTTGTTTTTGACTCCTGGCATCCAACTATTTGCATGCTCGGTCTCCTGCTAGGTCTCCAGTGATGTTACTGATGCTGATCCGAGGACCATGTCAGGAGTGAGCTACCGCATCCAGGACTGAGTTGTGTCTGGGCTCACCCAGCAGCATCCATGCTGATGAGAGTCAGGACACCTGGGTGGTTATGACAACTCAAGACCCAGACAGGGAGGACATATTCTGCCCTTCCAAGTGACAAAGAAAGTTACACAGTTTCTCAGGAGCAATTGCCGTGGGCTGACCTCTGTAGATCTCATCACTGTGAGCTCAGGCACTGATCTCTGGAAGTGACCCAGTGCCTGGGGCACCTCTGGGCCTCTGCCCAAAACACTTCCGATGTCCCTGTTAGACCCTTTACTTTTGGCAAAATGGCAACAGTGTGGTTCCTGAAGGATGCAGACGTTATCCAAATGCCAGCTCAACTCTCCCAGAGATGTAAACCAGGAAATGCAGGTTGGTGGCCTCATTTTTAATCACTGGTCAGGCCATTGATATCCTCTCTGGGAGGGGCAGTCTTGTTTAGTGTCCCCTTTGTTTAGGAAGAACAAGTTTGGTCAGCATTCCTGGTGTGGGAAGATAGGGTGAGGGTGACTTCTAAGATAAACTAACCAGGACTTGGTTGTTCTTGATGGCCTACTGTGTGCTGGGAGCTGTCCTGGGTGCTGAACAAAACAGCTACTGAAAAACAGTCTCTACTCTGAAACTGTGATCTCATTTTCACAGTCTCATCTGAT
>NW_003852417.1:21500519-21502115 GCF_000181295.1 Otolemur garnettii | reverse complement strand
GCAGAAGTTAGAGGGTCCCTCCTGCCCCTCTCTGTTAAGGCACATACTTGGTTCTCTTCCAGTTTTGGCAGTGTGGCCAGTGGGTGGAAGTGGTGGTTGATGACCGCCTGCCAGTCGTGGACAATGCCTGCCTCTTTGTACAACCTCGAAAAGACAACCAGGAGTTCTGGCCTTGCCTGCTAGAGAAGGCCTATGCCAAGTAAGTAGGGGCCCCCTCAGCCATGTCTGCCCAGCAGCTTGCAGACAGGTGCTGTCCGTTAGTTGGCTCTCGGCAGCTCTCCTGGATACAGGGAGAGCCCTCTAGAGCATCACAGCCTTGGCCACCTGGCTGGGCATCCTCCCTAAGCAATCACTCTGTGCAAAGGTCAGTGTCGATGGGCAGGGCGGGGGCTGGACAGAAACATGCACTGACAAGGCAGTGACTGCCAGCCTGCTCTGTGGGCCCAAGTGAAATACAATGCCAAGGGCGAAAAGTCTGACAGGAGAGCAGAGGACGGTGAACACTCGTGATATCTGACTCCCAGAGTCACACTGAAGCTGTATGGAGGAGGTGGCACTTCAGTGAGGCCTTGAAGGATGGGGAGAATTCCAGAGGCAGGGAGGAGGTAGACAGAAGGAGGTATCATCGGGGTGGGACGGGCCTGGTGTGGCTGCTGTGAGGTGTCACTTGTGTGCAGGGATGAGGAGAACGTGCTCATCCTCATTCAGTCAAGTCACCATGGCTCGGGGACTACTTGACAAGCTCAAGGACTTGTAGACATCCCAACTCACACGTCTTACTTAGACTTTTTGGGTTGCTGTTATATGACAGATGTTTATAGGGCACTTAGCCATATGCCAGGTACTGTGCCCCACACTGGGATGGATGACACTCTCGGACTGGCCCAGTGGCCAGTGTGCAGGACTGTGTATGTGTGTCTGTGAGTGGAAGAGGACAGGGTCACAAAGACCCACGCTGATGACAAAGAGACGTTTAAGCTTTCCATAATCAAAAAATGCCAATACAAAGTATAACAAAATGTTTCTCTCCCCCGTCAGACTGGGAAGGTTAGAAAGCTGGCTAATGCCAAGCGTTTTCCAGAATGTGGGCTCCAGCAGTCCTGAGCCCCGGGGGAGTGAGCACAGAGGCGGCCTTCTGAGGGATGGCTGGTTCCATGCACTTCTCACAGTGCCATGAGGGTTGCGTCGAGTGTCTGTCACCAGAGGGGGCAGGTACAAGGGGGTGGGTGCCCTCCACAGAGAGCCACCCAGCAGTTGGAAGCCACGGATTCCATCTGCTGTAGTGGTCAGGATGGTGCTGGAGGTGCCGAGGGATAGGGGCAAGGAGCACCGAGCCAACCACAAAAGCTAGTTGTGACATGGAAACTCTGTGCCCTGCAACGCCCATCTCACCAGACGCCTGCAAACAAAAAGGTGCTTGTTAAACATCCAGTATGGTTGTCTGGGGTGGAGAGTGAGAGGTGAGAGAACAGGGATAAAAGGAGGGAAAGGTTAAAGAAAGAGAGTGAAAGTTCACTAAATGAAAAAATAAAGCATCTGCTTTATCATGGGCAGAGGGAAAGAGGCACACGGGGGAAGAGGAGAGGAAAGACAGGG
>NW_003852417.1:21497798-21500077 GCF_000181295.1 Otolemur garnettii | reverse complement strand
AATCTAAGCACAGAGGACCACATCCTCAGGGAGAAAATGAGTAAGAGTCACACAATTAGAAGGTGCCAGAGATCATCCTAACCACCCTTCATCTCACAAATGGGGAAGCCGAGTCTCCAGACTGATGAGATGGCCGGTGTGAGCGGTTAACCTGGATCTTTAGTCCCCTGACCGGGGACATACATCATTTAGCAAGAGCTCAAATGTCCCATCATCAGCTCTTGCTGAGTCCAGTCCTGGGCCCCCAAGGGTGGTAAGAATGCCACAGCCCACATTGTCCTTGTGAAAGTCACCATCTAAACAGTGAGATGCCTCAAGACTTGATCCTGTGCAATCTTTCTTTGGAGGCAAGTCATGAGAAACTAACATTTTTGCTTATTTCCAGTGTCAGGAAAAGCTGTTCATTAGCATTTGAGAATGAAGCCCAGATAACAGCCAAGGTTGTTGAGCCAATCCACGTGCTTGGGAGGTTAATTCACTTCTAAGCCACTTACACAAACAGGGCTGTTATCTTCCCGGTATAAATTCAGCCCTCATCACTCCAGGGCCTCGCGTTTTCCTCACGGAAGAGGAGGCGGTAGGGTGGCTCCCTGGGAGAATTAGCAAGCTTGCCGAATGAAATGAGGACTTTGACCCCATTTTGTTAACAGATGACCTAAAGCCATCATTCAGCTTGAAAAGAAATGGGAATGTGGACCCAGAATCCACATCGCACCACCTGATGAAACGTGGCAGGGGGTAAAATATCTCAAACTATTAGAGCTATTTAAACCCGCCTCCCCCATCCAAGGAAGGAAGTTCTATAATTCAGGAGTGAATTCAATAGATTTTAGTAATTTAGATCTGAATGGGCCTGCTGTCAGCAATGAATCCTGCCTTCCTCTTGGAAAGATGAGGACGCTGAGGCTCAGTGAGGTGAAGTGACCTGTCGCAGATCACACTGCATTTGAAGCCAGGAGGGTTTGCCCTGTTCTCCCAGGTCACGTACCTTCCCATATCCCGTGGTATTGTTAGTCCTGCAGGAAAAGGATTTGTGTTTGCTTCCTTTGGAACTCAGTGTCTGGCACGCGGGACTGCCCACATAGACAGGGTCCTTTTCCCCCAAGGGTGTGGGCTGCGGCCAGTGGACGCGTGGACTTCCATTATGCTCGGGGCTGGGGAGTCTGTAAATGATCTGGCCAAGTCAGTCAAATGTGGGGAAAAGAAAACTAGTTTTCCCCAGAGTTTTGTTTTCCCCAGAGGTCATGAGATAGCGAGGGGCTGCAGGATGAGAGCCAGCAGGCTGCGCACCTTTTTTTCCCAGACTGCAGCACTTGGCATTCTTTCTGATGCTGATGAGACGTCTGAATCCTTCCCCCTTTCATATCATTGCCCAGCAGAGAGACATTTCCCTTAAACGAGGCTGAAGCAGAGGGATGAGGACAGGCTCTCTCAGAATTCCAGGTTCAGGTGACAAGGAATAGTGACAGCTGTGGCGAGCACAGCTCTCTCTCTTTCCTTTCCTTTCTATTTCCTGTCAGCAATGGGGTCTAAGAATAGTCACCGTGTTCCTGAAGCATCAGCAGGCTCCCTGAGCTGGTGTTTGTAAAGCAGGAAGATAGCTGCTTGTCAAAGCACCCTACTGCTGTGGGGTCAGGCGCGGGGGGCACCGCAGACAGTGGGAGAAGGCCCCCTAAAGACGCCCAGCAGGGCCTGCTGGCCGAGTGGCGGGGAGCCCTGCCCACTGAGCTGGGAGTCTGTGTGGGTACCAGGCAGAGGCTCAGGGACACTGAAACAGTGTCAATGTACCCACAGAGTGGGGGAGAGGACTGTCCCACTGCTGCTGTTCCATGGTGGCTTTGGCACAGTCCCATTTGAAGCCAGAGAAGACAGCGTTGTAGTGAGCTGGTGGAGGTGCTGGGGGAGAATGGGTTCTAGACCCCTGCCGTGTGGGTGTCCAGCACCTCAGAAAGCGCTCTCCATTCAGGAGCAGGAGCCGGAATACATGTGGGACATTAGCAGAGTCTGGTATCTGGACCCCCTGAGCACACCCATGGCCAAAGGCAGGCTCTGCAGTTGACTGAGCGAACGCTCCAGAGATAAGAGCCAAGCACCAGCCCTAACCCAGGGTCAGGGAGAGGGAGCACGATGATAAGATCCAGAACCACGGTTAACACAAGTTGAGATAAATCTATCACGTGGCAGTTCCTGTAGAATTGTCCCTTTGTCCTATGTATCCTTATGTTTCTTTAATGAAAAGCTTTCTAAGCTGTTCCTTCATGCCTGGGACAGTGGCCTCT
>NW_003852417.1:21492826-21497537 GCF_000181295.1 Otolemur garnettii | reverse complement strand
CCCCATGTGACTTTCCATCACCAGAACAAAAGCCACAGCAGGGGCTTCTGTCAAGGTCACCTGGTTTGAGACTGGGAAATGACTCTGAGGAAAAATGATCTACCCCAGTTTAAGATACAGAGGCTGAGAGTGCCTGGAGGAAGTTACAGACTGGCAGACAGGAACAATTCAGCAATTCTCTGGCTTCTTCAGAAGGCTTTTATTGATTTCTAACCAAAGCACATATGCAAAATGCAAAACTATCAAAAGATAGGGTTGTAAGAATCCCAAGTTCCCTGGAAGATTGAATAGAGAGAGAGGCTGGGTAAAAAGGTTAGGGGGTTACTAACAAACAAATAGCTAGAAAGGGGGAGAAGTTCAATCCCCGCAGGGGAGCAAACCAGGTTCCCTAATCTAACTGTAGATCAGAAGTTCAAAGGACTTGGCTCTCTTTCAGTCCCGCCCCACCTGTTGACTGTGGCCACACACAGGGGTAGTTCGACCTGCCCCACCTCCAGGCTCTCTTCATCTTCTGTGGTCTTGATGAACCCCCAGGGGTCACGGTCTGCAGCCTTCCTGGATGCCCCTGGATTGAGGCAGGGAACCCCAATGAGAAGTCACCTATCTACCTCCCACAGCCTTCCCCGCTGCCCGGCCTAGTGAGGAGCTCTGTCTCCATCTGTCCACCCTGCTTAGGACTGCAGGTCCCTGGTAAGAAGCCTGCGGGGCAGAGGCAGCCATGAACGTGGCCCCCAGTGGGCAGCTTTGATGCCAGGAGGCTGCCCCAAGGTCCTGCCCAACCTGGCCTCAGCTCCACATCCTTTCTGGGATTCCACGGGAGCCCTTCAGTTTACCCCACTTTTAAGAACCTGAGCTTTTGAAGCAAATCAGGCTTTGGCAGGCCCTGGGTCGGTAGTTCCACTGTGACTGATCAACATGCCCTCTTTTCCAGGGAGCACCGGGCCTCCTTGCCCTGCCTGTCTCTCTACAAGCAGAAACCCCAGGGGCAAGTGGGAGGGTAGGAAGGGAATAGGGCCTTTGGGAATAGGCATGAGGATTTTAAGCAGTTGACTTTTGGGGTGTGTTATATAAGACTCATCCTTACCTATGTCACCCTTAGTAGAGTCAGCTTACCTGGGTAACTCTGGAAATGGGGATTCTTGGTCAGGGTTTGCACAGAGTGAGAACAGAGGTGACCAATGGCAACAGGGTCATGATGCCAGCCTCTCCAAGGGCAAGAATGGGGTCTTGCTCATCTTTGAACACACACCTAGCGTTGTCCCTGGCCCACAATCAGTACTTCCTACTGTCATTAAGTGGAACAGGAGACAATGGATACTTGGTAACAATGTCAAGGCTTCACTAAGGGCTGACTAGGTGCCCAGCACCATGCCAAACACAGCCCTGTGCAGTGAAGTCACATGCCCAGGATCAAGCAGTTAAACTTGCGATGAAATTGGGATTTGACCCCTGGCCTGCGACTTAGGCACCTGCACTTCCCACCTCTTCACAGTGATGCCACTGTGGAGCTGTCCAGGCCCCAGGGACTAGGAGAGGAAGGTGGAGAGGACAGTACAAGTTGGAGTGGATCAGGCATTTCCTGACCTGGGAAATGTGCAGAGGTCAGCGTACAGCCTCCCCTCCTGGGTGTCTCACCGAAGGCACCCCAAGAGCTAATCCAGCTTTCCCCTCACAGGCTGCGGGGATCCTATTCCCACCTGCACTATGGCTACCTCCCAGATGCCCTGGTAGACCTCACAGGGGGCGTGGTCAGCAGCATCACCCTGCACTCCTCCCTGTCCCAGCTGCTGATGGTGGTGAGGACAGCAGCTGCAGAAGGCGCCCTGATGACTTGTGCCACCCCCCATGGGGTGAGTAGATGGGGAGGCCCTAGGTTCTGTGCTCAGCCAGGGGGCTGTTCTGGTAGAGGAGGGAATGGCAAGGGCCACTCTGGAGACAGATGGCCTGCCTTACCCTGTACTGCCTCCATCTGGGGCAGAGACAGCAGGATCCTCTTGTAGGAGAGGAGCCAGGCTCAGAAGTGCTCACTCTCACACAGCCGGGAAGTGGCTGGGCAGGGCCTCCAATGCTGCTGACACCAAAGCCCTGACACGAGCCATAGGGCCCACAGTGTCCGGGGAGGGGATGGCATCTACCATCCACCAGAGAAGGCAGTTCACTTTGCCTTAAGTTTACAGGGAGTCCTGGGGACCTCCAGTTCTTCCTGGTTCTAAAGGCAGCACCCCAAAGGTCCCTGTCCCATTTTGAAAGCTTGGATGACCCTCCAAATTCTGAGTCTGTTCTTTGGATCTGACTCCCTATCCCTGGGAATGCCTCCTTCACTCGTGAAACTTGGGCTTTGATACACACAGCCCTAATCTGAAGTGCCCCAGCACCCCCAGACACACTGTAAACCCCGGCTACCCACAGCACAGGGGCTGGGCATGCCTGACCCCTGCAAATGACCCAGCAGGCGTTTGTGTCTCACTGAGGATGGGTGGTTGGCAGAATGAGTGGCAGGTCCCTGTGGGGCCCTGTCGTGGGGGTGGTCTCCAGAGGCATGAAGTCCCTGGAACCTCACCCACCAGGAAAGGTTTCCAACTCAGCCTCTCTAGAAAAGAGTTCCAGGCCGTGCACCATTCCCAAGTGAGTCAGTGTTGAACTGTTTGTCCATCTCTTTAAAGAACCTGTAGGTGTTTAAAATTTGATTTGCTTATCTGCTTGGCAGCCCACAGATGAGGCAGAGGTGATGGCGAACGGGCTGGTGAGTCAGCACGCCTACACGGTGACCAGGGCTGAGCAGGTAAGGCCGCCTGCTGTCTCGTCAGCTCTCCCCAGCCTGTGCCCCAGTGCCCAAAGTCTTGTTCCTCTAGGCAGGGGTCAAAACAAAGCTAAAATGAGTATTTATTACCACAGTGGCACCCACTATGGACAGTGGGAATTTCTGTTCATACAGAAGTTCTGGCTCCCAGTATCCTCCTCCCCCCCAGGAACCCCCCAGAGGTCTTGCTATCCCTGAGCTGATCTCAGACAAATCAGCCAAACAAAGAGACTAGCTCCCAAAAGAGGCAAAATGAATGACCCAGTTGGCTCTGGGAAAAAGTTTTGCCCTGAAAGGAGTTTTATTTGTTATATACAAGCTAACCTACTGTGACAAAGGCACTTCAAAATATAGGGGCTTAAACAGAGCTCGATTCTGTCCCAGGTGAGCAGGTGGTGCAGGGCTGGTAGGTCGGTGGCTCTGCTGTCCCCAGCATGGGGTCTCTGTGAGCCCAAGATGGCTGATCCAAGTCCCCTCATCTCCCAGCCGGGGTAGAGAATGAGTCCAGGGGACATTCCAGCATGCACATAGAAGGCAACAATTGGAAAAGGCATGTGTCATTTCCTCTCACGTCCCAGCAGTCTGAACTAATCACATGGCTGCTGAGGCCCACATGGCCACCTGAGGATGGCCTGAAGATGATTGTCAGGCTGGACGGCCCAGATGAAACTTGCTTCTTGTGAAAGGGGAGTAAGAATAGCTTTAGAGGACAGTCTTTCCCTTGATGGAGGAATTGACTTTAAAAATGTACGTATTACTGTGCATAACAGAATTGGGGCTGAAAAACACTGCTGAAGTCCAGGTGCCTCTGTTTATAAAGGGAGAAGCTGAGGCCTTTCCCAGGGTGATGCAGACAGTCACCTGTGAAACGGCCGTCTGGACAGGTCCCATCAGCGTCCATCTATGCACATCAGGCAGCCGTGTGGTGACAGCACTTCCTGGCCTTGTGGTGGTTTCTGCACCTGTCCCCCCTCTCTGTATCTGCCACGGTTCTTATGATCTGGTAATAATGTCATCTAAGCTATAAGAGAGTTCCACACTGCAGGATGTGCTCATCTCAGGTCCTGATGGGCCCCGGCATGCAGGGTCAGGTCCCACCTGTGGCTCTCAACCTGCCCTGCCCCTCTCTCTACCAACCTGGCTCTCTTGCCCACTGACCTCAGGCCAGTGTACCATCATTTCATGTTCTGGTGACTGTCCCAGTCACAAAATGGAGACAATCTCTCCTGTCCCCTCTCTGTCGCCCTAAGGTAAATTAGCAATAATACATTTCCTCTCAGGTGGCGCCTGTGGCTCAAGGAGTAGGGTGTCCACCCCATATACCGGAGGTGGCAGGTTCAAACTTGGTCCTGGCCAAAAAACTGCAAAAAAAAAAAAAACCCCAAACATTTCCTCTGTGTTATGTGCCTACTATCTCTGTCATAAATGCTTTTGGATCAGGGGATGAATATTGACGCAAGAGTGAATTGATCATTGGCTCTTGGCCTGGGAAGGTGATATACCTGATCCCCCAATATAACATATATGTGAGGAGCTGCAAAGACATTTCCCGCAGCAAGAAGTGCTTGTCCTGCAATGCCCCAGCCCAGGAGATCCCAGTCACGGCAGCTCCAGCCCCTCTTCCTTGGAACTACACACCACCTGTGCTGCTCCCCCGTGACAAGGAGGGACAACCAATCATCACCTTGCTGTTTCCAGATCTGGGGAAAGAAGGACGTCAACTAGTAACATCTGTCTAGGGCATGGGCGGAGGGAGTTGTGGTACCCTCACGATGTGGGTACACAACACTTGCACACAACACACTTTTTAGACATTGAGACAGTTTTTGTTTCACCTCTGAACACAGCACAGAAGGGACTTGTCTACCCAGAGGTCCAGACGGACATGGAGTAGGAATCCCCAGAGAAGCC
>NW_003852417.1:21464871-21492467 GCF_000181295.1 Otolemur garnettii | reverse complement strand
AAGGGTGCGATAACAACATAAGTATGCTTGGTTTTAATCTGCCCTTAGCCATGAAACCATTTTTCTTGGGAATAACTATTAATGGTCAATGGAACTAGCATGCAGGAGAACAGGTCTGAGGAAATACTATTCTAGGCTGGACAACAAGGGTCACCTCTTGCCCAGTGGCCCCCTTCCTGATGGAGCTGACCAGCTGCCAGGGAGTGACTCACCTGAGGTAGCTACCATGTTGGCCTCAAGATGGCCATGTCCCCTGTACAAGACCTGTCCCATTACCAGTAGGTTACTTTCACACAGGGGGGACACAAGGGCCCAAGAGTCTCCAGAGAGAAGAGGTTATAACTGTGAACCACAAGTGCTAAGATTAAAGCAGCCCATAAATGCAGTGTGCTTTTTAATCCGCTCATCGTCCCTCTAGGCAAGACACAGTCAGGAAGATAAATGAAATTGGCATTTTTTTATTATGCACCTAGTTCAGCCGGTGACTCCCCTGGGCACAGGGGTGAGTGTTTATCTGCATGCCTCATTTAGCCTGCTTTCAGCCCCTTTGAATCGCTGGCTGCTCTCATCCCCCATGCCCAGCAGAGCTCCCGACTACCCGCCAGGCACTGAGGTGGCTCATTAAGCTCTTTTGGTCACCAGGCGACCATTTCTCACGTCCCTGCTCCAAGGGCTCTGTCAGGTGCTGGCAGTTAACAATGAAGTGTGGCCAGGGCCCAGAGGGACTGGAGGTGGGGCTGGGGCTGGAGTGGTGGGGTGTGGGAGCCTGGGTTTGCACCAGGCCCCCTGGGAGAGGCATGGAAAGCCTGAGCCCCTTCCGCTGCAGTGCTGGCTGGGAAGAGGGGCCACAAGGAAAACAACGGGAAAGAACCCTCAAAGTTAAGTTTTTGAGCCCTGTGTGTCACTCCTTCATGATGATGCCCTGTCGGTGATCAAGGGCCTAGAACAGGTGACTCAAGGGTTATATTCAAGGCCAAGGTCACTGCCACATCCAAGAATGGCCTCTATCTACTCCCAATTCCAAAACGAAGAGCCTGGGCTTTGGAGACTGACCGTGGCTGGGACTGAAATTCTGCCTCTGCTACTTACTTTGTGGCCTTGGCAAGTTGCTCTGGTGCTCAGTTTCTTCCTCTGCAAGACAGGGATTGTGTTAAGGTCCACTCAGTGAATTGGTGGAAGAGAGCATGTTAGCCGGCGCCTAGCTCCCAGCCTGCCTCCACGCGGGGGCCCCTCTTCTCCACACCCGTGTTCCATTCTAGTCAGAGCTTTCTCCGTCTCCTCTGCCCGAGGCACACCGAACAAGTGCACCCCTTCCCTCGCCCCTGCAGCCTGTCTCCTCAGACTACAGTAGCTCAGATCAATAGCACAGGTGCGATTCAATCATGTTTTAATCCCTCTCGCCAGGCTGTGGGCTCCTGGCTCCTAAGAATGTAGGTTCTGGGGGTCGCTGCTGTGTTTTTAAGTTTTCGCAGTCCTGCCCTCCGATTTAAAGTGTGTGAGGAGCAAAGGTGCTAACCAGGGAGGGAGGGAGGGAAGAAGGGGAAGTTGGCTGGGGCCACCGTGGGCCATCTGCTCACAGACAGAGGGGCCTGGCTGGCGGGGACCAGGATGAGGGGTGCTAGCTAGCCTGGGCTGTCTTGGCTCCCAGGCTGTCCCGTCTGGCTGCAATCAGTCTCCTCTTCCCTCCTCACTCACCACAGTGCTGTCAGCTCCCGCCGGGCTGCTGGCTGTGGAACAGAGACGCCGTCTGTGACGTGGCTTGGGGGAGGCCGGGGACCCATAAAGATCTCTCCTCTGCAGCACGAGGCAACATCCCCTGCTATCTATCTGCTATTAAATCTCGGCTCCCAGGTTCCGGGATGCAGTTGGTGGGAATGATGAAGTCGCACCTGCCCTTGCACGGGGATGAGCGGAAAGCGGGCCATTTTCGCTTCTATCTCATTCCAGCTCCACACAGGCAGCACTGAGACATTGATTTTTTTTTCCTTTCAGTTTTTTTCTGGCTGCAGCCAAATGAGGTCAGAAGTTAAATTAGTCCTTGGAGGTAAAAAGCAGCTTCATTCATATTCCCTCTTTCTGCTGACTTTTGCTGGAGAGCACTGACAGTTTCCTTTTCTGTTCTTTACAGATTCCATACAGAAGGGGCTGGGAACAAATTATCTGCCTTTGGAACCCCTGGGGTAACACCGAATGGAGAGGACGCTGGAGTGACAGGTAGGGCTTCTGGAAACTTCTCTCCACCCTTCAGAGAGAGCTCATGAGGGCAGTGGTGTCTCACCCACCAAGGGGCTCACTGCAGACCTGTCCAGGTCACACCTCCATACGTCTGATGGTTTATACCATGCTCCCATGATGCCATTTGCCAGATATGTATTAGGCACCTGCTGTGTACACTCTGTACTAAGTGCGCTGTGTTGGGCGGGTGCTGTGGGCTATACAGAAATGACAAGACCCTCTGTCTATTCTGCAGGAGGTTACAGTCTAGAGCTGGGAACCCACATACCCCAAATCAGTAAAAGGGGCAGGAGACAGGCCAGGAGCCAAGCCCCAACTTGGTGTGCCCATGTGAGAGAGAGAGAGGGAGAGGGAGAGCAGGAGAGAGAGAAGGAAAAAGAGAGGAAGAGAAGGAGAGAGGGAGAGAGAGAAGGAGAGAGGAAGAGAGATAAGGAGAGAGGAAGAGAGAGAGAGAAGAGAAAGGGACAAAGAGAGGGAGAAAGAGGAAACCACATTCCTTAGAAGGATCATGCCATATTATCAGGACGGAAAAGGCTTCGTACCTGGGAGCAACTGGAGAAACTGAGGCAAAGATCTTTTCACTCAGTGCACTCAGTTGTCAGCCTTTCCCTGCTGTTCTAGGCTCCCACGTGGACTTGGAACCTGGAATATAAATGGTGACATCAGACCTGCCTTTTTCGTAGGTGTGAGCAGGCTAAGTGGGTATCCTGGGTCTCCTGGGCACATGTCCCATGGGGTCCCCACCATGTGGTCATTGTTTTCCCAGGGAGCTGGGCTGCTGTTTCCTGGCAGCCAGAGTGACAGGCCTTAGCCCTTGTGCCCTTGCTGCTCAAGAATAAGATAGTGGTCCTGAAAGGATAGGGCACAGCAGGTTACTTGTTCCTCTGGAAAGCCAGTGAGGCCTCCTCCATCAAATTCCTCTGTGGGTCTGTGTACATCCATGAAAAATAGTAGGACACAGCCTCCACTGTGGTCACCAGTGAGGGGGGGGGACACAGCCTCCACAGCAGTCCCCAGTGCGGGGGATGGGAAACATGAAAACGTGAGTGGAAAGGAAACTCAGGGCCTTCTGCAGGCAGGAGAGCAGCCTGCACAGGGTGAGGGTCAGCACCGCGAGGACAGCGCATTCTGGGAGGCAGATGCAAGGTCAGCTTGTGTTCAGGCTGATTCCAGACCACCCAGACCCTGGCCTAACTCTTCAAATGCGGCCATGGCAGGGCTGCTCCAGTCCTCTGTGAGCCTGTCACACACAGGTACTCAGCAAATGTCGAGAGAATGAACAACTGGGGGTGCGGGGGGAGGAAACAAAGGACAGGGTAGGAAAGGAGGAACGAGCAAAATGAATTTGTGTAATAAACCCGGCTGTGATCTTCAGTGCCTCCTGGAGAACAGGTCAGCCAAATAGCTTCCCCCTACCCAGGAAGAGAATGACCTTGCAAATCCATGAGCCAGCCCAGGCTGGACCACGTCTTCCCTCTCCCTCCATTCCCCTCTCTCTTGCCTCTTTTTTCTTTCTTTCCAGAGGTGTCCTTTGCACTTTCTGACGTAAGTCCTAATGACCTCGGGTCTTTTCTGGTTTCCCTTCCCATGTGCTGCTCCCAGCTGCCCAGTGTGCCTCAGAGGGTGATGGGATGAGCCAGAATCCCTGGCTTGGCGCTGCCTCCTGGGGCTGGGAGTAGAGGGGAAGCAAACGGCGGTGGGGGAGCTTGGCCCACATCCCGCATGCAATACTCAAATGGTCAGTGAAGCAACAAGGACACCAGAGCTCAGGAGAGAGATGCTTCCATGCCCGGGCATGTTCAGGGGAGGCTGCACAGATGAGGGTGGACTTGAGCTGGCCTTGTGGGGGAGGGCGTGTGACTCACCTCAGAGGGGATGACTGGGTAGGAGGGGGAGCCTGGGCCACAGTGCTGAGCCAAAAACATGCATGGTCTGTTCAGGGCCAACAAGTCTACCGAGGGCAGAGGAAGCCAGGGGAGAGCCCAGGCCAGCTGAGCAGTGTGGATTTATTCCCTGCAGGCACAGGCATGAGGAAGGCTTCAGAACAGGGGAGAGATGTGTGCAGGACACAGGCTGGGGAGATGGGTCTCACAGCACCTGCTCTATGGGATCATGAACCTTGCGGAGTGCTGAGGGCCGCCCACTTCCCACAGGAAACAAGGCTGGCAGGAAGTGACAGGGCCCACATACTCACTGTGCCCACTTCCCACAAGAAACCAGGCTGGAAGGAAGTAACAGGGCCCACATACTCACTGTCTCCATGCAGGTGGTCGATTTCTTCCCTGCTTTTCAGAAATGGAGATGGATGGGGAGAGCTGGACGGTCTAATCTCCGCCATAATTGAAATTTCAGTCGCACACACTTAAAGGCAAACTTGCATGGATCAATAGCATATCGATTTACACTGCATTTATTTTCCCTTACACACTGCAGAAAATGTAATTATCGCTTAATTATAAAATTGCCATTTTACAATAACACATCTGACTGCCTCAGCCGGTACCCGGAAGCCTGAATGGTGGCCCCTGCCTTGCTATGGCAGCACAGGGTGACCCAGGCTGCCCACATGAGCCCCTCCCCGAGGAAGATCTCATTAAACTCCTGTGTCACTGGGGACCGCTGCCTAGGAGCATGCCTCCACTGTGAAGAGGGGGCCGAAAGAGGGGCTCCCTTCTGCCGGTGAGGGTGTCCTCCTCAGCACAGACCCTAGGACTGGCTTCTAGTCACATCATTCCAAGGGAATGGACAGCATTAATAATGAAATAACTAAGTGAAAAATCATTGTGTGCCAACTACAAGCCAAGGCATGGGTGAAACACCTCTGATGATATGTTGGCACTTGGAGTCTAATAAACAAGCCCAAGTGACATCAGCTGCCAAGACAGCAGTGGCACCAAGGCTATGAGAGCTCAGAGCGTGTGGGGCAGGTGGGCTGCAGGGTCGAGCAAGTCCCTCCCCCAGAAGATGATGTACAAGAAGATGGAGTGGGTCACAGAACTGAGAAGGGGGAGAGTGTTCCAGGTGGACAGGGCATGGAGGTGAAAGCCAAGGTGGAGGGTAGGGCCACAGGTGTCTTTGAAGAAATGAAGACAGTCATTATTCCTGGAGCATGGACTAATTCAAGGGTGAAGGTAGGTGGGAAGAGAGTGCTGGAGAGATAGGCAGAGGCCAAGGTTCCCTTGGAGGAGTTAGAGCCTCACCTTGAGAGTACAAGGGAAGCACTGATGTGTGACGCAGGGCAATAACGTTGTCAAGCTTATATTTTAGAAAGACCATTTGGATGGCAGCATGGTGGATGGATGGGAAAGTTAGATGTGCTGGGGGAGATGAGGGTGGCCTGAAGTGGGGTAACAGGGAAGGAAATGGGTGGATGGTGAGAGAGCAACTCCTCACATTCTCGCTCAGGCAATAGGAGGAGGGTACAGTCTGGGTCAGGATGATCTGAGATCACCATGGGACTCCAGCGGTAAAAGAGGACCAGGCAGGGACAGATGTTTGAATGCCACCAGGAGACAGAGAATGGCTGAATCCTGTCCCTGGGTAGCATGGCACTCTCCACTGGTTCCCCAGAAACGACTGGTACCCCATGCAAAGGGCCACTTTTAGGCCACGCATGGTTGATAAAATGCTCTGGGAAATCTCACCCTCTGGTTCCTATCTCCAACTTTAGGTCTTGGGAGTGGCAGGAAACTGGTGACTCATGGAAAAGCCAGCTCCATAAGAACAAGGAAGATGGCGAGTTTTGGTATTTATCCATCTTTAAAAATAATATTTTTAGATCATTAACTGTTTTCCCAAGGTCCCCGTTTCTTCCCCTTTCCCTAAACTCTGATGAGGATGGGAATTAGCTTTGCAGAGACTAATTTGGAGTCTATTTTCTCTACCGAGACATAGAAATGAGGTGGGAAGTTATCGTGTGTTCCCTCTTTGTGGGAAAGCATTTCAGTTATGAAATGTTAGATGTTTCAGGACATTTTAATGGCAAAGGGAATATTGGCACCAACGGTTTTAGAGTCAGAGGTTTCTGGAAACCAGACAGCATGGTTGTCACATCCGTGTCTTCTGTGCTCTCCTGTTGGGACCCTGGAACTCCTGAGTCTCCAAAAAGCAGCAGGGCACTCGTCTCCCAGCCCTGATTCTGCAGTTCTGGGAGAAGCACTGATGTTCTCACCCAGAAGTCGTGCAGGACTAGATGCTTTCAAAACACATTCCCCATGTATGCTCACATCTTAGCAGTGGTGTCCAACCTGCAGCCCGTGGGCCACGTGCTGACTTTGTAAGGAATTTTTTGCTTATCTATAGTGTCAGATATCACAAAAAGTATGCACAGACCTTTTCTTTTGCTAATAAGCTTTCATAAGCATTCATGTATTTACTGTGCCAGTGTGCAGCAGAGAAAAATGAAAAAAAAGCCTGGACAGTCCTGTAAGACTAGATGCATATTTCTCAGAGGGCTGTCTGGTTTACTGAGTAACATGTTTAAATGAAAATTTAGCAAGTGTGGAAAGGAACCTGGGTCTAAGTAATTAAGAACCAGGAGAAAAATGTAAATGAGGAGGCAAATAGTCCCACTATCTCCCATTAATCATAGTAGGAGGTGGGGTTTTAGGTATAGAATTCATTTTATTCTGCTAAAGACCTCAGCAATGAATTTTGTAAAAGGCCCTGGGGAAGGGTGCTTTTCCTAGCAGTGTAGAGGACCCACTACAGAGAGACTCTGGTGGTCACCACCCCTCCCCCCCATACGAAAAGGGTCACTGCTGGATCAATAGGGAGATGTGGTTAGTGATGAAGCTCCTGCCAGGTGACATGCAGAACATGACTCTGTTCTGGTCCTCCCAACCACCAGAGGAAAGAGACTGAGAAACAGAGGGGCACTTGATGGTGAATGACCAGAATCAGACTTTGGAATTTGGCTGACACTGAAGTGTTGGGAATTCCCACCCTGGGGGCAGCCAGTGGTCGTTTAGCCAGTGATCATTTAGTCATGTGTATCTGTTTTTAACAGGATGTCATGTCAAGATTTCCAAGAGTACTTCTCCTGCCTGTTTATATGTGCCCAAATTCCAATCACTCTGGACCGTGGAAACATGCTCCGTGAAAGATGGTCCTCAATGGTGTTTAGGAACCAAGTCATCCGAGGAAACAATGCAGGTAATTACTACCCCAGCAATCACGCTGCCTGACTGGAAGCTGGCAGCCCCAGCCCTGCTCTGGCTCCAGCTGTCTCCTGCCCTTGATTCTGGACCATCAGCCTGGAGCAGAGAGGAAAGGAATTTATCACCCTGATGGGATGGCTACTGCTTCTCCAAGGGAAATGATTGCTGGTGGGGAGGGGTGGGAGAATCTCCATCATGCCTCCCCTGGCCCTCTGCCCTGCACTGCTGTCCTTCTGCTAACTTCCACCAGCTGGCTCACTGCCCTCAGTAGGGTCCAGAATGGCAGGGAGGACTATGGCAAGAACACTGGCAGAAATCAGAGCCCAGGTCAAGCCATCTTCTCTGCCATGTATTAGCCTCCTGACTTTGAGACTGTAACTATTTACTCTGTTCTCAACTCCCCAACTATAAACAGTGAGATCAACAACATGTGCCCATCCCTTCAATCCACAGAGCACCACCAGACACAGAGGAGACAGTTCCTGCCCTGTCTTCCTTTCTTCAGAAGTAGGTGTCTCTGAGCTGATCCTTGGGATCTCCTGAGATGAATCTTGTTGACCATGACCTTGGGAGAGTCACATTCCATCACTGTACCTCCTGTTCTTGTTTGTGACACTTATGGAGACATCTGTGAAGATGACTCCACGTGTGCTTATGTCCTTGATAACAGAGGCTGTAAACCACATGTTTATGTGTGAGTGTATATGTGTGTGTGTTCACACTGAGAGGTATGCATGACTCCTCCTGGGCATTGCTGTTCTGGAATGGTCTGCTTGAATGACCCCATGTACCCCAGGGGTTCCTCTTTCCCACCTCCAGGCTCTAGTAGTCACTCTGCTGCTCAGAGACCCTCATCCCCAGGAGGCCACATGCAGACTCCACTGAGGAGCCACCAAGTCGCTCAGGGGCAGCACATGTGCTGACCTTCCTGAGCTGCACAGCTTTGACTGTGGAGCTGAAGCCCTCTTCCCTGGATATAACGCATATCAATGAACTAACCAAAACTATACATTGGGACCATTTGTAATAGTACCTTACAAGGGAGAGAGGGAAGGGAGCCAGTGATTGAGCACCTGCTGTGCCGCTAGATGCGTTTTAATGCACCATCTTATGCAGGCCTCACAGAAAGCCTGTGACACGGTGGTGGTCCTGCACTTCTCCCCACTCCCCTTCGGAGCTTCCCAGTTGCAACCCAAACCTTCTGAATGTATCGATTCATCTCTATCCTGACTTGCCTTTGCCCTTTCATGCATTTGAATCCAGCAGTTTTCACATTAGTTCTCTCTCTCTCTCTCTTTCTCTCTCTCTCTCTCTGGCTTTGGTGAGCATGCTTGAGTAAACTGCCATCTCTCTGCCTATTTTCCTGTCTCCAATGGTGGTTGACGCCATTTCAAGGCTTTGGTGGTTACCGCCTATACCTGAACTCATGTATACTACCTGGGGGCTCTGGAATTTCACTTGTTGTTATAAGCCCTCATCCTTACAGCTTAAGAAACATTTTCACCCAGCACAGACTATATACTTCCCCTCCTTATTTTTAAAAGGAGACTGAGACTTAGAAAATAAGAAAACTTGTATCACAACTAGTAACTTCAGGGATCGGGACCAGGCCTTAGGTCTCCAATCTAGAGTCCACAAACCCACAGGATCCTGTAAACTGGACATAGGCCCAGCTGGGAGTCCCAGAAGTGGAGCAGAGCTCTGCTAACAGCTCTTTCTCATGCAGGAGGACCTAAAGATGCTCATTACCCCTTCTCCGTGCACGAGCACACTGAAGGCACCAATGTTGTCGTGTCTTTCACGGTCCCTGGCATGCCACCAAGTGAGAAAGCAGAAGACGAGAAATTCCCACTGAACTTCCAGGTGTTCAAGGTAAGGCAGCCTGCTCAGGTCTCACCCTTTTGGCAGTTTGATTAAACCTTAGGCTGGGAGAGCAGCCAGGCTGGGAGGTTTGACTACACCATACTCTGGAGATAAAGCCCAAAGAGGCCATAGTGCACCTGTGCAAGCCCTAAATTTGCAGGAAAATCTGAAGCCAGGGAGAAGGGACTTGACCATGTGTCCAGTGGGATTCACCTGCCGGTGTCACCTGTCAGCCTTTCCTGGGGTGTTGCAGAATCTAGCACTTGCTACTGGAAAAATGGTCTGGGCCAACACCAGTCTTTGTAACAATGCAGATTCCTGGGCCCTCCCCAGAGCTTCTGAATTGGAATGTCTAAGGACAGAGTCTAAGAAAATATGCATTTTAACAAGCACCCCCCCCACCAGCGGGGGTGCTTATGCCCATTAAAGTTTGAGAATCATTGGCTGAACTTTAGGAGGAGTTTAAGAAAAAAAAAAAAAGCCTGGGTAAAATCTGGAAGGTACATTTTTCTCTTATGTTCAGACCAAAGTCCAGGCACGGCTTAGTGGCTATCCTACCAGCATCTGTGTGGCCACTCGCCCCAGGCCAGGTTTCCCCTCCACCTGGGTCTCTCCCGTCATGTGCCCCCATGAGGAGCTCCTCACCTCCCAGGGGCCATGCCCCCTCCACCATGCCATCCTACAAACAGCCATGAGGAGATAATCAGGGAATTCATTTTTTAAAATATCATTTAGAAGAAAATAGTTACCAAAAAAAAAAAAAAAAAAAAGATGGAACCTCTACTCTAGTGATTTTCAACCCATGTGCCACAACACATTGGTGTGGTATGAAAAGGTCTTGGGTGTGCTTTGAAAATGTTTAAAGACCATTAATTAAATTATTTGTGAAATAAGTTCAAACCACAGTAAGTATATTCTTTTGTACTTTTTTTCTTAATCAACATAATTTAAGTGTGCCGCAAAAGTTTAGCTATAGGTTCAAAAAAATAGCTATAGATAAAAAAGGTTAATAAACGCTACCCTACTCCCTCCCCTTCCCCCAAACAATTCAACACACCCCAAAGATAAAACGGATGGTTCTCAAATCACACATGCCATGGCTTCTCTGCCTTATGGTACTTAGAATCCAGCACCCATCACATGTGGGGACCCTCTCTCCTTATATTAGAGTTGAAGAAACTGAGGCCTGAGGAAGTGAAGTGACACTGTCAGAGTTAATGGCAGAACTGGGACTTGGTAACCCCGAAGTTGCCAGAGGCACCCCAAGACTTTAATCAAATTTGCAAATCATCTACGTAGGCACCCAGGATATCAGAGGTCCATTACCAAACTGGGCTGGAGCTTTGATTACAGTATTTCTAGGAATGATTTCAGTTTCTGATCACACAGATGAAGGCCAAATTGACAGCCTGGGGTCTTAGCCTGTTTATGAACAAGCGGGGCTCCTGGGCACTCCACTCACAGCTGAGCAGTGCTGCGCTCTGGCCGTGACTCACTCTAATAAGAGGCCCTCAAGGTGATACAGTACAAGTGCTGTGTGCCTTGTCTGAAATGCTTGGGATGGGAAATGTTTCAGATTTGGGACTTGTTCAGATTTTGGAATATTGCCATTTATATAAATGTCAGTTCAGCGTCCCCATCTGTAAATCTGAAATTCAAAATATTCCAAAATAAAAAAAACTTTTGAACACCAGTATGATGCAAAAAAAAAGAAAAAAGTGCTCATCAGAGCATTTGGGATTTTGTATTTTGGATTAGAGATGCCCAACCTGTACAGAATTACAAGCACATTCGCACTCATTGTCTCAAAACTCCAGTTATCCCCACTTTTACAGCTGCGGAAAGCAAAGCTCAGAGAGCGAAGGCGAAAACCAAGGTGCAGCTAGGAGGTGACAGGGGAGTGTTTGGTCTCAGGACTTGTGGTCCCAGGTCCAGGGCTCTAGGTAGGGCTTAGACACATGCCTTTCTGCCTTTTGTGTATGGCTCTAAGAAAAAACAAAAATTCTGGCTCTGGAAGAAGGAAAGCTTCGGGTTCCAGTCTCTCTGAGCGTATTTGCACTTCCCATTACGTGAATTCAATGGAAAGAAATTATTGCAGTTTAGCTCAACACTTTGAGGTGCCTCCACCCTGCCAAGGCTATCAGAGAACATTTCTTAAGGATGCAGTAGTCAACAGTTGTCATTTTCATCCCCACCTGGCACCAGAAGGTCCTTCCTGTGTTGGGGGAATCTTGGTGGGAGGCCAGGATGCAGCCTTCAACTGCGGCAGGTAGAGGCCAATATTCTCTCTCCCCGCTTTTGGATGAAAAAGGTGCAGACCCAGGTTTGTCTTATTAGATGCCTCATCTCCTGCCCCCTCACACATTCTCCCAGTCACTCAGAGCTTTGACTCTTGTGGAAATAACTTAACCAGGGAGGAAGAGCCAAGGACTATTGGCAGCAAATCTTTGAGCCCAGCAGCAGCAAAGCAGGGCAGTCCCTGAGCTGGTGTCTGGCGGTGTCGCCATCTCGTTTGGCTCCTGACCACCTTCCAAGCCGCATTTTCCAGACACCTCAGCATCTCAAGAGCTGTCCTTCCCAGAAGTGCCTTTCAGTCCACCCCAGCCGTTCCTTCCCTGGCATTTAGCCCAGAAGCCCTGCTGGTTCAAGTGCCTTCTAAAGGGACTGTCATCCTCAGAGACCCCCAACTCTGGCCTCTGTGAAAAACAAAAGGCTATAGACAAAGGGAAGGATTTGAAAAAGGCTGAGAAGGAACAGAGGCATGGAGTCTGTCCAGCCAGTAGCCAAAAGGTCAAGTGTCAAACAGGCCTCCCAAAATATCACAGCCAATTCTTCCCTTTCCTGATGTGCAGAAGAAGCACAGAGACTGTCAGAGCCCCCCTGCCACACACACACACACACACACACACACACACAGCCGGGGCTGCAGTTCACACTGCCATCCATGACCCTGGTGTCCAGAGTCGGGCAACGTAGCAGCCCTGCGTTGATATGCCGAGAGTCTTACAGTTCAGGAACCCTGTGAAGACTGTAACTGTTGTACCATTTTATTTTTTTAACTATAAATAATTTTTTTATTAAATCATAACTGTGAAAAAAACAAACAAACAAACAAAAAAAAATCATAACTGTGTACACTAATGTGCTGATTTTTTTTTCTTTCTTTCTTTTTTTTTTATTGAATGGTAACTATGTACATTAATGCACTTCTGGGGTACAGTGTGGGGTTTTCACATGCAATCTGAAATACTTCCATCAAACTGCTCAACACAGCCTTCATGTCATTTTCTCAGTTACTGCTTTAAAACATTCACATTCTACTCTTAGAAAGATTCACCTGTACCCCTATAAGATAAACCTCAGAAGTGATCCCTCCAAACTAATGTGCTGATTTTACATACAATTTGGAATGGTTACATCAAAGTGGTTAACATAGCCTTCACCTCACTTAATTGTTGTGTTAAGACATTTATACTCTACTCTTAATAGATCTGACATGTACCCTTGCAATATGCACCATAGGTGAGGTCCCACCCATTACCTTTCCTCCACCCAGCCTCCCCCCTCCCCTGCTCTGCCCTTCTTCATTCTGGGCTATAGTTGTGTTTTATCTTTCATATGAAAGTGTGGGTGATTATATATTGGTTTCATAATAATACTGTCGTACCATTTAAAAAGTGACCCCAAGCCCAGGTCTTTACTTTTTAGCCAGAGATGTATGATTCTCACCACTTGCCACTTTGCTGAAGGAACACTCAGACCCAAGATCTCCTTAGGCTCCCTGAAGATCCCAGGGGACCCTGCAGGATCTTAATTCAGTTAAACACCAAAGAATACTCCAGACACTGACATTTCAAAAGATGTGTGGGTTCTCAGCCAGCAGAGGAACAGGCTACGTACATGCCAGTGGCCAGGCTTTCAGAGGTCTCCAGAGCTCTGGCAGTGCCTGTGGCTGTGATGCTGACAGGTCCCACCTTGGCATGGGCCTGTGACTCCCCAATTGCTATGAGAGCTTGATTCTGCCTTACGTCACTCCAAACCCTGGTGGTGTGTGAACAGGTGGGAGAAGACAGGACAGTGGAAAGCACAAAGTGGACACCCCATATCGTCCTCACCCCCAAAGCTCCTCCCCCAAGGCCAAGACTTTCCACCTCCCTCCCAGCTCACCCTTGGCCTCCAGAGAAGGCTGCCTGGGCAAATCAAGAATCTGTACACATGGGTGGGGCCCAGCTCAACAACAGGAAGGAATCAAAACCCGCACCACTGGGGGAGACTTTGCCTGGTGGTGGTGGGCTTGATTACAAAGGAGGTGACACAGCTTGCTCAGCTCTCAACTCTGCTGCTTAAACCACTGAGCCTCAGTTTCCACCTCCATACAATAGGGAGCCTAGTGTCACTTATGGGATCCTTGTGAGTGTCGGCACATTGCATAGAAGTGCCTTCCGTATTGCAGAGAGGGTCAGAGTGGAGCTTCCTGCCACTGCAGGGAAAGACTGCAGCCTGGGTAGCTCCCCACCACGCACATACATGATTCCTGCAAGTACCAGGGGTGGGGAGTCTAGAACAAATTCCATTTGTATTTTCTTCCTTCTAATGGAATAGAAGAGCCTGACTGCTCATGGACACCCCGATGTTAGGGAATGTACAGATTCTCTTACTGCTCTCTACAACTCAGTGGCTTTCCTTTTTTACAGCCCCACACAAGGAATGAGTAATCGTCCTGATTCACACCCAGGTGTGTGAGAAAACAGGCTGGGCACTCAAAAAGAAGGGACATGGGGCTAAGCCAGGCTACTCAGATCTACTTGCATTTTTATTTGGATTCTGGTCCCTGAATCTGCCTTTCCTCTTCCCTGCAGGTTGACTCCCAGGTATGGCTCCCCGTCGCCCTCACTGGGCTTCCCGCACCTTTACTGCTCTCCACAGCGGAAGTGCTACCCCTCCTCCAATGCCGGTGGCCTTCACATGTTCTGTCTGGCTATGTCTTATATCAGACATAAGCTTAGAATCTCCAAAGAAGTCAACCAAGCAGGAAAGTGTTTAGCTGTCCTGGTCTAAGGAAAGTTGAAGGCTGTTCTTTTGTTCAACATTCAAGTGAAACCATCTTCAACCATGTGGCCCTTGACAGATAAAATTGATGCCACCAGTTCCCTGCTATTTAAGATGAAAGCAGATTTAAGGGGTACCTTGGAAGGATCTTTAGCCTCCTGATTAGCACCCGAATCCACCACAAATAGGATGTGTGCTCTCCAAATGCAGCTTGGAGATCCTTTTATAAGAATATGGCTACCCCCTAAATAGAAGCTGGCTTAATATTAGTCAAAAGTGACTTATGACTATGAGGAAGGATGAAAAGGACAGATGGAGTTTGGGACAGTTATCCCTCCCATGAATGGGAGCTCTGAGCTGCCAAGAGGGAGATGCCACTTCGAGATGTGGCTGCAGCCAGCAGGTAGTGACCTGCAGCCAGCATGTCCAGGCCTTTCAGGGAGGCCCCAACAGGTTGACAGATGCCAGGGCAAGGGAGTCTCAGGACAAGGGATACTCAGAAGTCTAGGTAGAAATCTAATGGCATGTCTGTGACAGCTGTGGCCCAGCATCAAAGCTGGGGGCTAGGATCTGACTCTGGCCCCAGCACCCCAGCCATGGAAATGGAATGTTTGGAAGGGCTCATAGGGAAGCATTCAGGTTCAAGAAACCATTCAGCCCTCCCATTCCCAGAGCTGGAGAGCAGGGTGGGACTGAATCTAGGAAAAGGCAAATGCCCCATCTCAAGAACTACAGAGTCAGGCCAGCTCACAACTATCTGCATGTTAATTTTATGCTGAGTCCCCTGAGTGTTGGGCCAAGACCTCCCCTCATATCCCTACACGCTTCTCACAGCCCCCAAGCAGGTCTGCTCTGCAGGATCAGTAGCCTGGTCAGGGGGTAAGGGGTCAGCAAAGGGAGGAGGGCAGGAGAGTGGGTAAGCAGGATTGTCGGAGGCTCGACACCCTCACTCTGCATGCATACTGCCTCCCACGTGCACACCCAGAGCCACGGGGCCTTACTGACCCTCCAGAGAAGAACTGATTCCAGCACTGATTTTTCCAAAAGGGCCCAAGCAAGTCTGGCTCGCAAACCCACCAGGGCTGCTGTTAACATCAGCAGAATCACTTTGGAGGCTGTATGGCTGGGACAGTGTCTTATCTCCTGTCTCACCCTGGAGACAAACCCTATCCCTACACCCTGAAAAGAAACTGTCCCCTTTCACCTGCTTTTTCCGTGGGCAGAGCTCATAAATAACCATTTCCTGGTCCATAACCACTCTAAACGGGATCCCCTTGCTTGACTATAGTGGGGAAAATTTGTTTAGCAAGAGGTTTCTGTTATGTAATGTGTATGTAACATCTGGTAATAGGAACTGCATTATATTTATTGTTTTATCTGTAAGAAAAGATTGGAATAAAAAGAAAATGATCAGGGCCTATTATTCCTCCCATAAGAAGAAATCTCGGGGCACCACTGGCGAGATGAAACAGAAGTAGAAAGAATTCAACTCTGTAATACCATAGCCATCTAGGGTATTTCACTAAAGGTTTAGGAGAGAAGGGGCTTTAGGAGCCGCAGAAGAAAAATAGTGTTGAAACAATGTCACTAGTTTCCACAGAAGACTTCTCTATATAAACATATCTAGGCAGAGAGAGAAAACCCAGAACCGCAGGATGCAGCTCGGCTTACTGAGATAAAACTGTGCGTTATACTCCCTCGCATTCACTGTAGCATGCAGGGGTCTGGACGATACAGCTGTCTAAACGCGACTGTGCCTTGTGAGGGTTTAGGGACATACCATGTCCCTTTGCAGGGGGCCTGTCACGCAGATGTGGTGGACAGAGAGGGTCTAGAGGTGGTGGGTCTCGCCCAGTGACGCATGACCAGGCATGGAGGGGGCTCCTGACAATCGTGCTTCTTCCAGTTCCAGCGATTCGGAGAGAGACTGCCGTCCACGTTCTTTTCCCAATTCAGAAATGCCGCCCAGGGCATAAATTACAAAACCAAGTGCAACTTCACAAAATCCTTCCACCTGAGCCCTGGGAACTATGTTGTGGTCCCCTCGGCACGGAGAGGTGCAGCTGAGTTCTTGCTCCGAATCTTCCTGAAAATGCCCGATGGTGACAGGTACAGAATTCTGGAGTCCTAAAGGTTTCACTCTGCTTAATTTTGTAAAAATGCACGGTGACCTTGCATGCAGAGGTCTGCTCAGTGTCCGCAGCACGTGCCGTGTGAATGGGGGACACGACCCAGGGCCCGCTGTCAAGCAGCTCACTGTACAGGGGAGTGAGGAAGTCTGTGAACCGAGAAGCAGACCACACCCAGGCCAAGGCCCTTGTGGGTGGAAACGTGAAGTGCCACGGGAGGGCTGAGTGGGGAGGACTGAGGAGGGCCCTCCGAGGAGCAGCACTGGAGCTGGTCCTTTGATGGTTTAAAGGGAAAGCTGTGAGGTGGGAGGAAAAAGCACGAACACAGCAGGGAAGTGAGTGAGCACAGAGCTGGTTGGATGGTGGCTGGTGTCAGCATCTCTACAGGAAGGTGGCCTCTGGCAAGCCTGTCATATGGTCAGAAATGTGGCCTGAAAATGGGGTATATACACAGCCAAAAGTGGGCCTGAATGATAAGGTCCAATCATGGAGGGTCTTGTATCTAAGTCAGTGGGTCAAGACTGGGATCAACAGGTACCTCATCCCCTCTTGGGCCTGAGGCAGACATCACTGTCACCAGGACAGTCTGCAGTGGGGGAGGCCTCCTCAGTCTGGCATGCCAGCAGCCATCGTACTACCAATTAGAGGTGGAACATAGGACACAGCTTATCCACCATCCTGGCAGTGGGGGCCGCAGTACGGGTGTATCTGGTTGCAAGAGGAATTATTTTCTAGAAGACAGAAGACCAGACCATGCCCACCCAGAAGGCTGGGCATGTGGCCGTGGTGCTCATCCGTGTTCTTAGTGCCTGGCTGCCCATTTCATGTCCTGCAGGGCTGAGGGCTCCCTGCTTAGCCCTTAGCAGTATCCAATATCACCGTAGTGTCTCCCACATACAGGCCCCTTTGAGAGGTGCACGGGTTGTCCTTGTCATATTGTTCCCTATTTTCCAGGAGCCTGAGCAGCAATTTCAGCCTGAGAACACTAAAGGTAGGCACCTCCCAGCCCCATGAGCTCTGTCCCCTTCTTACCTGTCCTCTGACTAATGAAGATGGAGACACCATGAGGGGCCATCGATGGCTCAAAGGGGAGGTGAGATTGGGGGATGATAGCAGCCTTCAAGGCCAGGCTCAACCTAGCCGTCTTCCCTCCACAAACTTTAGTTTTTTTTATTTCCATAAAGATTTTTTCCACCTTCTAGATAAAACCTCTTCTCAGATCTAGGTGGGGGTTGTGTCCTCACTGTGCCAGGCAGGTGGCTCTTTCCCCAGTTTAATAATCTTGCTTATTTTCTCTTTGATCCAGGAAAGCCTTGCAGAACCTGGCTCCCAGGAAAGCATTTTCTACAGATATGCTCAGCAGGTACTGTGCCTGCCCCCAGGGGCCTTACCTAGGACAGGGGATGGAGGGCCTCTCCCCAGCCCTTATCAGGATGTGGATGAATTATTCTATCAGCATCTCTCCCCAGAATGGCTCCAGAACTCCGGCTGCCAAACTATGTAGGGAAGCAGCATCACACCCAGTGTCATGTGGGTGACATCCAGATGGAATGTTGAGCTTAGAAACGGAGGGGATAATTATGGGTGGGGGGCCTGGGGTGTGCTGCCTTCTAAATGTTAAAACAAGCAATTGGCAGTGCCCCTTGAAATCTTTCCTTCTCCCACTCAGCCGCCTCCACCAGCCTGGCATCACTCCTCTGGGAGCTGGCCAGCTTCAGAGAGCCACAGCAGTGTCCTTCCTGCCAAGCCACCTATGTGCACATGGGGTTTTCTTAATAGTTTAATAAACTGTTATAAAGAACTCCTTGACTTGTCAGGATAAAACGGCTGCCAAGGGCTGGACCTCTGGCTATTAATAATCATGTTGGTGTGAGAAGCAGGGAGTAATTCAAGTGACCGTGGGTCCCATCCTGGCTGGAGCCAGGCAGAAGCCAAGGACAGGAAGGATGCCAGGCCCTGCTCTGTGTTCAGAGGGTAAAAAATGGTTCTTGGTAGCCCAGAGGCAGCCTGGGCCCAAAAGGAGACCTGAAAGGAAAAATGAAGGACATAGCTGGAATGAGGGGCACGTATTGCAAAGAGCAGCTGAATGTGGACCTCCACGAAATCAGTGTCAGCCCAGGATTCAGGCCACCATCTGGGCTGATCCAGAAGGCACTTCACTTGATGCATGACAAGGCTGGCCAGTGAGCTCCCCAAAGCAGGGAGGATATCATATGCGCTCCTTGTCCCCAACACTCATCACTGTCCTTGGCGCAGAGGGGGTGCTCAATCATTTCTGTTGAACTGAATTGAGACAGATTAGCTCCCCCAGAGCAGATGCCCAAGCTAAGGTTAGCTGCCCCCAGGTGGTTAGCAGGGACTGACTGGGACCCAGCTTCCTTCAGGGGCAGGTGGCAAATTCTCACACATGGTCCCCGCACCTGCACCCTTAAATTAAAAATATAATTTGTCATATGAGAAGATGGGACAGATTCCCTAATCAAGACTTTCCCAGACAATAGCCAAATGCCCCCTCATAGTGGGTGACTGGCAGTCCCTATGTGGCATCGTGCCAGGGTGCCCGGCCGGGAGGTGGAGCAGAGGCTGGATTCCAGCCCATCTCACCGCTTGGCCAGGCACCCTGAGCAGGGACCACCTTGCTTTAGTCTGTATGACCTGCAGTTTATCCTCAGAGACTATCCCCACCAAAGAACGTTTAAAGCAAAATAGGAACCCACACACTCACTGTGTCCCATCTCCTGATCTCTTATGTTGCTTTAACTAACTTTAATACAACTTACTACTGCATGTACTGCTACTGGTAGTTCCCTTACTAGCCACAGTACAGGCCATGGTACTTGAGGGTCTGCCCATGAAGAAAGGATACACTTGGACTCTGGGCTGGGCCAGGTCCACCCAGCCATCCTTGTTTGTTCAGTGGGCAGGCATTTACCAAGCACCCAGGACATCCCCAGTGCTACCCTAAGCTTTGGGCATACCGAAGCATAGCCTTGGGTATCTCACCTTGTGGTGGGACAGGCAAATGTGCAAATCTGTGGGACTTAGTTTAAGAAACCCTCATCTTCGTTCCTACCCTCACTCCTTGAACACTTTTGGTCGGTTACTGAGTATAGGGTCCAAGTCAGGGTCTGTCCAAGCACAGGGATGTGAAGGAGGCGGTGACGTGGTCCACACCCCAAAGCTGCTTGTAGTCTAGGGGAGCATTCCCTGTGAGAGGGAGTTCCTCATTATCATGTCCACTGCTGTCCAGATCAAGGGGACACGATTCCTCTGAAGAGAAACTCAGTTGAGGGTGGGCACACAACACCAGCTTCCCTGACATTACCAAAGGTGAGATGTTGGAGGGATGACCTGAGGACCAATGTCAGACAGTGGCAGGATGTTTTCTTCAGGGAGCGCCCTAAGGGCTCGTCCTCCCAAGTGAAGAACCTGCAGGCCTGTGCGACTGCACCTGCCCTCACGGCTGGGCAAGCCCACCCTGGGAGGTGGGAGGTGCTGGTTCTCAGGAGACCCCAGGGAGGCGCCTTCTTCCACCTGCCCAGTGCCACCTGCAGAACCCTGCTGAGAAACCTCACTCAAGCACCAGCTCCCAGGGTGACAGAGACACATCGTCTCCTCAGCCCTTCCTAGGCTGGACATATGCTGGCCATGCAGAGAACACCCTGCTTCTCTGACGCTGCCTGCCTCGCCGTTCAGTGTCCTCCTCCAGAAGCTGAGGCCAGGAAAAGTTTCTCCCTCCCCTCAATTGATTTCAGCTTCTAGTGGAAGGAAAGCCATGACGTCTCCGGTTTTCACTTCAGTGGCTGGGAAGACTCATGCTAAGTAATGTGTTCAGTTATAGCAGCTCCTCTTAGCCTACATTTCTGGTATTTTTAACTCCTATTATCACACACGTGCGCGCACACAGACAGAGTGCATATTCTCCCTCAATCTCTTTCTGGAAGCAGATGGGGAAAATACCCACCAGGCCGGATTGAGCATTCAACGTTACCTTTCCAGAAGGCTCCCACGTGCGGGGGATGGCGGGAGGAGGCAAGCCCAGCTTTCTGTCCAGTAATGAATGGAGAGGGAAGTGCAGGGCAGCCCAACCCGGGGCCAGCTGCCATGACTAGCCCTGCAGATGTTCAGAGGAGGGAGTGACCACCACTGCCTGGAGCTCAGGGGAGGCTTCGTGACAGAGGCCAAATGGGCATATCCTGCGAACCAATGGGCTCAGACAGAGCCACGTGGATGTGTCTCTCGGGCCCAGCACTGTACAAATGCTTCCTCCCTTGTCTGGATCAGGGGACGGACATTGATGCCACCCAGCTTCAGAACCTTCTCAACCAGGAACTCCTAACAGGTAGGATCAGCCCATGGGACTGCTGGCCCCATCCTTGTCCCCTCTGGCACCCAGCCCCCAACACGTCAGCCCCCTGGCCTTCCCTCCTCAGGACCCCCTGGGGACACATTCTCCTTGGATGAGTGCCGCAGCATCGTGGCTCTGATGGACGTATCCTTTGCAGCCATCCCTCCCTGGCTCTGAGAGGTCTCAGCAGGGGTCCGCTCACTCTCTTCTTCTTGGCCTTGAGTTTCCATGGATTCACTACCAACTCACTGACTCTCCGGGACAACCATAGCAACATGACAGTGGTCACCATCTACTGAGTAACTGCTGTGCACTGAGAACTGCACTGGCTAATATATATATTTTTTCTTATAATTTTTGCAGCAACTCTGTGACCTTAGCACACTATGAAAGAAACAGGGGTACAAAGATGTTCATTTGCCTAGGTCATGCAGCTAGCCAGGACTTGTGCCCAGATGTTAGTTGGAATTTTCAATCCCCAAAGACCCTATGCCACCTCCTTAGAGCAGGAGGATTATTCTCCCTCCCCCCATTCCTCCCCTTACCACTGGAGGAGTCCCCACAATTTAGATTTTTACTCAGTAAGGCCCTAGTTCAATAAAGCTAGGAACCACCAACACATATAGAAAACTCCTCAGTCTGTGCAGCAGTTGTGACCCATGACTGCAAATTTGCCAAGGAGGTGGCTGGGTGGTCATTCAGTGACTTGCCCCAGCTCAATGACCTCAGGTGGCCAGGACCAAGAACTTGACTCGGGCCCCTGACTCTGCTGGTTTCACCCCCAGTGGGCCATTCTGCCCTTCACACCCCTTGTCCCAGCAGGCAGGGGAGGCTGACCCCACGTGTGCACACCCTGCTGCTGCCTGGCCAGCCCCTCACTGGGCCGTGTGCTTCTCCTGAGAGGGATGGAGCAGCCTGCTTTCATGCAGCTAAGGAGGCTTGGTCAGGATCGCCAAGCTGGTCACAGTAGACCACGAGGGCTTTGAGATGGAGTCAGCTTCTGTCTCTGCTGGTCGTGGTATAGAATCACTCAGAGATACTGCCATCTCCCACAGAGGAGCCCACATGGTCTCTGTAGCCCCATGGCCTGAGGTGGGTAACCCCAGAGGAGGTCACCTTTGCTGGACTCCTGCAAAGCAGACAGGCCTTCCTCCTACCCACCCCTGGCTCCCCTTCCAGTTCTCAGAGGTTACTCCTCTTCACCTCCTCAGTCATCACTGAACCCCTCTGAGGGAGTGGCCACGTCTGGTTTTAACATGGACGTGGAAAGCGTTCCCTCCCAGGGAACCCGCTGACCGGTGCGGCTCTGCCCTGAGCTCCCTCTCTTCCCCTGGATGCGAGTGACATTGGCCTCTTTTTCTCAGGGCTTTCTTCTTCCAATTGTCCATTTTTCTTTGTAAAACAAATCTGCTGCTGTGGGAGCCAGCTGGCGAGGGGTCACATTTAGGTGGTGCTGGGCCAACAACAGTGTAACTAGTGATGGATGGAGGCTTCGCAGGCAGGACCAGAGGCCCCTCCAGCTCACTGCATCCTGGGCTGGTTAACTCTTAACTCTCCATCCAGCTGCAAGTGAATGGGCGGCTGAACCAGGAGGAGTTCACACGACTGTGGAGGCGCCTCGTCCGGTGCCAGGTATGCGTGTGTTCTCTGTGATTTATGCTCTGATTCCATCCAGTGTAGCAAATATTTACCAGGTGTCCAAGCCTGCACCAGGGCTGAGGGGTATGAAAAAAGAGGAAACCTCACCGCTGCCCTCCAGGCATGCTCTCACTCTGTCTGGGGAGACATTCGTGTCTAGACATACCTCTAGAGCACTAGAGGTCACGGGCTGCTCCCAGTCAGGTGCAGGGTGACGGATGCTGGGAGGCTGGGGGAGAGAGAGGTCCCTGTGAACTGTAGCTGAAACTGCCCACTAGCATTTTCCTCCATGTGCCCCCCTCCTCTGCACAGCCCTGACCTACCTGCCCCCTCAGGTCCTTCCAACTCATTTGCCAGGGGATCTGTCAAAACGCAGACATGTTCAGGGGACCTGTGTGGCCCTCCCCATTGTTCTTAGGACAAATTCTAATCACACACAAGACCCTCCAAGTTGGGTGCCTATTTGGGGTGCCGGAGAAACCCCCTTCACCTGTCCCATTCTCTGCTTCAGGTCCCAGCTGAGATTCCTCATTACTCCCTATAAACTCATGCCCTTACCCCTTTGGCCTGCTGTTCCCTCCCCTCCCTACACCCCATGCCTGGCCAGCGCCCTCCCACCCTGAGCATCCAGCCCCAAACACACCTTCCCTACAGAACCTTCCTCGGGTTCTCTGACATGGTGTCACCCCACCCCCCTTGGCTCCTAACTTTTGAACCCACATCTGTCAGGATAAGTCAGATTGTGTTGTCTTACTATTTTATACTTATAAATAACCTATTATTTTTATTACGACAGGTATACCTGTCGTAACTAAAAAAGAAAAAAAAAACAGAATCATAGATGGGCAAAGCTAAATTTAAAAAAGAAAACATGAGCTTACGAACCAAAGAGGAAGTATTAACACCCAGTGAATATGCTTTGGAATTATTCCTCTAATATATTTACCCACATCTGCTAAATAAAAGTATAATCTGTTTTTTAAAAAGAGAAAGCCAATATATCAAATGTCTAGCCACGTTGCTAGATATTTCCACAACCTGTTTAAAGGCTGAATAAAGTGCTCCTCTGTGACTATACGGGATGTGTTTCCTAATCCCTGGCCAAGGTCATTGGCTTCTCATTTCATTTCCAGCCACTATGATGCTGGCGTGTCCTCTGCCCCATTAGATTGGGGGGGTCCTCACTCTTATCAATCTTGCCTCAGTGACTCCCATAGTGTGTACAACATAGACAGGGATCAAAAATGCTAAATAAATGGTCAGACTGATAAATTGTGAGTGAACGTGTGAATACCTAGTTGAGAACACTCTAGGCCTGACTTTGTACTCACCAAAAGCCAAAGAAGGCCAAGGAGAAGTCCTCGAGCTGCTCCTTCACAATAGTTGTCCCCACAGGGGCCTCAGTCACACAGCTGTGTGTGGGATATTGTGTCTGGGAACAGCTCCTGATTTGCATGGGCCCAAATCAGGAGTCCTCAGCTCAGTCCTGTGGCACCTGCGCACTTAATCCAAGGCAAGGGACTGCCCTGCCCTGTGAAGTATGACACTGATCAGTGTCAGACAGAAGTAGAGGCAGACAGGTACTGGGTAAATGTGAGAGCCACCGTCTACAGAATCGAGCTGTTACAGTTACTACCTTCTGTGACTGCACTGGGACCCAGGCTGCAGTTCCTACCTGCTGCCAATATTTCCTGTATACACTTTCTAATGTGCAAAGCGCTCTCCTGACCACTTTATAAATACGGCAGAACCTCTGTAAGTTGAGCACCCAAGGGAATGTAGGAAACTGGTCACCATATGGAGGTGGTCAACATAAGGAATGAGGCCCAGCGTACTGGTGAGTACGTGTGGTGCATGTCCAGTCTATGAACGTTAGGTCAACTTAAGGAGGTGGTCAATGTACAGATGTGGTCCATGATAGAGGTTCTGCTGTATTTGCTCATTTACTGCTGGCAACAAACCTACGGGGTAGGTACTGTAATTAAGCCCATGCTGCAGGCGAGGAAACTGAGGCCTAGAAAGATTAAGTCACTGCCCAGGTTGCACAGCTGCTAAGTATGTGAGGCAGGATTTAAACCCTGGTAGTTTGGTTGTGAAGCCTGTGCTCCTAACCACTGCCCTGTGGAGACTTTTTAGGGAAAGCAGCAAACTGCCCTATGTGACCAGTGCCAGTCTGGGTGTAGGGGAGAGGAAAGGAGAACAGGTGGGAGAGGGGAACCCACAGCCCCTCAGCAGGCAGCCAGGAGGGTTGACGGCCCCAGGTCTGGCCACTCCCACCTGCCAGGCCTCAGCCATGCTGTGGCGCCTACCTCTGAGTTGACTCCACCTGAGTTTTGGAGAAATAAGCTTCAGGGATGCAAAAAGAGATTTCCCGGACCTCCTCCTGTCTAGGACATGCTCTGGGTCCTCACGGAGGCTTCTTGCTTCTCTTCCCATATCAGCAAGTTTTCCAGAATGTCCAGAAAAGCCCCGGAGTCCTCCTGAGCTCGGACCTGTGGAAGGCTGTAGAGAACACAGGTAGAGTGGGAACCCTGTGCTCTGAGATGCCGGGGGGCCGCAGGGTGGGTGGGCAACTCAGAAGAGGGGGGCATGCAGCTCCTGCGTCCTCCCCCAGTTCTCACTCACACTGCCTTTGGGGCCTCGAGGGCTCTGGCCTCGGACATCATTTCCCAGCCTGACTTCACATGTACAGTCAATTATCCCAGCTGCCTCTTCTCCCAGCATGGCTCTGAGTGTGAGAAAATAGCCCCGCAGGACTGCTGCCCTTCCAGGGATTGAGCTGGCCTCAGAGATGCTCCCAGCTCCATGTCTGGGCCGTCGGGGTTAAATGCCCACCGGCAGGCTGCTGATCTTTCTTCTCTTCACAGAGGGTTTGGGCTAAATTCAATCAAATGGCGTCTGTCTGCTTGAAGTAGGCAAAAGCTTTCAGTCTGAGATAAGGATAATAATACCTTAGGGGGCGTAAGTGCTTCATGGTTCACCAGGTGCTTCTATTGATGTCCTCTCATTCCACGTCTCCACCACCTTGAGAACTGGGCAGGGCAGGAATCATTATTGCCACGTGGCTGATGGAGAGAATGGATCACAAAAGGCTATGCAAGGAATTGACAACCGACCTTAATGAAATGTGAAACCATGTCCCCCAGATTGACGCTAGAAGGAAAGCCTCTACAATTCTACCTCCATGGCTCCCGGTCTGCAGCTGGGGGAGCCCAGACTACTGCACCTCTCCTCTGCTGTAACAAAGACCTTCCTCTATAATTCTTCCTAATGTAGAGCCAGGGTTCACAGGCCTGAGTGTGCACCAGACCCCCTGCAGGGTGTGTTGAAACACAGATGGCTGAGCCTCCCCTCAGCATTCCTGATTCAGAAGGTCTGGGTGGGGGCTGAAGAATTTGCATTTCTAGCAAACTCCTGGGTTCTGTGCTTGCCCCTGGTCTTTGAGAACCACTAAAAGGCCAGTTAAAGAAGAAGTCTTTAAAGGAGACCTCCCTCATGACTCCAGAATAATAAAGAGGGAAAAATAGAGACTAGTTCAAGTTGAAAGCCTTCCAAAGGCAGGACAGTGACTTAGAAGAGCAATGCTGCTAATTGTAAGGAAGGGGGGTGGGGTTGAAAACGTGGCAAGCTAGAGTATGTGTGTCCCTCTACAGGCCTTTAAATTCACACTTTCTTAACCTGTGTGTGTCTCTGACTGTCACTGGGCTGGTCTATTGAGGGATGGTTTGGCTTACAAGGTTCTGCCTGCTACCCGGGCTTTCAGGCCTGCCTATGCTGGTCTGCACTTGACCCCTGTGTGGCTGGAGCTTATGACTAGACCTATCTCCTTCCCACTGAGTTCGTGTCTCCACTTGAGGACCAACCTTTTCCCCGGATGGCTGACTTAGCAGTGCCCCTCTTCCAGGGACCACACTCAGCCACACTGGCAGCAGCCACAAGTAAGACCCACACGCTATCATGGCTGAGGGAGGATGGTTCACCAGATCACCAGCAAACCCCAGGTGTCCCAGTGGTTCCCATACTACACAGGAATTAACAGAGGATTGTGAAGGCTGATGTGTCCCCAAGGCACACATTGCCTTTTGAGTATGAGTTGGCCTCTGGCCAAACTCCAGAACTGTGTCACTGGGGCCCAGCAGCCAACAAAAAAGAGAAGACACTGAAGTGAGGGGCCCCCACTCCAAGCCAGGCTGAGTAGGAGTGGGTGGAAGGCTTTGGGCCCTCTGAACTCATCTCTCAGACCTGGCGGGGCAGAGACCAGCCGGACCCACGGCCTCTTCCCCACTCACATACTCACCCTGCCACCCAGACTTCCTTGCAGGGATCTCCATCAGTACTGAGCTGCTGGACCTCGTGACCCTCCGGTACAGCAACAGCGCTGGCAGGGTCAGCTTCCCCAGCCTGGTGTGCTTCCTGATGCGGCTGGAAGCCATGGCAAGTAAGTGTTGCTGGGGAGAGCACCCGGGAGACCTCTGCAGTGGTCAGAGAGCACAGGAGAGGACCAGGAGCCCAGTCCTGCCGGAGGCCCGGCCAAGACCCCTACAGAAGGGTGGGCTGGTGTCCTACATGAGATGCCCTTGTCCTAAGAGGACATAGCCAGCTGAGGCCACCAATAATGTAGGCAGCTCCCTCTGTGCTTCCCCCAGCACACTCCCCTGCCTAGCTCTCCCCCTGCCCAGCTCCTATCTCAGAAGCATGGGTAATCTAAATTACTCTGTCCCCTCTCTGGGTTGTGTTTATAATTGGAACCTGCTCTTTGGTCCTGCCATGGAGAACCTGGATCTCTGCTGCAGGAATTCCACACACAAGTGAATAAGGGTGGACAGGAGGCCCCTCCCCAGGCTGCAGAAATCCACTATGCAGGCCAGAGGTTTTCACACTTTTTTAGCAGCCTAACCCTTTGTTTTAAGTGAAATAATGTCTGAAGGCCAGGCCGTAACAGAGCTCAATAGGAGCCACATGGTTGGGGTGGAACAGAGGGCCAGCCTCCCCGGACCCCTCCTCCCATCATCCTCACACCTGCTTTGAGGTTCCTCTGCACACCCCACTCAGCTCTGAGAGCTGAGAAGACTAGAGCCCTGTGAGGGTATAAGAAAATCTGAGGCACAAACCTTACCCCTCCAAAGAGTCTTCAGGCCTCCAAATTGTGCCTATGAAAAAAGACAAGCCCACACG
>NW_003852417.1:21463967-21464637 GCF_000181295.1 Otolemur garnettii | reverse complement strand
CTCAGTCAAAATTTTCCTTCTTGACCCTAGAGACTTTCCATAACCTCTCTAAGGATGGAAAAGGACTCTACCTGACAGAGATGGAGGTAGGCCCCATCCCGTCCCAGGAATAGGCACAGTCCCAGGTCGCCTCTCCTGAACTGATTCCCAGGGGCATTTTTCTCCCTGAGGGCATTGAACAGTCCATCAGAGGCCAGCCAAGCTGCTGTCCCCCCCGCCTGGACTCCAATTACTGCCTTATATATCGCTGCTGCCAGGATGCTTTAGGATCTTGGCAGACAGATTTTATTTTTTTCCGATAGCTTAATAAAGCAGAGGATTATGTGGGAGTCATAAATCCAAGAGGGAACTGAAGAACAGCCGCTGAGCTCACTGTGCATTAAACTGACTCCCATTGGGTTTTAGAGCCTCCCAACCAGCCAGCTGGTCGACCTCAGCTACCCCTTCGCTGTGGCTATTCAGGGAGCAGCAGATGTGCTGTGGCAGGGGCTGAGACCTCATGCTTGGGTTGGGATTAGCTGGAAAAGGGTGATGGGACCGCACTGAGGTCTCAGAGAGGAGGGTGGCATTTTCCTTGGTCTGTATTGAGCTAATGAACTTAAAGAATTGGTTGTAATGATGATGGTTGTATTTCAGTGGATGACCCTGGTCATGTACAACTGAGGCAAGA
>NW_003852417.1:21429544-21463249 GCF_000181295.1 Otolemur garnettii | reverse complement strand
CTAACCCTGCTGTAGCAGACCCTAGCGTTACATAGTCCCTAACCCTGCTGTAGCAGACCCTAGCGTTCCATAGTCCCTAACCCTGCTGTAGCAGATCCCCCAACAGAATCTTTTAGAATCCCTCAGGACTGGGGAGCTCAATACTTGCCCCCCCCACCCCCGCCGTTGGACATCTGTAGATGTTAGCTATTCCTTATGTAGAGGCAACAGTCTACCTCCCCAGAACACTCCACCCATGCTTCCAGCTCTGCTTTATGGACTACTCTAAAAAAAAAGACCAGATATAGCAGGCCTTTGAATGCTTGAGGACACCTTTGCTGCCATATCCAATGCCTCTCTGCTTTTGTTATTCCTATTGATTTTCATCCAGGACCTCCTGGTGACCATTTTCTAAAGGTCAATGGCCCTTTAAAGTATATAGTTCTCCATGCAGCAGACCTGGGATCAATGTCCTCTTAAACTTTATTATTTTTGAAAACAGTATTAATCTCCCAATCATGTGCTTTGAAATCAAGAAACAGACACCATCCCCGTAAAGACATAATATTTTGGCATAAATATTTCCTGATGAACACTGGTGCTTCCTAATTACAAAGTAACAAACATTGCAGAGATCATTGTTCATGTCAATCAACTATATTTTCTTGAATTCTTCTTCTGCTCTTCTTTAAAAATAGAACATTTGATCACTTTCAATTTTATTATGCTTATTCCAGTCTATATGGTTTCTACTATCAAAAATGATTCTTCAGTTGTATCCTGAAGTTAAGTCAACTTGAACTTGGCTTGAACTTATGAATTGACTGGATCCTCTCCCACTATCTTGGCTCCATTCAGGGTTTCAATTTTCTCTTCATTCATTTTTCCACCTTTCCTAGTATGAAGGTTATATAAGAAGGAAGTATAATACTGGACGCGTGGTTATGCATGTTTCAGTCCCTTTGATTAACGCCTATCATCACCCCTCAGAGGGCTTCCTCGTTAATCACCACTCCTGACAGCACACTATTAAAGCAGATCCACTCACTCTTGGCCCACAGGTTGCTTTGCAAAATTGGAGAAAGGAAGACGAGGATGAACCCAGCTTCATCCATAACCATATCCTCCCTTCCCCTGTTAACATTAGAGGGCACGTCCCTCTGAGAGTGTTCTGTATCTCATTACTTTCCACCTTCGTCTGACTAAATGAATTCTCTCTTCTGTCTTCTGAATACTAAACCTGTCTTTCTCTTCTGGAGTCTTCCAATTTCCACTTAAACATATGTATCTTTTAAATTTCTTCCATCTCTTATCCCTTCCAGCTACAATTCCCTCTCTTTCCTCTCCTTACAGCCGAACTTCATAGAAGAGCTAATTGTCTGCACGTCCTCACCTCCCACTCTCCCCTCATAGTACTTTGGTTTAGATTTCTTAGACGTCACCTCTCTCACTGGCTTCCTGTCTGATTGTCCTATATCCATTCCTCCCCTCAAATCAATTTCCTACAGCCAGAGCACACCTCTAAAAACTCAACTCCGGTCATCGCACTCTCCAGGTTAGAGCCTTTCAATGTCTTCCTATCACTGTAAAGGGAAAATCTAGAGTCATTAATATGGTTCACAAGGGCCTGCACCAGCTGGCCTCTACCAAGCCAACTACCCACACCTTGAGCCTCTCCTTCCTGCTCTCTGCTCTCAGTACACCAGCATACCTTTATTTCCTTTTGTTCTCCATGCTTTTCCCAGCCTCAGGTCTTTGACCTTACTGTGTTCTCTGCCCTGGGTGTCATCAATCACCAAACTCATGCTCCTTTGTGTCTTAGCCCAAGTGGGTTTGCATGTTATTTACTCACCTTTTCCCAATGTCATCCTTTCCCAATGATAACATTCAGCACACTCTTTAGGGGTTGCCTACTCCTTCCCTTTTTGGAGAGCAAGATTTATTGAGATATAATTCACATACCATACAGTTCACCCATTTAAAGTATAGTGTTCATTGGTTTTTAGTATGGCAATGGAGTTGTGCAACCATAATCACAATATAATTTTAGAACATTTTTTTCTTATCACCACAAAAAGAAACCCCATGCCCATCTAAGCATGCCCATGGCAGTCGCTCCCCATTGCATCACACTCTCTAGTCCTAGGCAACCAGTAATCCACCTTCCAAGTCTACAGACGTGTCTATTGCAGCTATTTCATACAAATGGAATGAAGCCAATGCGGCCTCCTGTGACTGGCTTCTTTCACTTAGCATGATGTTTTCAGGTTCATCCATGTTGTTGATTAATACTTCACTCCTTTTTAGTGCCAAATAATATTTCCTTATGCCTATATTATATTTCACATTCATCTATTTGTCAGTTGATAGACATTTAGGTTGTTTATACTTTTCTGAGTATTATTAATAATCCTGCTATGAAGTTTTGCACACAAGTTTGTGAGGGGGCATGTGTTTTCATTTTGCTTGGGTATATACTCAGGAGTAGAATTGCTCAATCTTGGGATAACTCTGGGTGTAACATTTTGAGGAACAGCCAAACTGTTTTCCAAAGTAGCTGCACCATTCCACATGTTCATGTCATTGTGGTTTTGATTGGCATCTCCATGATGACCAATAAAGTTAATAATCTCTCCAGTGCTTGCTAGTCACGTGTATGTCTTCTTTGGAGAAATGTCTAGTCAATCTTTTGTATGTAAGTTGGGTCATTTACCTTTTCACTACTGAATTGTAGAAGTTCTTAATATATTTCAGGTGCTAGTCCCTTATCATTATGTGATTTGCTAAATTTTTCACCCATTCTATAGGTTGTCTTTTCAATTTATATCGATTTTTACTTCTGTTATTTGTGCTTTTGGTGGTGTAGCTAAGAAACCATTACTTAGCCCAAGGTCATGAACATTTACTCATGTTTTATAGTTCAGTTCTTACATTTAGGTTTGATTCATTTTGAGGTAATTTTTGAATATGGTATGAGGTAGGGGTTGAACTTGATTCTTTTGCATGTGAATATCCAGATGTCCTACCATCACTTGAAGAAAACATTTTTTTATCCTCTTTTGTTGTCTTGACATTCTTTTGAAACATCAGTTTATCATAATGATGATTATGATAAACTCTCACTTCTATTCCATTGGTATACATGTCTATTTTATGCCAGTACCATACCATGTTGATAATCGTAGTTTTATAGTAAGTTTTCAAATCAGGAAATGTTGAGTCCTCCAACTTTATTTTACTTTTTAAGATTATTCTGGCTATTCTGAGTTCCTTACATTTACATATGAATTTTAGAATTAGCTTATCAGTTTCTGCAAAAAGGTAGGTGGGTGGGCTGCTGGTGTTTTGATGGAGAACACATTAAAATCTGTAGATCAATGTGGGGAATATTGCTATATTCACTATATATAGTCCTTTCATCCAGAGTCCTTTGCAACTCTCTGTTTTTTTTTCTAAAGATCTTGTTTAATGTTTTTGAACAATGTTTTACTATTTTCAGTGTAGAAGTCTTGAACTTTACTAAATTTATTCTTATGTGCTGTATTCTTTTTGATGCCATTATAAATTGAATTGTTTTCTGAATTTCATTTTCAGATTGCTTCTTGCTGCTGTATAGAAATAGAAATGATTTTTGTATATTGATCTTATGGCCTGCAACCTTGCTGAACCTAGCTCTAATAGTGTTTTAAGGGATGCTTTAGAATTTTATATATGCAAAATCATGTCATCCACAAATGATGATAGTCTAATTATTTCCTTTCTAATCTGGATGCCTTTTCTTTCTTTCTCCTGCCTAATTGTCTTGGCTAGAACTTCTAGTACAATGGCTAGCATACATGGAGAAAGCAACCGTGCGTTCCTGATCTTGGAAGAAAATATACCACTTTTTGCCATTAGATGTGATACTCATTGTCAGTTTTTTGTAGATGCTGTTTCTTTGGCTGAGGAAGTTGTCTATTTGTATATGTGCAGTTGTCTATTTGTATATGTGCAGTTGTCTGCAGTTGTCTTGTAATGACCTGCTTGATGTCTCTGTTCCCTGCTAGGCTGTAAGCCTTAATGTGCCTTGTTTATTGCTATACCATAGCACAAAGCAAGGTGCCCAGCTTAGAGCAGCCACACAGTAACTACTTGCAAATAACTAAAACAATGTCCTTTTAGGTTTGTGTCTTCCTTTAGGCTTTGTTCTCATCCCAATCTTTGCAAGTCTTATCTTGTAGCCAAGTCTTCCTGCTACTTAAGTTATTTCTCTGTTTTCTTCCTTTTGGGGATATCGGGGAGCACACAGTTAATATTATCTTGTTATTATACCTAATATAGCATAATCTATAGTCTCTTAAGACAAATTCCCTTCATTTGGTCCTTGGTACAACAAAGTGTCTGTGGAACAAACAAAGGTTTTGCCATGTGAGCTAAGTGAGCTTCTCCCCAGAGTCCAAGGTTTTTGGAACCATCTTTAATCTGCTTTGCTTCTGGATCATTCCCTATAAACTGTGTGCAAGAGTCCTTTCATTTACTCTTGGACTTATTGGGCCAAGAAGTTGGGGTACACTTCCTCTCTCTGTCTCATCTTCAACCCATCTGCTCTCTTCTGACTTTGCAGTTTAAGACACAGGTGTGTACAACCAGGCCGAACTCTTCCTCCCCTCCCATGTTTGAACAAAATATGTGCCTCATTGCTGCATCACAGGCAATACTTACATTAAAATATGTTAAAATATCAAGTTCAGACTTGAAAAAATGCAAATACTCAGTACATTGGTCTATGCTCCTTGGACATTTGAGGCCACAATGACCTTAATTGATTTCAGAGTCTAGAGGGTTAATACACAGCAAACCACACTCTGCTGAAAGTTTGGCTAGCTAATGCCATCCATGTCAATGTTGATGTACTGTCAATATGGCAGTATTCTGACCAAATTAGTATTTATAACAATTTCCTACTGTACAAAAATACAGTGTCTTGAGAAAAGTGCAGTTTTCATTAGCATGGGTTAGCTTCTAGCCCAATAAATTCATCTCTCCCATTCAATTCTTTCCATACAGAGAAAATTTTTTGGAGGTTCCTGGCTAGACTTTGGATTCAACACTGATATCATGGGGCAGATGAGACTGTCAGAAACTTGAACCAAACTCTCCTGTGCAGGTTGAGCTGTGAGGTGGGAGTCTGGATGTGCCTCTGGAGATGCCCATACTCCCAGCACCCCTGCCAAACATGTACCTGGCGGTTACCAGGCGGCTTAACCTGCCAGGGTGTCCAGGCTTCTGGAGCTGGCTCTGGAAGAGAAAAGTTTCTAACTAGGAAATTGACATGGAAACTCCAACAGCACAAATGAAGGAGGAGGAAGAGTTGGAATCGAGGGCAGAGAAGACCCAACACTCTATAAGCAAAAAAGTCCAAGACCCAGAGCTGCAGCGGAACAAGAGAGTGAGCAACTCCAAGGGGAGCAGGGGGAGTGACCTTTGGGAAAAATGGAACCAGTAGTTTATTAGATTGCTTAATTATAGGAAAAAGAGTGTTCATAGGGGCTTGGAAATTCTACTGGGGAGACTTAGAAGAGTTATTAGGATAATCACTGAGACTACGCAGACACACACACACACACAAAAAAAAAACAGGGTAATTATTAACTTCTAGAGAAACAGAGAGTTACAGAAGAAAGGAAATATGACCCTAGAGTATTCCCTTCATTCAGCAGGGAACAGCACACATGTAAGTGTAATAAAATAAAAACTCAATATCGATTTAACAAAAATATGGTATAATACATTAGAAGAATGAAGAGAAAGAAGATAGAGTCATGCCAGTAGGTTTAGAGCACCCAGCCCCATCTTCCATTATAAGATGCCAATAAGCATTCAAAATTGACAAATTGGCTCAGTGCCTGTGGCTCAAGCAGCTAAGGCACCAGCCACATACACCTGAGCTGGCAGGTTCAAATCCAGCCCAGGCCTGCCAAACAAAAATGACAGATGCAACCAAAAAAATAGCTGGGTGCTGTGGCAGGTGCCTGTGGTCCCAGCTACTTGGGAGGCTGAGGCAGGAGACTCACTTGAGCCCAGGAGTTGGAGGTTGCTGTGAGCTATGATGCCACAGCACTCTACCCAGGTGGACAGCTTGAGGCTCTGTCTCAAAAAAATAAAATAAAATAAAATTGACAAAACAAGGAATAATTGTGTAAGCATATTGTTTAGAGATATGAAAAGGAACATCAAAATAAAAAGTTTGGGGGAGGAATGTAGGGGAGAAAAGGGACAGAGGACCACCATTTTTCCTTCAGAACTTGTGCTATTTGAATTTTTTTAGTTATGTACATTGGACAAAAACTTTTGAAAAAAATAAATAAGTAAATTAGCAAATAGCCTGAAAGACGGGAATTTGGGACTCAAGAGAGGAGAGGGCCAGGGAAGAGGAATCAGGCTTCCTTGCAGAGTAGTTAGTGGATTATAGCTGCAGAAAAAAATGTCTATGCAAGAGTATCAATTTAACCCCAGCCACACGCACATGGGAAAAACCACTCCTCTGCAGAAGTCCACAGCTTGCAATTCAGAGCTGGGTTGGAAGAAAGGACAGAGCTGCTGTTACTGTAGCCCCCTCCAGTCTCCATCCTAACAACCTGCCCAGTCGGGGGGAGGAACCTCTGCTCCCTCAGTTTCCCTCCACACTGCTGCTGGCAATTGAGGTGCTAAAAAGGTCTGTGGTTTGGACTCAAGGGGCAGGGAGGAAATTTTGGGTGGTGAGGGTGCCCTTTGAAGGATGTTAAAGAATGGATCAGGGACATTCCCATCCACTAGGAGGCCATGGGCATGTTGGGGGTTGGCGGCCTTGGCATCAGGAGGCATCTGTGCTCCTTAGCTGGGGCTGGTCCAGAACAACATCCATCAGGATGGGCATGGCCTTGGCAGTCACTCAAGGGAAGGAAAAGTGTCTTTACTCTCCCTCGGCCTTCTGCATTTGAGCATCCTTGTCCTCTAGAACAAGCTCCCGGGGATCACTCAAGAATCTGGCTCTTGTTCTGAGGGCCTGTGCTGTCTCTGTGGCTTTGATATGTTAAACCCACTCTGTGTGAAACACAGCTCATGCTGCCTTCCAGCTTTCGGCTGGCTCAGGCCCTGGTAGGTCCAGGGCTGCCTAGCAGGTCTTCTGAGAACGTCAGGGCACCAGCTTGGGCTCCCCTGGAAAGTGAAGCAGGAGATATCCCCTGGTGGGAAAGGAGGGAGAAGTCTCCCCACAGCCCCCTTCCACCAGTTGGACCCATTTCTAGGAAGAGCCAGAATGAGGCAGCTTGCCCACAGTCAGGGGGCTGTGAGGGACACGGGAGCCGTCTGCTGGGCAGAATGATCACACTCGCCAGTGTCTGAGTCCTAATCATTTCAGAGACAAATAGCAAAATAAAACGTGTCTTCCAGAAAGGTTTCTTGCTCAGTGACAAGAAAGATCTTAGTGCTGGTTCAAAAATACACTTGGGGAAGGGGAAACGCAGCCAGCAAGCCAGGCTCCCTCCTCATCTGTGAAGTGGTGGTCAAGCAGCTCAAAAAGATCACTACGGCCCACTGGGGCATGGAAGAGATTCCAGAAAATGACCGGGTCAGAGCCCACTCTGGAGAACTGGCAATTTGAGAACTCATTTCTGGAGCACATCCCCAGTGAGAGAATCCCTGCAAATCTCTGTGTTAAAAGTAACAGACAGTGGGAAGGGCCCAGAGTGTGACTTTCTCAGAGGACGCCATCAGCGGGCAGGATGGTGAGGCCAGGGCTGCGCCATGCCACATCATGTGTTCACACGCATGCCAGGAGCAGGGTCAGTGCTAGGAAGTGAATGCATCCTGCCTGCAAGTAGCAAACACAGCCAACTAACCACTCCACAGGGGCTGCTGTGAAGGGCCCGCCACCATGTCAAGTAGGAGAGCTCAGGGGTCCTGAGTCCCTCCTGCTTAGGCTTTCAAACAGCCGGAGGAGGGGGAGAAACAGCAAACTTTGGATCAGGTACTTTTGCCTCCAGGTGTCCTGCTTGGTTAGCCCAGAGCGGTGGCTGTGGTTAAGAGCACGGGGCTTTGGGGTTAGAGCTAATGTCTTAAGATCCTGACCGCTGCATGTCAGACTGCCCTGTTACACAGCACTTTCTGCATGCACAAAGTCTAGGACCAGCAGGTCAACAGAGGCTCTGCTGAAAGGGAAAATCTAGAGGAATAAGCTGTTTCCAAACTGACCTTCACCAGAAACACAGCACACCTGCACACTTAGCTGCCCCAACCTCGTGTCAGCACAGATGCCTTCTGGGTCTACTCAGGTCCTGGGAAACAGCAAGGGACTGAGGATTTTGCAGGCCTGGGGTCAGTGGGGAGGAGCCCAGAGGTTAGTCCAGAGGAGGTGGGGCCTCCTCTGGATTGGTGTCCACAGTATACAGGGCAGTTTCCTAGTCGTTAATTTCCTGTTTAAACTAGCAGGATATAAGGGGGCAGATTCCTGAGTCGATTGGTTGACAAACTGACTCTCAAAGCTGTACTTAGACTCCAGAAGGCTGAGGGAGGCTCTGGGCGGCCACGGCAGAGGGTTCCTGGCTTCCCTGCTTGAAGCTGGGGGAGACTTTATTTCAGTCCTCCCGGGGGAAGGAACAGCTTTGACCTTTAGCCCCAGCACAGGGCAGACCAGCTGGCTTTTCCCCCGGCTGCACCTTCTCAGGAATCCCCACACATTTCAGCCAAGCTCAAGGAAGGTCTCAAAGCAGGGCAGGCTTGATGGGCTGAAGACCTCAGACATACCCTGGCCCTGCCAGCCTCTCACCTTGAGTTCTAGAGAGAGTTGCTTTTCTCTGTAAGGTAAGGAGGTGTCAAGGAACGTGGCTGGAGCTCAGACAGAGGGAGGGGTGTGGGAGCCCTCAAGGAGCAAAGGACAAAGTCTCAGCTGTCCCTCAGGCTGCGTGGAGCTTATGCAGCTGTAACAACTCTATGAAGGTAGCAGGATACCCAGGCTGCCCTGGCCTGCCTTACACATGAGGCCCTGAGAAGAAGTGGCCCTGCCATTAAAGGTGGCAGATTCAAGACTAAAGCACAGGCCCCTGACTCAGTGGGCCTTCAGCTGGCCCTGGGCAGAGAGAAAAGGACAGACTGGTCTTCCTGGAACTGGCGGTTACCAGTGAGAGTAGCGACCTGGAAGCACACGTGTGCACCCCAGGGGAGCTGAGTCCCAGAAAGCAGCTAATGACCATATCCAGTGGTTTGCAGGTCCCAGAGAAATAGGTCCCTTTGCCCCTCCAAGCCTGAAAGAAATCGAGGCAGAATTCATGGTAGGAAATTGTAGGTGTCTTGTCGCGCCTAGGCTCTCTCTCTCCTTCCTCTTCCCCCACCCCTCTGTCCATCAAGGCCTTGATCCCGCAGGATAGAATCCACGGAGGGCCTCAGATAAAAGCAACGAAATATAGTGGAGGATTATTCAACATACAAAAGTGTCCAACTCACCCATGTTTTCTAGGAAGCAAGACAGTGTAACTTATCCACAATTAAACAGTTGAAACTTTTAGTTCTATTTAATAAGCAGTTAGAAGAAGGTGGGAATGAGAAAAGGGGAGAGATATGAAATGGAAGAGGTCAAGTGGGAGGGAAGAACAGATTCTATCAGGCAGGTCTAGTCAGGAAAACAAAAACCACTCAAGGTGTTTTCAAAAAGAAAGAGATTTAATACAAGAAATGAGACACTTATAAAAACTCCTAGGTTGGCTGGAGGAGTGAAGGCTGTCCTCCCACCTCTAGCTTTCAGAGAGAAAAGAAGTTTCCCCTGCCACCCAAGCCACTGGGAGCTGCCATCATGGTCACAGCTTCCTACAGCGTAAGGTCAGTGATTAGGAGGACAAAACCACACATCTGCCAAAGCCCACCTGTCTGGTTTCCAAATGTCCCACAAGTGCCTCTAATTGGTGGGACTTAAAATGCATTTGGATTTCTGGCAAGAGTAGTTCTCAGGGTCTCAGCCCCTGCCAAAGACTACGGAAAGGGGCGTAAAGGACCTCGGATTCCAAGAGACAAGAGCCAGCATGGAGAAAAGGGAAAAATGGAGGGAGAGAAGGAAAGGAGACGCAGAGCTGGGAAAATTCAGACAGTTGACAGGAGACAAATGAGGCACAGCTGAGAGCAGAGCAGACCAGTAAGGTGGGAGAGACGGAGGACAAGACAGAAATAGAAGACCGAAACAAGAAGCAGCAGCCTGGGGTCTCTGGGCACTGCTGGGAGTACTGGAGATAGAGCCCCATCCTGCAAGATCCCTTCTCAGAGGAAACGTCCTGCCCAGTGCTGACCAAGTTGTTCAACTCTTCTAATCTGAAACCCCTGGGGTTACATCTCCCAAACTTTATTGTGTATGTGAATCACCTTGAATAAGTTGTAAAGTTTTCAGGGATTCTGATCCAGCGAGTCTGGGAGTGGACCTGGGATCTGCATTTGAAAGCTCCCGGGTGATGTATGTGGTCCTTGGGTGACACTCGAGGAATCACTGCTTTTGCAACCGCACTGAAAGGTGGCAGTTCCGTGGGCTGTGGCAAGCAGAGTGACCGCCAGGTGCCTAATGAATTCAAGTGGAGGCCTGCTCGGGTCATCGCCCCACGCCAGCCACACTCTGCTGCCTGTGGTATCTCCCCTGTCCTACTGCCTCCCGGCTCCCAGAGAACTGATGTCCTGGTTGATTTTTAGCTCTAAACAAGCTAATTAAGCAAATTTTAAAGAAGAATCCATCACTCTGACAAGGTCGTTGATTAACAATTCCCCAGCCAAGCCAAAAGTGCTTAATATCCCAGCAGAATGGTCAATAATGAGTACAGCAGTGGCGCTGGGCTGCGGCAAAGCAGGTGATGGCTGTGTCTGGGACAATCGGTGCAGAATGGGGAATTGGGCCTGGTGGAGGATGAGAGGGGCAGAGGGACTGGCTTGGGGCTATACAGACAGGGACATCACAAACCAGATTCTAAACCATTCTTTCTGAGACCACCTAATGCCCCCGGGGGGTTCTAAAGCTCTGAAAAATTCTGTACCAACAATGGGAGAGGGGCCATATGAAAGGGGGTTGGACACCAGGACAGTGCTCCAGCTTGGCAGCTGTGTCAACTATATAGTTGCTGAAGTAGCAGGAGAGATGGGAAAATGACCATGACGGCCTCTGAGAGAACAACTTTACGTCTGAACTGACATATCTTTTCTCTTTTCTGCACTTACCCTCTCGTTTATTTTTTATTTATTTTTTGAAACAGAGTTTTACTCTGTTGTCCCAGGCTAGATTGCTATGGCATCATAGCTCACAGCAACCTTAAACTTCTGGGTTCAAGTGATCTTCTTGCCTCAGCATGTAGTTGGGACTACAGACATGTGCCACCACACTCAGCTAGTTTTTCTACTTTTAGTAGAGACTAAATCTCACTCTTGCTTAGGCTGATCTTGAACTCCTGAGCTCAAGCAGTCCACCTGCCTTAGCCTCCCAGAGTGCGAGGATTACAGGCATGAGCCATCACACCTGGCCATACCCTCTTATTTTAAATACTCTTCTGGTCTCTTAAAAAGATTGACTTTCTCCACTGCTTGGAGAATGGGCTCTTTGACCAGGCAGAGGTGATAAAACACTTCCCCCTGATGGTCACAGTTGTTGCAGCTTTAAACTCTCTACCTCCCCAAGATTCCTGCCCACTGGATACCCAGTGTGGGCTTAGCAGGAGGAGCCCCAGGCAGCCCAGCTGAGCACATACTGTGTTCAAGTTGCCACATCTGTAAAATTGCTCCATCATCTTTGTCTGGCTTCATTTTTGCCCAGATCCTCATGTGACTTCTCATGTATGATTTGCATACAGATTGGATGACCTGGGTAAGCACTCTGGGCCAGGGGAAGGACACTGGCACCAGCTTCCCAGCTGTGATCTCCAGTCACCCTGATTTGGTCCCTGATTTTCCACGTCAGCTTATGTCTCTTAAGTTTCCAGTTCTGTTCAGCCATAGAGAAAAGAAAACAACACATAGTTAGTGCTTCCTAAATGTTAAGAGGCTAAATGGCTGAGCACGTGTGTTGTAAAGACAGGGAGCGGGAGCAGAGGGCAGAACCCTGGGCAAGGGCCCTGCAGTCTGACATTCCCATCCTGGTGTGGTCTCCATCCAGCTGTGTGCCTTCAGAGAAATGGCCTTCTCCTTCTGGGTCTCCCTCTGCAAAAATGAAGGGCTGGACTTGAAACTCTCTAAAGTCTCTTCTGTGTCACAAACTTGGGAAGCCCAGTCCTAACTTTCTACTGGGCAATCACTGGGGGCAGCAATTAACTAGAACAAAAAAGCTCTCTGGGGCAGTGCTCTCCTCCCTTGGCCTGGGTGTCGCTGCCCATCTTATGATGTTTGGGCAGTGGAAATTAAAACCTCCTCCATACACCTGGACTTGGCCATTAGCATTAAACACAGCAGGTAAGTTTGGGCCACTTATGCAGCTGTAGATAATGGTGACACAGTGACACCTAGTGGCCATCTCTACTAATCACCTCCCAGCCCTGCTGCTTGGCACCCTCGGCAAGCTGGCCAGAATCCGCCCTCTCTATGGTCAAATCAACAACACTAACTCACAGCATGAGTAGGGCAAGGCCTGAGTTAGACTCTCAGTCTTGCAACTGCCTCTCTGACCTTAGTCAGTTTCTCCAACTGGGGATTTGTCCTCACCTCTAAATCCTTCCGTTCTAACACCCTTGTTACCTGAGTTTCTGTGATGGCTTCTAGTGTACAGTCATGGGTCCTAGACCCACGTGGAGGACAGGATAGACCTGCCAGTTAGGAGCAGCCCAGAGCTCAGGACTGGGGGTTCTGTCCACACAGTCAGGCACATTGCTGTGCACACAGCCCTGAGGCAGAACCATACAGCCAGGACACTGATCACAGTTGGTACATCCAAGGGCTGACTCTATGCCATCTGCATAGGTGGGAGAAAGTGACAAAAGCAGGCAGAAAGAAGTCTGTTTGTGCAGTTAGGGGTGGGGGACATTTCACCTGGTTTTTCTTGGTAAAAGAATCGTGCCCTCTTGCTGGGGACTTATACAGGGTTCAGATATCCCTAAAGAACAATATTTTAAACAAATTTTACCCCCTACATTTATACTCCAATAAACTGCAAAGGTCGGAAAGGGGAGCTGCTGTGGGTGGAGGTCAATTTAGTGGGGCTAAGGATGAAGTAGGTAAGTTTGTTCAGTCTCACGTGAGTTCCATATTATTTTTATCCTAGAAAAACTGGGCTCCCTGCCTTGAGTCGTGTTCCTGATCACTATTTTTTGGTCTGTGTTTATCAATCTCTCTCAAGTTAGTGTCTCTAGGTAAGCTAAGCTACCGCATAGCTTTTATGGAAGACCTTGGTGTCTTCTCATATGTCTTCTGCAGTAATGCTGGAGGAGGCTGTGTTGCTTTCCTGCCCTTTGTCCTTTGTGGCCTTCCCCTATAGCCAGTGATGTCCAACCTTTTGTCTTCCCTACCACAAATTGAAGAATAAGAGTTGCCTTGGGTCACACATCAAATAAGCAAACACTAATGAAAGTTGATGAGACACACACACAAAAGGTCTGAGCATACTTTTCGCGATATCCAACACCACAGATAAGCAAAAAGTCTTCATATAATCAGCATGCTGCAGGTTGGACACCCTGCGACCATTGCCAAGGTATATAGTGGTAATAGTCTAGGACATTTTAAAGAAGGAAGTCATCTATTCAGCTTGGGGATGCAAACTTTAGAGTTGCCATGGTTTCTGGTGGTGTGTAGTGATTTTCCCTTGCCATTAAATAGTGTGTGTAAAAAGACTTTTGGAGAAGTGGAGAACAGGTGAACTATCATTTTAAACACCTGCTACATAATAGAGTTCAGTCAGGAGACAAAAATCACACCAGCAGTCTGAATAAGGAAAATTTTATAGAAGGAATTATTAACTAATTAAAAGTACTTAACTTCTAGGCTGGGCAACAGAGGACTCTAAGGAATACAGAAATAGTAAATGCGGTAAGCAGCTGGTACATCTAGGGCTGAGGGAGATTACCCAGAGAAGGAAGTGAGAATGTGGATCTCGTGGGAGAGAGCATAGCTGCAGACCACCAATCTGTGGAGAAGTTCTGGGGTGCAGTGGATTGGAGCTAGAATGCATGAGGCCCCTGCTGGGTACCAGAGAAACTCACTGGTGAAAGCTCCACTGGACCTCCCACGTGCTGCTGGCAATTACACTGTGGGAAGAAAAAAAGAAAGGCTGGAGCCAGGAAGAGGCGCTCCTGCTCTGCCAAGCCTTGCAGTGTCTCTCTAGTACCCTCTATTGACAGAGTCTGACATTGTAGCAGCTTCAAGAGAGAAATGTTTGCAGGTTCCAGCTCCAGTTTTACAAAGCAAGGCAAAGAAGGGTGGATTAGCAGAGGCAGTATATTGATAACAGCACACCTGCCTATGCCAGGCCCTGCGTTTCTCTAATGAATCTCTTATAATCTCATTCACAACTCTTTGAAATAGGTATTAGCATTTCCATTTTAATGTTGGGAAAACACTAAAAGCAAGAAGTAACCTGTGATGAATATGCAACAAACGTGTAGCTGAGCTGGTATTTACATGACATGTGTGACTCTACAGTGGTGTTTTTCAATCTTTTTTTTTTTATCTCACAACACACTTGAACCTATAGTTAAACTTCCATATCACACTTAAATTATGTGGATCAAAAAAAAAAGAGTAAAGAGAATCTACTTACTGTGATTTGAACTTCTTTTGAAAATAATTCAATTAATAATCTTTCAAACTTTTCACAGCTCATCTGCTCTAGAGTATGCATTGCCCACCAGGTTAACAGAGCCTCTGTCTGTGTGACTCATTGCAAATGAATAACACCTACTCAGTCAATTTACATTGAACTGAGAGACCTGGGGAGGCCAACACCAGCAAGGCCTCCACACGGAGAGATAGGGTGTGGCCCCCACCAATGTTCCTCACTGGTTTTTGTTGAAATCTCAGGCATGAGAAAATACGGCACAGTGGAAAGTTTCAGAGAGTAAAGGTTAAAAAAACAAGGAGTTTTTCTTTAAGTGCATGATTGGACTCCTAACACATCTTGTTTAATGCCCGTCTGTCTTATCATTGCTAATATATGACTCAGGGCTGGGACAGTACGCTGTGTCTAGTGAGTATTGTTTGCAATGCTATGGTCAGCAATAATTCTAGCCTTTTTCCTGGATTACTTGGTCCCTAGTGCCCAGCACTTTTAACTCTATGCTCTATCCTTTCCCTGCTTTTTATTTTTTAGAACATATCGAATCCATCAAAGGGAAACACAAGAAAGGGATTTTAATCAGTTGGTTTTTGAAATAACCCAAGTTAATGCAACCTATGATCACATCTGTCCATGCGAGAAAGTTCTTGGAACATTGATTAGCTTCTGTTCCAGGGGAATTTATTTATAACGTGTTCCCACATGCCTCTTGCTGTAAAAGATTAAGGACAGTAAGATTTTGGTCTCCCCTTGGGCCCCTCTTTCTCTACTCAGTCCCACAAGCCTCCCCAGAATTGTTTCTTGGACTCCCCTCCTTGGAGACAGTGAGGCAGATGCCCTGTGAGCTCTCTAAGGCAGTTTTCCCAAACCAGAATCACTGGGCACATTGGTGAAGTAGCTTCTTGGGCCTACATCTGGAGACTCCAAGTTAGTAGATTTAAGGGGTGGAGAGACACCTGTAACTTCTATTTGATAACCTCCCTAGAAGTTTCTAATCTGCTCCAGGAGAAGAGCATTGGTCTCCATCAGGCTGGAAGTGGAAAGGGAAGTTCTGCCTGCCCTTGGTGGGAGGGGAGCAACTTCATGCTAACAAGCTCTCTCATCCCTAGCACCCCATGGAAAGGTCAATATTGTACCGGATTTCTGGAATGACAATCAAATAGGGTGCATGGATCTGCTCTATGGGTGATGAAGTTGTAACAGCTCTAACAAAGGCAGCATTGATTCCTATTTGTCAGTCTGGGAAATCGGAGAACTGGGCTCTGGGACCTCTTGGCTTCTTGCCTGGCAGCCCCTGAGGACATGTTTTCTGGACAAGAGTTATTTGAGGGCTACAGTATGCCAGAGGTGGTCCCACCTGGGGCAGGATGGGAGCCACAGGTGTTTGAGCACCTGTCCTGTAACTTGAATTGTGCTCCCTCGTCTGCATTCTTTAAACCCTTCACCTTCACGAGGATTAACACCAGAACATCAGATGAGGCAGCGGAGGGTCTTGCCCAGGTGGCACAGATACAGGGGGCAGAGTATGGGACACTCTAAACCCATGCTCCTTTTCTGGGCCACATGCCTTGGAGAGGGACACAGCTCCCAGCCCACATGCCTCCTCGTGGAGAACAGGCCAGTCCCAGAAGGGCTGAGTATTTGCTGCCCTGGGTCAGGGAGGGCAGGTTCCACACATACTACCCTGAGGGCCCACAGGTGTCCCAGTGGGGAGGAGGAGCTACTGATCCCAAGCCTCAGGCCTCCTCAGATACCCTGAGATGAGAGGAAAGGGAATGGGAGGAAGCATGGATGGCACCTTTGCAAGGTGGAGTGATCTGTATCAACAGGAATCTTGACCTCATCCAAGTTACAGTATGTGATAAATTTTCCTGAGTTGCTGTAGGAATGGCCAGGTGTAAATCCCATCCAGAAAAGAGAAAATTCAGAAACATCTCAAGTGCCAGCCTGTTAACCCCATAAACTCTTGCATGTCATGCTACTCAATCAGCACAATAAGCAAGAACACTCGCTGAGTGTCGGCCGGCTCTAGGCTTGTGAACACAAGCGAAACAAGCTCAGATGCACCAGTCATCCTAGGAGACTATGAGCCCCTCAAGGGCAGCCACTGAGCCCCCTCAGGTTGGTGTCCATCAGCCAGCTGTGCCTGCCACAGGCTGCCCTCAGTAGGATGCAATGTGGCCTGGTATGAAGTCAGGCAGATTCAATCTCGGATCTCTGCCACCTCCCAGCTATGTGACCTTGGCCCTCACACTTAGGCCTAGCTACCCTCCTCTGTAAAATGTGTGTTTTAAAATGCATCCTCTTGTCACAACTCACAGGATATACAACACCAAGAGTGAACAAAAAACTCTGGACTTTGGGTGATGATATGTTGATGTAGGTTTATCAATTGTACCAAATGTGTATCAATTGTACCACTCTAGTGTGGGGCCCTGACGGAGGGCAGGCTGCGTGCACCGGGGGCAGAGGGTCTACAGGAATGCTCTGTGCTTTCTGCTCAGTTATGCTGTGAACCTAAGACTGCTCTGAAAAAATAAGCCTACTTAGAAGTGGGGAAACAAAAGATGCAGCCTCTTGAGGTTATCGTGAGAAATAAGATGTTGTCAAAGGGCCTTGTCCTGTCTCTGGCACACAGTGGGGTCCACGGTGGTTGAATCAGGGGGATGTCACCCTCTTGAGATCCGAAGGACCTTGGCTGCAAACCGAGATGCCTCCAGCACACCTCAGGGGACAGGTGTGAGAACTGGAGACCAGACGGCCCAGATGACTTTGTTAATCATCAGGAGACAGGGCAGTAAATATGGGGGGGGGGGCATGGCTGGAAATAATAACAGACCTTGGCCTGGGATTCACAAGATGAGAACCTCCTCCCTCTGTACCACACAAACCTCACAGCCAACAGAAGGACTGGGAAAGGTCTTGGCCATTTGGCAAAAGCACATACCCGGCATCCCCTCCATTCACTTGACCTTGCAGCCATTTGGGCACTGGTCAGCCGAGTAGGAAGAGAACAGGCTGGTGTCTGCAGCCCTGAGTCTCAGGCTCAACACCATGGCTAACTATGACTGTGGTAACATCTTTCCCCTCTCTATGCCTCAGATTCCTCCCTTCCTTCTTTCATGAAAACACTGAGTGCTGACTATGGGCCAAATGATTTCTAAGGCTGCTTCCTATGGTACTATTACTTTTAAAGCAATGTAGGTTAAATGCACTGGGAGAAATATAAAATCCACACATACAAAGCATAAAGATGAAAATTTAAATATTTCCTTAATCATGGTTCCCAGAGATGGTGCATTTTCTCCCAGGCTTTGCCTTTAGAATATACATTTCTATTGACTCCGAGAACATGACTACTTGTTTGGAAAATGTTTGGGTAACTTTGAAGACTGCAAAGCTGGGATACTACCCTCAGGATCTGTTCAGAGCTGGCTAATCTCCAGTGTCCTTGCAAAAGGAGACTAGAGTGAAGCTGGGACAAAGTGGGTGTGTCCTGGACCACAGCCCTTGACTTCCCTTGAGACTCACACCTGTCCCCCGGCCAGACTTTCAGCAGGCCCAAGGGCTCTGGGGGAAGCATGTGACGTGAAGGAACAAGCAGGAGCTTGGGTTCCAATCCTTGCTGGGCTGTGTGACCTTGGGAAGTTACTTAACATCCCTGAACCTTGTTGACCAGCATCTATGTAGAGAGGGGGGAGAATAAATACCTGACAGCATTGTTGTAATGATTAAATGAAATGGCACAAGTCATTTGTCTGGCCACATAAATAGCCATACCACTTTCCCTAATGAGTAGTAGAAATCTTATCCTTTAAATGAGATAAACCATGTAATGTGGGAGGCCAGTGCCTAGGTAAGAACTCATGGCTAATGGCTATTACTACTGTGTTCGTCATTTTCATGCCATCATCAGAGGTTTATATTCCCTTCCCTGGGACCTCCAGATGGCAGCATGGGGCCACAGAACTAGCGCCCTCCTTCCTAGGCTGTCACCTCACAGACTGTGAGAGCTGGGGCCCTTGGATGACAAAAACCTGAGCTCTCGCCGTGCTAGGTAGGTGACTGTGGGGCACTTAACAAGCCCCTTACCTTCATCTTTAGGACCTCACGATGGGGGCACAGTCATCACAGTGTACATGTGGGGAAGGGTGGGCTCAGGCAGGAGGAACCAGCAGGGGTGAAGCCAGGAATGAAGCCAAACTTGCAGCCTGGGCACCTGCCCACTGTGCTAGGGCCTCCTGGCAGCTTCCAGCCTCTCATTGGCCCAAAGAGGGGGCATCAGCACAGTTCTTGGGCTCTTGCCTGCAGAGTCCAGCCCCCAGGAGCAACCCATCATCATGGCCCAGCACTGGCATATGGCTCAGTTGGGCTCTCGGGGAGCCTGGTGCCAGCAAGGCATACCCCATGTCTCACTAACTCTTTCTGCCTTACCCAAAAGGACTTTGGTTGATCCCCAAGTAATCTTTGCCACCAGAAGACAAGTGATTTGTGGAAAACTTCCTCCTCCAAATACTCAGCTAATCCTCTTCTCTTACTGAACCCCTTGGCAACCGTATTTGCTGTTTGGTGGCCCCAATCCCCTTTCCCAAATGTTCATGAGCAAGGCGCTAGAACTGCTGTGTGCAGACATGCATCCCTGCTGGGGCCTCTTAGGCCAGCACATCAGACCAGAGTGTGCCTGTGACCACCAGCTTCTCCCACTCCACTTCTGCTTTTCTCCTTCCTCCAAGTTCCACTTTAAAGCAGGGAGGTGAAGCCCAGGATCTCTGGATAGGGACATTGGCCACCAGCCAAGAAGCCCCAGCCCCCTTGCATCTCCACACTATCTGACTCTCAGAGGGATCCTGGTGTTGGAAGTTAGGGCCTCACTTTCCTTCCCTTTTTAGTAGGATAATAGTGGTTCTACCTATGAGAATTTACCAAGGTAATACATTCAATGAGCTTAAAGCAGATCTGAGGCAGAACAAGCAATCAGAGCCAGTTAGCTGTAGCTAACCTAAAGCAGTGATTCCCAGCCAGTGTGTCATAAAAATTTATAAAGATCATTAATTAAATTATTTTTGAAAGAAGTTCTAAGCACAGTAAGTACATTCTTTTTTTAGTCTTTTCTTTTGGTCAACAAAATTTAAGTGTGCCATGGAAGTTTAAGGATAGATTCAAGTGTGCTGTGAAATAAAAAATGTTGAAAAACACTAGTAGAGAATCTACCTGCCACCTACACACAGGTGACTCCAGTTGCTCTCATCTATGGCATGGACCCCTGAGGGCCCCCAGCTGCTCACAGAGGCTGAGTAATACAATGCAGGGGGCTGCAGGGGGCTGCAGGGGGCAGCAGGGGGCAGGCAGCAGGGTGCAGGGGGCAGCCCTCCAGTAGGGAAAGCCCACCGTGGGGATGCAAGTTCTGTGGACTCCCTGCACATCAACCATTGTTGCTGGGGAGAAGCCCAAGAATCTGCAGCTGTGAGGAGGTGCACTGTAGAGGAGAGATTCAAGGTGTGGCCAGCCTCAGCCTGGGGTTCAATATCCTGAGATACGCAGGAGTTCAGAGCCAGCCCTGCCCCAGCCAGGCAGCACCTAGGCAAGGGGGAGCCATAGGATGAGGTGGGTGGCAGCGGTGAGCAGAGATGCTGGCCCAGGCCTCTCTGTGAACTGGAACAATTTATTTAATCGTTGAGCACAGTTATAGCATTATTTTATAACCCACAAATCAACAGGGTTCCCACTACTCCTAAAAATGAAATAAGACTGGCTCAAGCTCCCTGTGGGAGCTCAGGTCCTGCCCTGAGATTGATGCCCGTGTCCTGACCTCCTGCTCTGAGCTCTCCATCTCTGCTCTGGACTCCGCAGATGTTCCCTGCTCTTTTCCCAGGTGTTGGTCTAATCATGGTGTAGGGGTGAGGGGAAACTTGCCCTTTCTCCCCAAGAGATTACTGAAAGATCAACTCACAATTAAGGCAGATCAATAAAACAAAAAGTTTATTTATCATGCACATGGGGAGAATCACAGAGTGATTACTCAGTCTCCCAATGGGATCCAGATATTTTTATACATGCCTTTTAGAGTGGAGGGGGGAGATGAGGAGTATAGTTAATTCTGTGTAGGGAGAATAAATGGAGCTAGGATTAAAGAATGGAAAAGACAGATTGACTTGTGAGTCTCTGAACAAATTAAATTAACCTGAGTGAATTCAATTAACCTGAGAGACAGGTAATATATTTAAATGATTTGGGCAAGATCTGGTTGCATTCTTGATCCTCCTTCCTCCAATATATTGAGATAACAGGGAGAGAATAGGAAGTCAGTTGCCCCATTTGATCTTTTGATCAGGTGCGTCTGGTTTATACAGATGGAGGGAAAGGCCCACCCAAAGCTTTTTTTGGCCTCAAAGGGCCTATAATTCAAAATATTCTTTATACTAAGAACTCATATTTGGGGTTAAATTTCTTGAGTTCCTTCATTCCCCCCATCTGGAACCTCCCTAGAAGTTTCGCATATTAACAGCTGAGTGAGTAGCTGTGAAGAGAGAGATAACTGGTTAGTAGTTTAGTAACAAGAGGTCTGAAAAGGGAGACAAGAACATAGATTAGAATGAGAATAAATCCATAGACAAGAACAGATCTAAGCCCATTTCCCACACTCCTGTAAACCAGTCTCCTTTTCTTGAAAATAGGCCTTCATTAATCTGATGGAATATATGTATCTTGCCTTTTAAGAAGTGTATAGATTACAGTCTTTACTCGCACAGTGTGAGCATATGTAGAAAGAGCATTTTTATTTGCTCTTTCAAGCTCCTCCCTGTAGGGCTGTCAGGGAAGCCAGGATGCAGCAGTTTTCAAATACAGAAGCAAGGCTATTGACTTCTAACTGAAGTGCTCTGAATGCTTTCATGGTGAGATTGAACTCTTGTTCTATGACCATGGAGAGATTCCAAACTGTGTTTTCAATCTCATGAGTTAAACTTGCCAGGCAAAGAGTCAACAACACCAAAAAGAACTTAGCATTTTTTATATACAAGTGGATTTTTTTATATCCTGTCTACTACCTTTGCCCAAGGTAGGGTAGGTTATAAGAGCCCAATTACAAACTGGCTGACATGTAAAGTGAAGTAGTCAGTAAGAGAGGGTGTCAGATAACCAAATTCATAGCATCCTGACCATTTAGGTGGGAATCACTTAAAACAATTTTTTTTTTCAAAGCATCATGGGGATACAAATATTTTTGGTTACTTGGATTGCTTTTATAATGCTTCAGTTATGATTACAAGTGTGCCAGATAGTGTTCATTGTACCTATTTGTATACTTTATCACTACACACAATAAAAAGACCAGTGTAATTTACAGATAGCGTGAGGTTGGAACCTGTGACTCCCACTCTGGAGTTGGCTGTGCCTTTTCTTCCTCACTGGCATGTCCACCTGTCCAGTGCCCCTGCCAATCTATGGGAACAGAATGGCTTATGAAATATTTGACATTAAAGACCTTTGGTCTTGTTCTGGCCAATATAGGGCTAGGTCTTGTCACTTGGCCAAGTCAGTGCAGATATCTGGTCTGTCCATATACAATCTTTAGTGTTTAATAAGGGTAGCAAGTGAACTGGCCAGCTGCACAGGCCTGGCTGGGAGCTGTCCGTACCATCAGGTGACTTGACAAGCTTTGACATCATGAGGCTTAGTATCTGCACCATCTCAGAGTGCAAGGATGTCCATCATCTGTGGAATCAAACTGTAGAGTCTGATTCCAATATTGCCCTAGTATGTTACCCAGAAAAGATCCAGCATCATCCTTGTTTTCAATGCAGAGGGAAAAATCTCTTTCCAGTGACTTTACTTGAACAAAAGATAGTTTTTGATTTTCTGCACTGATTTCTCTGTGTCCAGTCGACTTGCCCACAGGAGAAGCAATGTGATGTTTTAACCCTCTGGTGTGGACACACCATCTTGTCACACATCCACCTTCTGGAATGGTTCCACTGGTCATTCACATTGGCAGAAACAAAAGTGAGATTGGGTTCTTCTATATGATCTAGATGTTGGCATAACCAGCAACCAGATTGACTAGTTAGCGTGGCCAGGGTTTGGAAGACTGGGGCAAAGCGATGCCAGGTCTGTGCCTGACCTGCTGGAAGAACAGTAAGGGTCAGTGAGAGCAAGGCGTAATTTGAAAGAAGAGGAATAGTGGAAGATAAAAGGGAGAATGGGACAGGTTGCATGATCTCCACTCAGCTGCCAGTGTGCAATCCTTAAAGGAGAAGACTTTAAACAATTATTTAAAAAGGACCCTTTTATGGAGGAAAAGGGGGAAAAGTGAGTTGTAGATGAAAAATAGGGTTTCTCAATCTGTGATGTTGGGGAAAGCTATCTTCTTCATGAAGAAAGCTGCTTCAGAGGCCTGGGAAATGGCCCTAGAGATCTTTACTTCCAGGTAGGACTGCTAGGAGTCATCCTTCGATTGTCTCAGTGTAGTTTCGTGTAGTTAGTGTGTATCGTATCCAGGAGGATTTTCCTTTTTCTTTTTATAATACAATAGGTAGTTAGGGGCCTTCCCAGTGAGATGACAGTGCACATCTTCTAAAACTCTGGTGTACACACGATCTCCTGGTCAATAGGATGACACTGTCACTTGGCAGAGGCCATGTTCCTTTCACCTGTTGGTGAGATGCTCCAGGCATATTGTATGTATGTGATATCTGTATGTAGCTAGTCATGGTACCAAATTGTTCTCTTAAATCCCCATTGTGCTCAGTCAGTTCAGGAGCAGAAGGTTTAGAGATGTCCCTAGGCACAGGGTGACAGAACACTATTTCAAAACGGGTTAAAATGTCTCCTAATTGGAGCATTCTGTTTTATAAGGGACAAAGGTTATACCTCTGGCCATTTAAGTCCAGTGTCTTGACTGACTTTTTTCAAGGTCCTTCTTATTTCTAGAGTTTTATGTTCCATTTGTCCTGAGGATTAGGGATGATATAGGGTAAGAAATTTGAATGAGTACACCAAGCCTTTGCAGGCAAGTGGTTTAAAGTGAGTCCCTGGATCTGATTCAATCCATAAAGGAATCCCAAAATGAGAAATAACCTTAGTTACTAATTTGTTACCACTGTTGTAGCATCAGCAAGTCTAGTTGGGATAGCATTCAGTTTATCCAGCAATCGGATGAACCATAACCAAATAGTGAGGGAAGCTCAAAGCTGGAGGTGAAATCATAAAATCAATTTCGAGTGCCATAAGGCTTCCTGGAAAGTGTTGGTTTCCTCCAGAGATTTGGTGAGATTTACAAATAATGCCCTGGGAAATAATTTGATCAGAGATATTGTAGCTCACAGGGTAGTATCAAATACATATACGCATATATACATATATATACACACATATATATATGCACAAACATAGATAAATGTATGTATATATAGCCAAAAAGTATACACATTTTAAGAAAGAAAAAAAACTTTTAAAATTGTGATACTCAAGGTATCTTTGACTTCCACAAGTATTAGAGGTGTTGAAACATGACTTCTGTTCATCTTTTGTCGTTGGTATATATTGAGTATTACAATTTTAATATGGTTTTTCCTTAAAATGTGTATACATTTTTTGGCACCCCGTGTGTGTGTGTGTGTGTGTGTGTGTGTGTATTTCTTAACTATTCCATTTGCACATATGTCCCGTGCGATGGGAGATATGCATAAGTCAAAAAGTTAAAAGGGGCCGTGGGGAAACTGACTCAATATACAATTTATCTAATATTACAGGTCCCACTGGTAACAGGAGCATCAGCAGAAATTTTAAGATTTCCAAATTGTGCCAACTGCACGGCAGGCTACAAAAGTGTACTTGGAGTCTGTGTAAAGAGCGGCAGCTTTTCTTTTGCTAGTGTGCAAGCTCTGGGGGGCTATAGCAAATTTGGTGCAAGGCATTATGGAGTAAGCTTTTGAGTGCCCTGAGATATTTCATGCCCTAAGTAAGTGACAGTTGTCTGTACCCACTGGAGTCTGGACCTAGAGGCTTTATAACCTCAATTCAAAAGAATTGGTACTCATTTAAAAGAATGGGTACTCTAAGACAGCACCCTATTTATAGGGTAAAGGATTATTAACATACTGATCAAGTACTGAACACTAGTAGATTACTGGGGAAAAGTCATAAAGTCTAAATCAGTTTAGAGAATTTGAACCATTGGCTGCCTTTGATTGTCTGAAACTCTACAGGAGGCAAAGAGGAAGGAATAGCAAGGAGTAAAGAGGAGTGGCACAGACTTCACTGGGACTAGCCGCTGATATTTTTGCTGTTGAACTTTTATTTTTTTCCTTTTATTAAGTCATATGCACATAGATCATCAATACATTTATGCATATGTGGGGTAAACAATGTGTTGATTTTTTATATATATACAATTTGGAGTGCTTACATCAAACTGATTACTATAGCTTTTGCCTCATTTACTTGATTGTTGTGTTAAGACATTTATGTTCTATACTCGATAGATTTGATTTGTACCCTGACAATATGCTCCATAGGTGTGGTCCCACCGTTTACCCGCCCTCTATCAAACCTCCCCCTCCCATCCCTTTCCCCTCCATTTTTCTCTTGCTGTTGAACTTTTAAACTAAAGTATCATTTTAAGCAAAACCAATAAGCCAAGACTTAACCAAGGTTATAACTTAATCTGAGAAGCAAAAGGTGTTTTTACAGAGGTGGAAAACAATTTTTACAAGATCAAGAAAAGCCACACAAAACAGCTTAAAGAAAGAAAAGCCTAGATAGCCATAAATGAGGGTAACTCGGAGTTTTTGTTCAGCTATATTTTCTAGGGTCCCAACTTTTCAGCTGATCATTTATATATAAGTGTCTAAAAGACCCATATACCTCCACAGAATACAAGAAAGAAAAAGCTGGGCATGGAAGGGAAGGGAAGGAATGAATGGAGAAAGTTATACAAATATCAAACCCAAACAGGCTCATTCCGGTCTGGAACTCAAACCTGGGCTACACAGTTGAAAACACAGAACTGTAACCATTAGGCTGCAAGGTAAATTAGCCAGCGCCATTATTCTCACCATGGTAGTATTCAGAGGATTTTTTAATCTTTGTTTTAGATCAGATATTTGCTCTTCAGTTTTGTCAAGAGAATTTTTAAGGGTAGCGACAACATTATGTATCTTTCTTTTAATCTAATTTCTCTGTTAAAACATGTGAATTGTTTCAAATAAGAGATCTCTAATATTTATTTTTAAGAAAATGTAGAAGTCCTTTAATTTAAAGGGTCTGTCCTTTGAGTATTAATCTCAAGGACATTAATCTCATATTTATTCCAAAAGTGACTCAGCTTAATGCCTCTTCACAGAAAATTCAGAAGGCAAGTTTCCAGGTTTAGCCTGGAGAAGGCATAGAGAAGGCCATTTCCAAGATTCAAAAAAAAATTCACTCTCAGAAATAGATAAGATAACAAAGAAAGTGGCTTGGCACCTGTGGCTCAAGTGGCTAAGGCGCCAGCCACATACACCTAAGGTGGCGGGTTCGAATCCAGCTGGGCCCCCCAAAACAACAATGACGTCTGCAACCAAAAAAATAGCTGGGCATTGTGGTGGGCTCCTGTGTCCCAGCTACTAGGGAGGCTGAGGCAGGAGACTCATTTGAGCCCAGGAGTTGGAGGTTGCTGTGAGCTGTGATGCCACAGCAGTCTACCCAGGGGGATAGCTTGAGGCTCTGTCTCAAAAAAAAAACAAAGATAACAAAGAAGGTAGGACATTTTGAGACAAAGACTTTCCCTAAAGCTTGGGTACAAACAAAGTGCTGCGTAGAATCATACATGTCTAAGACCCCCCCAGTCCTTTCCAGGAACAAAAAACACAGCCCTCCGTGGAAACTGAGGAGGAAATTCCCACTCAGTCACAAGATAAACTCAGGGACAAGAAACAGAATAAGAGGGAAACCTCATGTTTCTTTTTCCAGGGACCTGAAGCAAAGTTTTTTTAAATAGATGGCTGGTCTTGGGCGGTGCCTGTGGCTCAAGGTTTTGGGCACCAGTCCCATATACCAGAGGTGGTGGGTTCAAACCTGGCCCTGGCCAAAACCTGCCAAAAAAAAATAGATGGCTGATCTAGCCAGAATCATGTTAACTGGCTAGTCTGCAGGAATAGCTCAAATATCAGGCCAGAGGTGCCCGTTCTATGTTCTACCCTATAACCTTCTCTATGACAAAAATAACACAGACAACGACAGAAGAATGTAACAACAGCAAAAGTCTATTTCTGAGAGGAGAGGGAATCAATCATATGAATATTCATACCACAAAGTCCTAAAAATACACCAACACCAGAGTTACTCATAAGACTTGTTACGTACTAAACATTTTCTATAATTAATTTTAAATTTAGAAAGGACAATAATCATTTACTGGAGGCCCAGAGGGAGAGGAAAGCCAAGGGTGACCAGTCAGTGAAGGTGTCTTACCATGTTGCCTGCTGGCCAGAGTTTCCTCGCTGCGACTTTCAGGAGGCGCAGAGCAGCTTTGAAATCCTGCTGCCTGCTGCCTACACAAACTGTAGCAGGGGAAAAACTTGCTCTGTTTCCCAAAAGTTCACTGAAAGATCAACTCATGATTAAAGGAGATTAATAAGAGAAAGGTTTATTTACCATGGTCGTGGGGAGAATCACCGAGTGATTACTCCATTATCCCAGTGAGTTCCAGATATTTTTATACATGCCGTTTAGAGGGGAAGGGGGGAGATGAAGAGTTAGGTAATTCTGTTTGGGGGAACAAATGGTATTAGGGAGGGTAAATGGATGGGGGAAACAGATTGATTTATAAATGATGCTCTTAGCAAATTAAATTAACTGGAGCAAATTAAATGAACCTGAGAGACAGGTTATATATTTAAATTATTTGGGCCACGGCTAGTTGCATTCTTGATCCTGTTTCCTGCAATATATTGAGATAACATATTGGGAGAGAAAGGGAAATCAGTTGCCTCCTTTGGTCTTTTGGCTGGTCAATTATGCAGAGAGAGGGAAAGCCCTACCCAAAGCTTTTTTGATCTCAAAGGGCCTGTAATTCAAAATATTGTTTATACCAAGGAGTGATATTTTGAGGTGAAATTTCCTGAGCTTGTTCAATGGAATCACATTTTCTTTCCCTAAATTTATGCTACACTGAAAACAAAAAGAAAACTAAATTCATACTCTTTCAGGGTAGAGAGTTTCAGGCTTTTCCTGGGGGCATGCTTGCTTAGCCCAAGCACAGAAGACACCCTGGTCAGTGAGGGGCAGCTCAGCTTTCTCCAGCCATGCACTGGAGGTGAACCTCCACCACGTCCTGGAGACAGGAGCATTTTACTCCACAGTGAACTAGCAGAGTTTAACACCTCCCCAGGAATCTGTGCATGTGACCTCAGACAGGAAGCTGCCCCCAAACAAGGCTCAGGTTCCAATTACCCAAGACTGATCAGACCCTTAAAGTTAGTGATTATTGTAACAATAGGAGCTGATATGCTCACTCAGAGAAATTGCTGGCATATTGTTCCCTTCCTCAGCTTACCCTCTGGGCTTATGAGCAAATAGCCTTCAATAAAAGCTGAGTAGAACTGATACTCAGGGCCACCATCAGAACCCACGAGCTGGCGGTGGTCCCCTGAGTTCCCACCTTTGAAAATTCTATTCTGTGTGTCTTGTCTCTTTCTTTCTCATCATTTCTAACTTTATATTTCTTTAGTTGGTTCCCTCCAGATCCACAGGTTTTAAAGACCCTGTCCCATGGGGAGGAACCCCAGCAAAAACACAACCCATCCCACTTTATATGATTCACATAGCATTAAATACTTCTATCTGAAAAAAAAAGTGGAGGTATTAAATAAATGATTAGTCTTCTACTCTGGAAAATAAGTAGAAGAGCAAATTAAACTCAAGGCAGGCAGAAGAAAGGAAATATTCAAAGAGCAGAAATCAGGCTCAGCGCCCTTATCTCAGTGGTTAGGGCACCTACCACATACACTGCGACTGATGGGTTTGAACCCAGCCCAGACCTGCTAAACAGCAATGACAATTACAACAAAAAAATAGCTGGGCATTGTGGTAGGTGCCTGTACTCCCAGCTACTTGGGAAGCTGAGGCAAGAGAATCACTTAAGCCCAAGAGTTTGAGGTTGCTGTGAGCTGTGATGCCATAGCACTCTACTCAGGGTGACAGAGTGAAACTCTGTCTCAAAAAAAAAAAAAGGCAGAAATAAATGAAATTGATTACAGAAAAACAATAGCAAAACCCAATAGTATAATCCAGATTAAAACAGAAGACCAAAACACCAAGTACCTTAAATACTCAGTTATAAATTTTGCATGATATGTATGTTGAAAATTATAAAAGCACTGATAAAATATAACCCAAAGACCTACATACATGAAGAGAATGGAAAACCCAATATTCAGATGTTGATTTGTCCAAAATTGATCTATAGATTTTATTCAATTCTAATGAAACTTCTAATACAAATTTTTATAGAAATTGACAAGCCAATGCTAAAATACATATGAGAAGTCAAAAGAACTTGAATAGACAAAGCAATATTGAAAAAAAGAAAAGCAAGGTTGGAAGTATCATACTCCCTGATTTCAGGACTCACCAGATTTATCATAAAGCTGTAGTAACAAAGTTAGTGTATGATTTTGAAATGAGAAAGAAAACTATATATATCTGCATACACACACAAACACATATATATACATATATATCAGTGATACAGAATATAGAATCTAGCTAGAGTAGATGCATCTATATACTCAAGTGAGTTTTATGGAAATAAAGGCAATTTAATGGTGCTGAAACAATTGAATATCCACATGCAAAAAAGAGCAAACCTCAAACCCCATCCTTGCCACCCCATACAAAAATTTTCTCAAAAGGGATCGTAGACTTAAATGTAAAATTAAAATTATAAAACTTCTAGAAGAAAATCATTGTGACCTTGATTTAGGCCACTATTTCTGAAACTCAACATCAAAGCATGACCCTGAAAAGAAAAATATTGATAAGTTAATTTTATCAAAATGAAGAATCATATTCTTTGAAAGACACTGACGGGGAAACAAAAAGACAAACTACAGACAGGCAGAAAATATTTATAAATCACATATCTAACAAATGATTTGCTTCCAAATGATACATAAGGAACTCTCAAAACTTTGTAATAAATAAGAAAATAAGCTCCCTAAATTTTAAAAGGACAAAACACTTGAAACAAAGCAGGTAAGTAGATGGCAAGTAACTATTTGACAGTGTGCAATGTCATTATAAGAAAATGCAAATTAAAACTATCACGGGAATGGTGGTTTATTCTATTGCTATTAGAGTGGCTAAAATAAAACAAAGCAACCTGATAATACCAAGGACTGGTGAAGGTGCAAACCAATTAGAACACTCATCCTGGTGGGAATAAAAAAAGGTATAGCCACTTTGGAAAACAGTTTACTAGCTTCTTACAAACTTAAACAAATATTTAACATGACTTAGCAATTCTATTCTTAGATATTTACCGTAGGGGAAAATATGTTCATACAGAAATCTATAAATGACTGTTAATTGCAATTATATTCATAATTGCAAGACAGTAGAAACAACCAGGTAAGTGACAGGCTGTAATACTCTCATAGAATGCTATTTGGTAATAATAATGAACAAACTATGAATACAGGCAGTAGCATGGATGAATCTCAAAGGTATATGTTAAGTGAAAGAAGCCAGATTCAAAAGGCAAAACACTGCACAATTCTCATTGTGGAAAAGGCAAAACTATAGGGGCAGAAAACAGGTGACGTGGTGACGTGGCTACGGGGCTGGGTGTAGGGGATCAATACAAAGTGGATGGGAGCAGTTTTTGGAATCTTGGGACCACTCTCAATCTTAATTGCAGTGGTGGTTACATTGCTATATTGGTTAAAACTCATAGTATTTACTGTACACTAAAACAGATGATTTATACTGTATGCAAATTATACTTCAATTTTTAAGAATTAGCAGGGAAGAATGGCTGTAGACCTGTCTACTTATGTTCCAGAACTTTCCGAAGGCCACATAGCATATAGGAAGTATAGCCAAGATCCAACTGTTCATTAGATTTCAAAGCCTTTTTGAAGAGAAAAATAAAACAGCACTTTCATTATGTTTTACAGTTTAAGAAAAGCACTTTTTTTTTTTGCAGTTTTTGGCCAGGGCCAGGTTTGAACCCGCCACCTCCAGTATATGGGGCTGGTGCCCTACTCCTTTGAGCCACAGGCACCACCTTAGAAAACCACTTTTAAGAAGCCCTTTTGATTTGCATTTTTCTGATAGTGAGATAGTTTACATCACAAAGTCCCAAAGTATAGATGCTGGCGAGGATGTGGAGAGAAGGGAGTACTAATACTCCCCGGGTGGGACTGCAAACTGATACAACCTCTTTGAAAAGAAGAATGAAGAATCCTCACAGAACCCAAAATAGACCTTCCATTTGATCCCACAATCCTATTACTAGGCATCTACCCAGAAGAAAAAGAAAATCATTTTATCATAAAGACATTTGCACTACATTGTGTGCTGCAGCTCAATTTACAATAGCCAAGACATGGAAACAGCTTAAATGCTCACCAACCCAGAAACTGATTAACAAGCTGTGGTATACGTACACCATGGAATACCATTCAACCATTAAAAAAGATGGAGACTTTACATCTTTTGCATTAACGTGGATGGGGTTGAAACACTTTACATCTTTTGCATTAACCTGGATGGGGTTGAAACACATTCTTCTTAGTAAAATATCACAAGAATGGAAAAACAAGCATCTAATGTACTCAATACCTATATGAAGTCAGTAGATGAACTAATACACACCACCCACACAAGAGAAAAACTCAATTCAATTCAAATTGGAGGAATGGGGGATTGGTGTGCTCCCACCTAATGGGAGGAAAGGGGGTTGGTGTGCTCCCACCTAATGGGCACAATGTGGGGTATGTGGCACATCTCCTGGGTGTAGGACACAACTACAATGGGGACTTTACCTAACAAATGCAAACATTGTAACCTAATCATTTGTATTCTCATATTAATCTGAAATAAAATAAAAATAAAAAAATAAAAAGTCCTTTTGCATATCTCAGCTCATTTGCTGCTTACAAAACCCTGAGAGATATGATCGTCACCCCCCCCATAACAGATGAAAAGACTGTGGCTCAGAGAGTTTACACGAGCTACCTACAGCCCCCCAGTTAGTCAGTGATGGGTGTGGAGTTTCTGACCACTGCTTTTTCTGTACCCAGGCTATAAAACTTGATAGTCAGGGTACTGTCTCCAGGACCTACAAGGCCATCTGGTGCCCCCTTCAGCAGGCCTCCTCAATTCCAGGCAAGCAAGTGGGCATTGGCACACTCAACTGTACATTAGGCAATGTCTCTGTGGGCCTTGGAACTGCTCTCTGTAGATAGGCAGTTTGGGGCCTACAGCCCCAGCACAGCCTGAGTGCCTCAGGACTGGTCTTCAATCCACTCCTGCCTTATTTCTACCAACTCCCAGCACTGCCTCACTCCTTGTCAGGCCCCAGATCCTGAACCTGTGAGATTCCTTCTGCTGATATTCTCTGGATCTCAGGATTGGTCCCCTCTCTATGTATACCATAAGCATGTGCATACACACACTCCTCCCTTCAATTCTTTAATGCCCGAACCCCAAATCTGTCAGCTAAAGAGACCTGGAATAGAGTGCTCCCTGACTTCCTCCCTCTGCTGGAGACCTTTGCAGCTCTGACAATTTCAGTGCCTAGATCACAATGGCACCTGCTCACCTTGTAGGCAGAGGTCCCCACCCCATTCATGAAGTGTCTTCCGTTGGTTATTTAATTTAAACACAGAAGTGAAAGAGTTCATCTTATTGTGTTTATCGGGCTTCTTCTGACCATCCTGAATCTTTCTTAGGTTTCATTTACCCCACAACTCAGCTTTAGGTCACCTAAAAGGTTAATATGTTCCCTGCAACTTCGTGGAAGCCAGAGAGCAAATTGCTCATTCTGACTTGGTTCCCTCAGTCCCCAGGCTTTGCTTTCTCTCTTGCCCTCATCCAATTTCTCCTAACATTAATTGAGTGTTCTGTGAATTTGGAAGTAAAAAAATAAATGACCAAACCTACAGTTTCCTCAGCTTTTCTCTCTGTTCCCAGTGCTAATTGCCTTTCTGTCTGTCCACCCTGCTATGGTGTTAATCAGCCACAGTCATGGAATATTAGTTGTTGAATGAAGTCCCTGCCTTTCTCTCTCTGTGTGTGTGCATGAGTCTGTGTATGTATGTGTGTGTGTGTGTGTGTGTTTATACAGAATACATGTGTAAGAGACAGAAGCAGAGGCAGAAAGACATGAATAGGAATAAGACGGTAACCTCAATCAGAAATGATAAAGGGGAAATAACAACTGATGTCACAGAGATACAAGAGATCATCTCTGAATACTACCAGAAACTTTATGCCCAGAAATTTGATAATGTGAAGGAAATCGATCAATATTTGGAATCATACCCTCTCCCTAGACTTAGCCCAGATGAAATAAATCTCCTGAATAGACCAATTTCAAGCACTGAGATCAAAGGAACAATAAAAAATCTCCCAACAAAAAAATGCCCTGGTCCTGATGGCTTCACACCAGAATTCTATCAACCCTTCAAGGAAGAGTTTACTCCTATACTGAAGAAATTATTCCAAAAGATTGAGGAGGAAGGAATCTTCCCCAACATGTTCTATGAAGCAAACATCACCCTGATACCATAACCAGGAAAAGACCTAACTAGAGAATTTCAAACCAATTTCACGAATGAATATAGATGCAAAAATTCTCAATAAAATCTTAGCTAATAGATTACAGCTTATCACCAAAAAAGTCATACATCAGGCTGTGTTGACCAGTTGATGGAAGTATTCCAGACTGCATGTGAAAACCCCACACTGTACCCTAGAAGTGCATTAATGTACATAGTTACCGT